>NW_015386540.1:2853964-2855326 GCF_001527695.2 Protobothrops mucrosquamatus
CCCTTATTATGTGATTTCTAAAAGTTTTGTCAATCTTTTTCTGCATAAAAAGATAAGCATGCCACCCAAAATACAAGTCCCATCCTTCCAAATTCAATATCCTCTTGTTAGACAGGTTAATCCAATCCGACATCCATGTTAATGCACAAGAATCATAGTAAAGTGTCAAATTTGGAGCTTTAAGTCCTCCACGTTCTCTGACATCTTGAATAATCTTAAATTTAACCCTCGCTTTCTTGCCTTCCCAAATAAAACGATTCAAATCTCTCTGCCATTCTTTCAGGTTAAGTTCATTTTTTAAAATAGGTATCATTGGCTGCGAAGAAGCCGGTACTTGACAATCAGCTGCAGGGATATCAGCTGGTGGACGAGCTGTCATCTGTCTTTCCTTTTCCTTACGTCTATGAGCTGCGCGCGTAATTCTTTGTTCCTTCCCATTAGCTTTTGGACTTTCCTCTAAATTTGTCTTAAGTTCTCCTTTGGATCCTCAGCCAATCCACGAATCCGAATTGCAAACTCCATATCACGAAATTGGGCGATCAGCACATCACTCTTAACATTTTCCAGACTCTCCTCTACAAGCTCAAGTCTATGGTCACTTCCTTCTGCTTTTTGCTCATTCTCTTCCACCCTTTCTGCTATTGCGTCCACATAATCATCCAAACCTTTAAAAGCAGTTGCCACATTAGCACAATAATCATCCTACTTCTGTGCTAGATCATGCTGTTGTTGTGATAAATCCAGTTGTTGCTGCGATAGTTGATCAAATCTATTTTGCATTTTAACATCCATCTCTTGAAACATCTCGGTCATTTGCTTAATAGTTGCAGCCATCAGATCCTGCAGCTCTTTGCCGGAGGGCGGTGGGGACGAAGAAGATGGAGGATGTGACGAGTGAGAAGTTTTTGAAGTTGGCTGAGGTGTCTGGGTCATCGGAGATGTATATTTTACAATCGAAGGCACAGTTTTTTTCAAAGCCATATTTGCAATAAAATCCAATTTGTTAAAAAATCTTATAGGCAATTCAGCCAAAACAGATAGTGCGCCGGTTAAAAGTAGCAAAAGTTCAAAGCGGAAATCACTTTCACTTCTTGCTGAAAAGTATCAAGCCATCGCCATTTTAAGTTCACTTTCCCTCAATCCAACTCAAATATAGGGAAGAACGTATTATCCAAGTTAGAGTATAGTCCAAAAAATACAAAACAGACTTCCAGGGTCGGTTCGTCTGCTTACAAGGCAAACTCACTGTTAACTTTAAGTTGCAGCGGTGGCGGCGGCTTCTAGCTTCGCTACGGCGAAGGCGTCCTGGATCGCGGAGAAGCCCGGGGCTCCGGAGGAGTTCTCACCTACATCGTCCACAAG
>NW_015386540.1:2855879-2870631 GCF_001527695.2 Protobothrops mucrosquamatus
AAGCCTTGCCAGCGTCCCAAACAATATTTATAGAAGTTTCCTTGTTCATATTGAGTTGAAAGAACTCTTCCATAGATTCCTTCAATGCCTTGACTTTATCCTCATAATTAAACAAATTTTCATTTATTCTCCAAGATTTCCTCTTTGTTTTTTGACCAATCTCTATCCAAACCATACTATGATCCGTCAAAGTTCTGGGAAAAAATTTAGTTTTATTACAGTCAATAAGTAAATCAGTCGATATCAGAACAAAATCAATCCTTGAAAAAGAATCATGTCTATGAGAAAAAAAGGTAAAGTCACGTTCATTAATATGTTGTGATCTCCAAACGTCCATCAATTCTAAATCATCTTTCATAGCAAAAAAGGACTTAGGTAATCTGGAAAGGGTTACAAATTCTAATGTTCTTAATCTCATATCATAGATTGCAGTTGGCAAGACTATGAAAATATGAAATCAGATGACCTCAAATGGAACAAAATTTTGAATAGGGGAGGAGAGAACTCAAAACATCAATATTATTTTTATTCATGTGCCTATTTTGAAATCACAAAAGCTGATGCAACTGCAAACAACTAGATTCCCCCCCCACCTTTTTCCGCATTAGTGAAGCTTTTTATCAAGAGAGAGAGGAAAGCCAGTGCTACAAGAGCATCAGTCTGATGCATATTATTTAAGTCTACATCTGTTCGTCCCTTGGCATTTGAAGAGAGTAATCCTTGGTAATAATAGGCTGGCTGATATTTGCCAAACTGAATGGATGGGGCATTTTATATCTGCTGGAATACCAGCTGAACAGGAGAAAAGCAGTGTCTGCTTCAAAAGGAGACCATTAACCTTAGCCCAGCTCTGCTGCTCAGGAGGAGAGGAAAAGCACTTACTATAGTGGTAATATAGGAGCAGGCATGCTTATCTTTGAAATGGGTTATTAGCAACTATGGAGATCTGAAGGCTGGAGAAAGGATTTTCATTCAGAGAAGGCAAAAGGTGATCTTCTAAACTCTTGAGACCTTTTTAAGGTGCATATATTTTTCAGCTTTACTAGTAATCAATGAATATTTGACTGAAGAGGCAATTTTAAACAATCAGAATGAGCTAAGATATACAAATGTTACTAATTGTACAATTGCTGGTTATATTCTGTATTTCTGCTTGAGCTTTTCAATTTGCTTATCTAAGCTGGAGTGCATATGCATTATTCTGATTTTAAGGTTCACTATCATCATCTCAGCTATATGATTGGAAGACATGGGTATCAGAGAGCACAATAAGCTAAACTATGTTTTGATATTAGTGTGTTCTTCACTAGATAATGGAAAATGTGAAAAATGTTTAGCGTAGCAAATACTTCACTGGGCACTTTTATAGTGGATGAGTAAATAGTTTAAGTAGGCTTTTTGTTTACTTACCTTGTTGAAACAGTTAATAGGTTGTTTGCACATTTATATATTGTTAGAACCTGCTGGAGCAGATCTGATCTAGCATTATGTTCCTAAAGTGGCCAATTGGATGCCAATGAAAAGCCAACAAGAATGAGAGGATCTATCTATAGGACAAAAATTCAAGAATCGCTTTCTTAGGGAAAATGCAAGTTCACAAATGGATCTTACGACAGAGAAATGTAAAAGATAGAGGTGTAACTCTTTTTGTACCTGCTTCTTCATTACTTCATGGCTATTCAGTTTGACAGAGTTTAATTTGGATTTACTCACTTTCAGAAATAAAGTCAGTCACCAAATGTGGATGTGTGAAAGAATCACATCGGGATTGTATATTGACTATAGTAGCTAGCTAGTGCTAAATATTTTGGAGAAAAATGCACTTTCACTTTATCATTTTGAAAAGTTGATTTACTTTGCTTTTGCTGGGTTTTATTTAAAGGCCAAATTACACTTTTTATGTTACTGCCAGTGGGCAGATTTTTCAGAAACTTTTACATAAGTGAAATATGCAACAGGGATTGTCCCACATCTTTTTTCTCTGTGTTTTACCTTTTGTTTTTTTGAGCAAAGAGTTCTTTGAATTCCACTTTCTCTCAACCTCTTGCCTGTTGCTTGGATACTGTATCAAAAGAGTGTAATTGGTAGCTGAGCCTGTTCCAAAATCAAATTAGAAAAGTGCTTCCTTTTTCTTACTTCCAAACAGGCTTTTGCAAGAGATTAACTGATGTTGTGGTAATGGTGAGGAAACTAAAGCTGTAAAGCAAGGGTTTAATCCTACCATTGAGTCTACTAGGTGGCCTCTTTGCCAATCCACTCACAATCCTTATTTGTTTTTCCTCCAACAATTCTAATATGGTTGGAAAAAGAATATTACTTCTAAACAGGAATGTATTCTCCCTTTAGAAGGCTGCCTATTTGAACTTCATTTATTGGATGCATAAAACTAGGTGTTCAAATTGTGTATCATTCATATTTATACATTGCTTAAAGTAGCTTCATTTTTTTACACCTGCTATAAAAATAATACTGCTATAAAAATAATAATTTGAAGTCCCAGTACTGGGCAATATTCTGTTTTTAAAAAAGCTCAATTCATATTCCCTTGTGCGAAAAATACAAAGAAATTGCAGGGAGGAAGCTATGCTGAAATATTTCTGTTTCTAGCCAACAGTTTACCTGGGATTTTTTCAGCTCTTCTATTTGTACAATGTATGTGCCACATTTCATCAAATATCTCAGCATTATACTTACATTACAGGCAATACCCCAAATGCAAATATATGAAATTGTATGGAATATTTAGGAAATACATGTTTTATTTGTTTCGGAAGGGAATGTATTATATTTGGGATTATTAATGTTCAAATACCTCTGGTTATTCTTTCTTTTAAATTGGTCTCTTTTCTCCAACTTTTCACCAGCATTAAGTGCCATGTTGTTGCAGATTCATGGTATAATTTCCAATCTTAGCAGTTTTGAACTCCAACAGAAGGTTATATTGGTTTTCTTGGGAATCTTACCGGAGTGCTCTGTTGATAAATACTTTCATAACGTTCTCAGAAAGTATCTGCTATTATAATATCTCAGTGATAAATTGTTGTTGAAAATATATTAAATACAGGCAGTCTACAACTTACAACAGTTCATTTAGTGACCATTCAAAGTTACAATGGCACTGGAAAAAAAGTGACTTATGACCATTTTTCACACATACCACCATTGCACCATTTCCACAGTCACGTGATCAAAATTCGGACACTTTGCAATTTATGACGGTTGCAGTGTCCCAGGGTCATGTGATCCCCTTTCGTGACCATCTGACAAGCAAAGTCAAGGGGAAAATTTATTTAACAACTATGTTACTAACTTAACAATTGCAGTTATTCAGTTAACAACTGCGTCAAGAAAGGTCATAAAATCGGGCAAAACTCACTTAACAATTTTCTCACTTAACAACAAAAATTTGGGGCTCAATTGTGATCATAAGTCAAGGATTACCTGTAATTTATTTTGGAAACTGGAATTATTACTGGAGAGCAATCTGAATCCACAATATGGTTGTACTGTTATACCACCAGATATGTAGATATCTGGCTAGGTTTGCACATTCTCAGCTGCTTATATGAATTCTCTCCTCTGTTTTTCTATTTTCGTGATGACTCCATGTGAAATCAATAGACTCCTCTTGAACATTTATATATTCTTTAAAATTTGGAAAAATAGATGCTCCCAATTTTAGTAAGATAGATTATAATACCACAAGTGCATTCACCTATACTATGAATTAATAATGTTTTTTTTTAGAGAATAGTTGTCATGGCATTATGGGCTGGGCTGGGAATTGAACTAGGTGATATCTAAACTCCCTTTCAACTCTTCCATTCTATCAGTCTGTATGTGACACCGATGGGTAGCCTAGTAGAGTTCCAATTTCAAATCCCCATTCATCCAGCTCCGAGCTTAGTAGATGACTTAGTAGATCTTTCCCAGTCTCTCAGTTTAGTTACCTAACAGCCTTCTTGTGAAGATACAATAAAATAGGAGTAGGGGGAACCCTGTGTGCCATTTCTAGAACCCTCAAGGCCTAGTATTATGCTAAGAGATTTTTTTAAGTTGAGGAAATATGTTATCAATTAATCTAATTTCAGCTGCATGCACATTTTTCAGACAAGTCCAAGAAAAAAACCCTAGGCATTGCGGAAAAATAATGCACCTGTTTGTGTGTGCATTGCAGAAATTTTGAACTGAATGAATTTTGCTGGAACATGTTTCCCCATCAACCCTTTGGATCCTTCCTCTGAATATAAGTTGGCAAAGGTTTAAGTTGTGATTTAAGTTCATATCATGGTTTCATGCCCTCTTTCTATATAGTTCTGACTGCCATGCAGTAGCTCATTTATGTGGCATACAGGATACAGCCTTCCTATGCTACCTCTTATATCACATCAGAGGTGACAGCATCTAACCATTCCTGACTGATCTTGCAAATGCCAAATACAGTATATATTTATTATCTCATTAGGCATCTCCAGATTGGAAAGAAATTCTGGAAGAAGATAATGACAATCCACTACTGCATTTTTACCAAGATAGCAGTGTAGTTGTGTCTATCAAACATTGAAGGAGTCTTTTCTTGCTTTCACATCAAATTGTCAACTAAAGCTGAGCAAACCATCTGCCCAGCTCTGGCAGTTTTGTTAACAGAACCTTTCAAGCATTGGAGGCCTTTTCCTGCCTTGTTATAACAATATGTGTAGAGAAGCTGGGACTTAACCACTTTCCAACCTGTTCTCCTTAAACTGTTACCCAACTTCTTTATAAGCAAATCTTTCAGATTTTTATTTTATGCATCTGGCCAAGGGCATAACTACCCATTGAAGAATAGCAGTTTGAGTCCTGATAGAAGTCGAAGCCTAATTCATCTCTCTGCATATCCACTGGCACTTAAGTGTTTTGCGGTTCGAAGGTGCATAGCAACACCTGTTTGCGAAGGGTGGGGCGGTGGCATTTCAATGAATATACCTGCAGGTGTTATGTGCTGCTGGGTTCTGTAGAAATGTTGCCTGAGAATAGTATAAAGAAAAGTAATAGCTATTACAACTGAGTAGTCTGGTAATACAGATATACAGAGATGATAAAAAGAACCAATCATTTTCACTATAATTTCTAGTCTGGCAAGAGTATCATTGCATGTGCTAGCTAGATTTTCATGACATTCTGCTTAAACCACATGATCCTAGTGCAAAATAAAAATCCATCTAGATAAGGAGGACAAGAGAGAGACTGTACAAGAGAAATATAAGCTCTATTCTCTTATCATGGTAGAATAAAATGAGTTGTAAATCCATTTTACAACCCAAGGAAAGTATTTCCTTACTCAATGCAGACGCCATCTGTGAAATTCACTGCCTCAAGATGTCACAATGGCTTTAAAATTGGATGAGAGGTCTGTTCATGGCTGTTAGCTTTGATAAAATGAAAGGCTCATCTGAGCATTGAAACAGCAACCCACATGATGGACATTTTCCACTTTGGCCATAGGGGAGATTTCAGATATTCTTGCTCTCAGTTTAGATTCATCATTTCTTATATCAGACAAATGATTTCATGCCCTGATTTATGAAACTGGCTTGTACCATGCAAATCATATTAACATTAACTAAATTTAGGGTTTAGAAAAAAGTCCAAGCTGTGCCTATTGTAATCATCCTTGCAGCTTCATCGGAGAATCAAAAAGGCAATGAGTAAGTGCTACCTGGATGTTTGCTGTGGCTCATTCTCTTGATACTAAACTATAGCTTGAAGCAGTAGTTTTCAGCCTTTTATGCAAGTCCCTCGAATGACTTTATCAAAGACTTGGATTACCCCTCCCCCCAGATCAAACGGTCATCTATATACTGTTAAAACTCTCATGTCTGCAACCTTTAACTGAATGAAACTGTGCAGCATAGGGCAACACTTTTTCAACCAAATGTCTATGGAACTTCTCAGTCATCCAGGGACATGGTTGTCCCAAAGGTGCTTTTTCAAAAGCCCAGTTGCTAAAATGGGCTAACTTACAGAATGCATTTAAAATCCAAAATCCATGACTTCAGTGGAACTGAAATTTGGCACATTTTATAAACATTTATAAAACATTTTCTGATATAAAAATTACAATAAAGCATTTTATGACATAATACATGTACTCAATTACAATTGATTAGGTTGGCACATTTTGAGTTATAACATGTTGTATAAATCATAACATGCTAATCCAGAAATACAACAGTTCATGGCTTGACACAATATATGAACGCACCTATTTTCTCAGAAAAAAATGCTTATGATGGGCTTTTCTCCATTTTTAAGCCAATTAAGTATTGCTGATTCCAAGTGCCTAATGTTGCATGCCAATCTGTCCAAGCAGTTTCATATTACTTAATATATTATTAATATATTATTTAAAAATGGTAGCATTGCAGGCAACATTTTACATGCATAGGAAAGAGCCTGATGAGTCAAGGCAATAGTCTTGATTAAAACGAAAAGAATTTGGATTTGCAAAAAATATACACTGGTGCAAATGGTACATGCAAATTTTATGATAAGAGGCAAATTCAAGCCTGGATATTGGTGCAACAGGAAGCATAAAAAATTATTGTCTTTCGTTCTAGCGTCCAACATTGGGAATAAATGATCCCGGTTTAGATATATTACAATACTTCATTATTAAGTGAACTCTTATTTACAACTGTGATAATGTTATATTGCAGTGATGGTGAACCTTTTAGAGACCGAGTGGCCAAAGTGCAACCCAAAACCCACTTATGCATCGTCAGGTGCCGGGTGGGTGTGGCCCATTGGGTGGGCGTGGCTGAAGTGGTAACGGCAGACTGGGTGGGACTAAAAAGTTCAATCAATCAGTTCCAACTTTGCAAGATCTTTTTTTTTCCTGCGAGAAGTTGAAATTGACTGATTGATTGAACCTTTTTGGGGGGGGGGAACACGGCGGCAGAGGCCTAAAGCGAAAAGGTTTTATAAAACCCAGCTGAAGGCCTAGGACTGGGGCAATGGTGTGTGTGCCCACAGAGAGGGCTCTGAGTGCCGCCTCTGGCACCTGTGCCATAGGTTCGCCACCACTGTTATATTGCATAGAAAAATTGGCCACAAATGTACTGAAATAAGAAAGTTCAGTGATGCAGACCTTGACTTTATTTTTCATGGACTTCAGAAGATACTGACAGGCCATGTAAATTTCAAAGCCCACTTGCTTTTGTTCTCCCCTGATGTAATGTAACTAGAATTCTATTACTATGAACATTTTGGTTCTACTTCGTCCATACTTGGCTCTGGCTCTCTCCAATGTTGGAACACAAGGCATTTTGCCATGTTGGCATAGTCTTCAGGGAAGAAAAGTTTCCCCCACTTCTTTTACAATATCCAGATATATTATTATTCCACCACCTCCCCCCCATCCCTATCTGTGCTAGTGAGGAAATTATAAACTGCTGCTATATTCTGCTGCTCAGTCCAAAAATGCATTTATTCCAGTAGCAGTACTTTATTAACCACACACACAAGCAATACAGTTACAAGATGACTGGAAATCTTTACAGTCTATTACTGTATGCTAACCCTTAAACGCTGAAAATGCAGGATCAAAATTCGTAAACACAGAAACAACATTGCAACGCTATACCAAATTAATAAAACCAATTCTGCTAATTATAACGGATATTTAAAAAGACATAAGAACTCTGACAAGAAATTCCTGCCCCATATTAAGAATTTTTTTTAGATCTTTCTCTCTTTATCTTTCTCTTTTTTCCTTCTCTTTCTTTTTCTCCCTCCCTCCCTTCCCTAACCCTCTGAGTATGTCAGAGTTCAGATTAGCCTGGAATCTTGGAAGTTAACTCTTCCGGATAAATACACCAGCATATACACTATTATATTCCAAATGCAGTTTGGGAAAGCTTTGCTTTTCTAATGAAAATGCAAGCAAGCATGCATGCATGCATGCATGCAGCTGCACAGAAAGATACATCTCCTGTTTCCAAGTGTCAAAATATTTAGCATCCTCAATTAAAACAAAGCTACACTTCAAGGTGAAGAAGGTTCTTTTTCTTCTTTCCCCCAAGTGCCATTTCAGTCTTGCAGCGTCTACATTTCTAGCAGTTCTTTCTCTTTTCTAGCAGTTCTTTCTCTTCTCGGGCATGATGCTAAATACTGAACAGCATTCCAAAGAGTTAGCTACTTTGTTTTCTATTTCCCTTTCCTTCTAGTGCAGGGGAGAAACAGAGTCCTCTTTTCGAAACGATAGTAATCTGAGACTTTTCCGTTACAATAAGCTCTTAACAAAAGATGTAATTCCACCAGCGTTGTTTGGGGAGGTACCATTGCCTCTTTACTGTGTGCACTTTCATAGGTGATTCATTTTTCTTCCCCAAGTTTTCAGATTGGCCAGGAAGGGCGTGCTCATTCCAAGCTCCTAGCCTTCGGGTTGGACGTGGGAACGTGTCCCTTTGCAGCGAGGTTTTGGTTTCCAGGAACTCTGTGCCTCCTTATTAATCCCTCCCAGTTCTCCACCCACCGCCTTCAGCCTTTGGTACAGTCTTGGTTTCCTTTCCTCTACATTCTACAATGCTTTATGCTAATACGTGACATCATCACTAAATACACAGTGAGTGGCTACTAGAAATTACAAACGAGCAGGAAGGTCTGAGGTGTGTGTGAGCTACTGGAAGCGTTAGGCAGGGAGGCAGGCAGGAGAAAGGGCCGCCGATGGCTCCATGTTACCTTTGCATTGGCTTTGATTCCGATTTGGAAACGAAGGAGGAGGAGAGACCTGGAATTTTTTGTTTGACTTTTTTCTTTAATTGGTTAATTTCATTAAGGCTGGCAACCGAAGTCAGTTTGAAGCCTTAAGATTGCGGGTGGCAAGACTGCAATCCAAATACCGTGCTCATTTCAAACTGCATGCCTTGATAAACCATCTGCTCGTGGATTACTTTTAATTTGAATGTGATATTCAAACTGAACTGATAAAACATTTTTTTAAAAAAAAATAATAATCTGGGATCTGCTTAGATTTTGTGTTAAAGCACCCTGGGAGGGTTGCTACCCGATTTTTAACAAACACCAAAGGTTATTTATTTGTATGCTGGAATTTTAATATCCTACCGCGTCCCTTCTAAATGGAATTACAGAACCCAGCTAGTATGCCCGGATCCATGTCCCCTGGTTACACTGCTTCAGTGCCATATAATTATAACCAATTAGAAGGAAGATTCAAGCAGTTGCAAGGTAAGCGCCATCTCTCTCTCTCTCTCCCTCTCTCTCTCTCGCAAGGGGCGTTGCTATGAAATATAGCTCAATAACACGATGAGGTGATTTTTGATGCTCCTTAGTATGAAAGGCTGATAAGACGGAAGAACCATCGGTTGCAAAATAATAGATGTCGGCTTGTATTTCTTTAAATAGAAGTTGATTTCCTTGTTTTCCTGTCTTCGGGTATTGTAAGCTTCTCTTGGTTCAACCTTCGAAACGTGATAAGGGCTAACTCGGACCCTGCCATCTAGAACAATAGGACGAGGGAAACGGGGAAGAGGGAGTGGTCTTTTTGTCTGAATCCCTTCTGGCGATTTATAGCTTTCAGGTACTCCTCAGAAGATTCCTCTCTGATCCTGCTTAGATAATACGTACATCTATCTTTATCTATCCAACGTTTCCCATCCAAGCCCTCAAAATACCACTGAGATCCATTTATGCAGTGTTCCAAGACATCTTCCGCCTACTTGGGTAATCCCATTCTTAGCATTCCATTGATTATGGCAGACTTCCTCAATCTAGTGCCCTCCAGCTCTGGGGCAACTCCTAAGACTGACCATCCTGATTAGGAGTATTGGGAGTTGCAATCAACAATACATCTATTTGGATTAAAGCTTTTATCTTAGAGCCAGAGCAGGAAAGGAATTTTCTCGGTGCTAATTAATTATTTTCCCATACAAACTGAAACAGTGACAGGAATACATTTTGCTGTTCTGGAATGGAATTCTACATGATTGATTAGAGTGTTTTTGATCATTTTAGGATTGAATCCTTAGTATATTGGAAGCAATGGATTCTGCTTTCTGTGTTTATATGGTAGTGGTGGGGGGAGTTCTAGGTGCAAATGAAACCAGCCCTGGATGGAATCTCAACTTAATGTAAGATCTGACTTAGCTCCAAATGACAGTAGCTCCTTCACAGATACTCTCATTGTTTCTGGAATCACAAATCTATCCAAGGAAGTCAAAAGTTCAAACCACACAGAATATATTTCTTATTTTTAATCTTTACCATCCCACAGACAGGGAACTGTGGTTTCCTTCAGAAACGGAAAGGAACTAAAAAACAACAACCCAACTCTGGGATTGTTATAGAATTACACTGTTATGTTTCTACATTGGTGTTTGGTTAGGTTTTCTCTCCTTATTTGCTGTATTGAGTTCATCTTTGTGGAAAGGTTTGTACAAAATGATTGCCATACCAGATGAAAATTGATAAAATTGTTCCAAAGCTACATGCTATAAAAGAAATGAAGACTGAGATAAATGTAAAGATGTTGGTTTCAACTTTATGCTGTAAGAATTTGAGAAATACAAGTATATCTGCAACAAATTGTTGCCTTGTGCTGATCAGAGTTGCAGCCGGGCCTCCAAGATACATCAATTCATTCCCTCCCTGCCCCTTGTTTTTTTATTTTCTCTCTGCTAATCAGTCAATGCTGTATTCTATGGAACATAAGCTATTTAAATTTGTGTCTTAGTTTACCTCATGCTCAATAAGATTATTTTGAAAATACGCAACAATGGTGCCATTTGGCTACCAAAGTATCCCTATCTAGAAAATGAGGTGGATTGTTACTATATAGCAGTGGGGGGGGGGGGCAGCTGGTACTGTACATAGCCTTAGGTGTGTATAGCATTTCCCATGTCATCTCCAACACCCCTGAAATTTGTTGCAAAATACTAAACGGAGCTATGATTTTCCATAATTTTTGGAAATGAAGCTGATGCAGTAAGTATATTAATCTCTACAGACCAGGGGTGTCAAATTGCCCACCCCCATTGCTGGCAATGGCAAAAAAGTCACAATACATCACGATACATCACGTGATGTTGCGAGTTTGACACCCCTGCTATAGACGTTTAAATGTAACCTCCTTCCCCAACAAAATCAAGTGGAGAAAAGGTAACCAACCCCCTTCTTTCCAGTCACTTCAAAATGTTGCTGTCTAACCAGCAACACAAGCAGCCTTTGGGGGGGGTGTTTTTTTTTAAAAGCTGCCTGACCCAATATAAAACAAGAGTGATTTTCCATATTTTAATGACGTATAGTTTCTTCCAAGGGACTGGCTTCTCGGCAACATATTTAGTAATTCAAGACCTATGGGCTGCATTTCTGCAACATGCTAAGGATGGTCAGTTGTAATCTAGGCTATTTTTTTTGACTTAATGTTTTATATAAACCCATCCCACAGTACTAGATTCATTTACAGAATCAATGATTCAGTGTATTTGAGTGAAACCAGAAAATCTTAATTAAGAAATGACATTTAGTATGTTGTGCAAACCTTCCAATCGTTGGTGTGTAAGGTGAAGAAAGAGAGTTACATATTCAATTAAGTGAAGCAGATTTTCTGTTTCTGATATTTAGGATTCATGTTTCTACTTGAAAAATTGAAACACCCAAGAAATGAGAGTTTGAAATAACTGCTTATTAAGATTTGTGACAATCCCAAGGTCATCCCCTCCCCCTTTACTCCCCCTTTCCCATGCTTTGCAAGAAAAGGCTTCCATTCCAGAACACAAATTTTGAAAGTTCATCCAATTAGAAAACTGGGCTGCCCAGTGTCATATTGAGGCTGTTGAAGGGGGAGGGGAAGAGGGAGACTTTTTAGAAAATGAACACATCCACAACCTTTTAAGCACATGGAACTTGTTCTAGTTTCTCACTGACTTATACTACAGCTTTGAACCTGATACTGAAAGGAATACTGAAATTTTGACATAAGGCAGCCTTCTCCAACTACTGCTCTCCAAGAATTTTGGATTTCAGTTGCTTAAGGTTTGATTAACTTTGCTGCCTAGAAGTGGTAGAGGTTTGACTTATCAGGACAACAGACACAGTGTGAAAAATCTGGTTTTAAAAGTGGTCAGGAAATCACTTCCTACGTGGTCCTAAAATCAGATTTATCTATTTTCAATTATTTTGTTGTTCAAGAATGTGTGATTTGTGTTTTAATACGGAGTTGATTACACATGTATTTAAATTATACTCCTGAAGTATCAGTTTGTCTAGCAAAATTAAAGTGCAAATTCTCTGTCATTCTTGCTTTGTGAAAAGTACTGAAGATTATTTCATCTGCAAATCCAATAAGATTTGATAGGGAAAAGAAGGGTTAATCATTGTTTCTTCATATTTCAGTGGAGGATTTTGGAATGTGGGGGGAAACAGTGCTGAAAGATTATGTTTGGGGTAGGATTTAAATACAGGAAATCTTTGAAGAATGCACATCATACCAAAGGTTAGAATAAATTATAGTATATTTTTGCAAAGTTACTGCTGACAAATACCAAACTTTCCAAAGCCTGCAATACATTGTTTGGAGCTTGTTTAATTGTATAAATTGCTCTGAAAGGAGAACACTTCCTCTTGTCATTTATTTTGTATAAAAACAAAACTAATATCCATCAACTGAAAAATGGAAAAGTTGTTGTACAGCTGAAGTCTATGGTTTTTCATCTATGAATAAATTGCTACTGCATTAAGATCCTAGTTTCTGATTCCAAATTTAATTTACAGTACTAGATCATGCTTTTAGATTTCAATTTGTGTTCTGCTAATCGTATATAATATTGGACAAGTTTATTTCATTTATAGCCCTCACATTTATTTTTCTTCAGATTGTTCCAGTTCCCTGTTACTGTAATAACTATCCCGTGAGTTAGGACAATAATAAAATTATTTTCCCAGCAGCGCCACTGAACTTCATGGCTGAATAGGGCTATTCTTAGAGTAGAGCCAATCAATCCAGGACTATATTTTAGCTTCCCAACAGATTATTTAATTATATTTCTGCTGTTGACTCTCTGTGATATCTGATTTTATAAATAAAGTGAGAAACAATTATGTCTTCTTCTTTTTTCTTGGATGTACAAAGAATTTGGAAAAGAGTATTGCTTGGCCTCCATTAATTTGGATAAGTTGGGCAGAATTATGAGATGTCTCCCTTTCACAATTTAAAGAATTCTTAGGAAAAGAATCCTCTTCAGCTTAAATCAGTGGCCCCCAACCTTTTGGACATCAGGGGCTGGTTCCATGGAGTGAGGTTTTTCTGCAGACCAGAGGGTGCATGGTTTCGTGTGCTGCCTGCATCCCGCTTGTTTGCACGTACTGGGGGTTGGGAACCCTGGGCTTAAATTCTTATTCTGAACTTTTAAATGTCAGGAAGTGGGAAGATGCTTGCTTTAAAAAAAAAAAACCCCAAAAGCCCCAGCCTCACCTGGTTGAAAACTGCCTGTATGATAACGCTCTGGAGCAGCGTGAAGGCTAAACTGCTATTAATTTTTTTCCTTATTCCTAGTTAATAGGAATAGACTAATATAGACGATGATGGGAAAATGATTTCTATATCTTACAAAACATTTATACTAATCTTTGTAAGAAAGCCTATGTTGGAAGAGGCAGTGGGGGGACTTCAACTTTATTTTCAAATTCATATATTCCTATGAATATGCTACGTTGAGGGAATGACTGCCCCAACATACTATCCACTAACTGTATCTATCTGTCCGCTCAACATCAACTTAATTTTGTGCATAATTTCAAAAAGCTGTTTTGAAAACTCATACCTACTTGCACCCCAAATCTCCCAGGATCTGCAGTCTGTTGTTTTCTTAAGTGAGTCCATTCACTTAAGCCCATTCTGCTAATTTTAAGGTTTGATGGCCCCGAAAAAAAGTCAACCTCTATCAAGTAATTATAAGATATGTCTTAGCTGCTGGTTGTTTCCTTAGCAACCCCAGTTCTGAGCAGAAAGCTCCAATTAACTCCCTACCAAATACTCACTAGCCTTTATTGTGAAGTGAAGATAAAATAACAAAATGTTTGAATTACAAAAACTTGAATATATGTCTAACTTTGATTCATACAATCTTATTTATATTGATTGTGCAGCCCTAAGAAAACTGTTTTAAATGGATTAAATAAAAGAACCTATCAAAGCATGAAATAACCGACTCCCCAAGCTAAAACCTTAACATTAAAAGCACCCTATAAATGTTGATATTTGCATCATATTTCATAATATTTTGTGGAAAGCCTTGAATTTTAAACTGTTTGGAGAACATATGTATAATATAGCTTAAAGAATACTATTTTTTCCCCAATAGCAATGTTTTGCAATATCATATGCAATCAAGAGAAATTTTCCTAACAATGTGGAGGGCAGTATGTCTCATGATATTCTTCAGTTCAGATAAAAGCATATTGTGGACTCATGAAGCACATGACTTGTTAAAATTGCTTTGAAATGCAGTTCCCTTTAAAAATCTTTCATATGGTCAAGTTGTTTTCCTCATACAAGTACTTTCTCATTGGTCTTGTATACAGTACTTTCTTTTCCAGATTGCAAAGATTTCAGTTTTCATCTCTGTCTCCTTCCTTCCCTATAAGAATTATTAGTATATATTAGTTAACCTGTTATTCTCTGGGGTTTTCTTGGAGAAGACCATTTGATATTTATTTGAGAATCCATTTCCCGTGAACTTGATTTGGTTGAAGA
>NW_015386540.1:2871129-2903838 GCF_001527695.2 Protobothrops mucrosquamatus
GTTGGATTGTACACTGAGAATGAAATTGGCTATTCTTATAAATTTGAATAATCAGGATTCTTATGTTTGGCTTTGTGAAACAGATGACTAGGTTTGCCAGCTAAGTGTGCCTTTTCCCCCCTCTTTTGGAAAGAAGCATCTGACTCCAAGATAAAGCCATTAAATTGTGGGAGTTGAAAATAAAACATGTTCAGTTTCATCAGATAAATAGGTAAAAATTAATGGTTAGGATAGTTGGAGAAAATATCATCTTCACTAAGTATCATATTTATGAAAAGTATATATTACTGAGTAAACACACAATATAATTTTTTCATCATCTTGGATTTGCTATTTTTCCCCCTAGAATTCCATTTATTTCTAACCTGCTATATATCTGAAGGAAGCCTTCTCCTATACATTTGATATGATTGCCATCTCAGGTTTTACTGGATCACCTACCTCCCAGAGTCAAGAGTCCAGCAGAGTGTATTCTGAATGTTAATTACATAATAGTTATTCATGGTTGGCAGTATAGAACATTTAAAAACTGGTTTTGTGTTGTTAAGTTTTATCAATAAGATAATTAGTCAACCACATTTTTCTTTACCTTATGCTTCTCCGTAAAGTGCCACATATATGGAAAGCTCTAGGTAGATAATAGGTTGTTACAAGAAATAACTTTATGAACATTAGTCCATTTTCAGTTCAGATTAAATATATTGCCAATTGACCATTAAACATGGTGAAACTTAGCTCTTGGTAAGAATGCGTAGCATAATGCCAGGAAGGCTTTATTACATTTGAGGATGTAAACCTCTCAAACCTCCTTTGTGAGCATTAGTCATGGAGGAAGAATATTGTAATGTATATCAACAGAACAGAAATATTGAAATATATACATATATAATCTTCAATTTTCTTCAGATTCATTGCATAAGAATATGACTGTCTTAATTAAAAACAGACTAGTCTTGACACATTTCAGTATAGAATACTTTACCTCTCATAGAAGGTAGAAAGGTTGAAAAATACTGAAAATATTATATAAAATAGTCCTCATTTAAAGAAGACACATTTGAAGGAAATATATTTGCTGCAGGAATCTAATTTGGAGATTTAATTCAGAGAAAATGATGTAGTCCATTTACAGGTAGTCCTGGACTTACGACCACAATTAAGCCCAAAGTTTCTGTTAAGTGAGACATTTGTTATGTGAGTTTTGTCCCATTTTACGACTTTGTTTCCCACAGTTGTTAAGTCAGTGACGGCAATTGATAAATTAGTAATTCGGTTGTTAAGTGAATCTGGCTTCCCCATTGATTTTTGTTTGCCAAAAGGTTGCAAAAGGTGATCACATGATCCCGGGACACAGCAGTGGTCATAAGTATGAACCAGTTGCCAAACATCTGAATTTTCATCACATGATCATGGGGCTGCTGCAAAGGTTGTAAATGTGAAAAACAGTCATAACTCACTATTTTCAGTGCCGTTATAACTTTGAATGGTCACTAAATGAACTATTGTAAGTTGAAGACTACCTGTATTGTATGAGCATCAGAGTTCATAATTACATATAATTTTGAAAGCAGAACTCATTGGTTTTCTTTTATTTCAAATGAATGAGAAAAGGTAAATACTGTCTCTAGCTGAGCATCCTTATATCTCTTACTGGCTTCGTAGCAACATCTGACTGCCATTGGAAGAAGTGTAAGTGCAAAGTGATCCTGAACTACCTTAGGAGCCTAAAATATTAGGTGGAAATGGTGTCTCGTATCTTACATTCTGACTGGAGTATCTCAGGATTTGCATTCTTCTAGATTACCCCTTGGGTACTAAAAGTCCCTGTGTGATCCAATCCCTTGGTTCTGCAGCAGTGCCTACCTTGGGAACAGGGGAACACCAGTCCTGTTAGAATGGCCTTAATTTGGTTGGTTCTTTCAGATGTACTGGGACTTTTAAGGTCTAAAATTTTCAGCAAGAAGAAGCTGCTTGGAAGTTTCAGAAAAGCAGTGAAATTTTGTTTCTGTTTTGTAAAAGAAACACAGTTCCACAAAGCATTGCAATTGTTGAAATTCCCTGAAGTATTGGTTGGTGCTTCATCTTAATTTTTACATGTTTTTATTTCACGTTGACTACATTTTGATGCTATTATTATGTATAATGATACTGTGTTGTGAAGTTGCTGAAATGTTTCTTGGCAAAAAAGAAAACAGACTATAATAAGAAATGGGGCCAGCAACAGGACCTATTCCAGTTCAATATTCCAAGCATTCCCTTCCATTTCTCTACGCCATTTTTAATCAGTTTCCTTACACCAGAATTTGTTTGCCAGCCAGTGTCCTCACAGTTCATGGTGTGTTTTGGCCTCTTGCCTGTCCCTTTCTCCAAATTCCAAAAATTGTTGTTCTACTTTGTTACTTCAGAAAGGCCGTAGGTTTCCTTGAACTTGAATAGACTTTCTTTCTAATGTGGAGGATGGGAACATAAGGACCAACACTTGGGAGTATACAATTGTAAATAAATAATTAAGTAATTCTGTTTTCAGTGAAGTAGCAGAACTTATTCAGCTTGATGAATATTTTGACAAAGATTTGTAGTTTCACATGTACAGTATAGTAATGGTTTTTGGTGGACTGAGAGGAAGCATACAATAATTATTTTACAAATGCTTGTGGCACATTACAGGTTGTTCATTTAACATATTTCAAGATATGGAGTTCTATGAAGATCTTCTCTAAATTAGTGACAAGGAGATCAGTCTTGTTGCAAATGGAGAAACAGCATATATGTAATTTCTTAGCAGTCCAAATATATGAATTATTTCCACATAGCCTCCATTTATGGATAATTTGCTCTGCAAAAACTGGCCGAAAGCTGGCTAATATTCTCTACCAAGTTTTCCAACATTACCCTTACAAATGTATCCCAGCACATACAGCACATATAGGATGGTCTACACCTGGTGTAGCATATTATGAAAGTATTCCAAAAAAGTGCTACTATCTATAAACTTTACAGCTATGTACATCTTTCGGTCAACCTAATTTTTAATAGCATTCCAAACCTTTCAGTAGCTTTGCACAAATAATGTTGGAAGGTTTATCTTATAACCTTGTATGCCTGTGTATGTATCATTTTTTAATTATTAACCATTGTTTAATACTTGGATTTATATCCTGAACACCTTTAAAGGATATCCTAATTGAAAATACTGAAGAGGTGTTATGAAAGAGAAAAGTGTAATATGCAAAAAAAATTATGGCTTTACAGAAACTCTTTCCTTTTATATCTAGTTTGCTTTTTTGACATTGGACAGTTTATTATATTTACTCATGTGTATTCGTTTGCCCAGATACTGTGGCCTGAATCTGCAAATATATTCATGGTATACCTTTGTCCTGCTGTTGCCCTCAGCCAAATCTGAACAAGATTCTGGCATAGGTATTTAATTACTGTACTTCCTTCAAAAGCCTTTTGTTTCCATCTCCATCACCCTTTGGTTCCCATTTAAAATTGAATTGGAAAGGATTAAATGTCTGTTATTCAGTTTCAGCATAGGATGTTAACACAGTTCTAGCAAAATAAAGGAGCACAGTCATCTAATATTGCTCTAAAAAGTTGGCTTAAAAAGAGTAGGAGCTTCTCTGCTTATCTGTAACCCTTCCCTTCTTAAGCATACAAAACAGTTAAGATAATGCTTTTGCTCCTAATGTACTAGACTATAACAGAAAATCCCACTGTGCTGAATAGAGAAAGGGGAAATTAAAGCTATTTACTAGAATAAATTCATTTCAGATAGCTTCTCCTTTATATGAAAACATCAACATAATTATTTCAGAATTTTGAGTTTTATGACACAATAGGAAAGGGTTGGTGGTGTAGCTTAGCAGGAGAGAGCAGGTATTTTGTGCAAAAGATGCGAGACTCAATACCTAGTATCTCCAGGAAGAGCTGGGAAGCACTTTGGTCTTAAATCCTGGACATTCACTGTAGAAATCCCAGAGTTCTGACCAGAATTACCCTAATAAAAGCACCAGTTTCCTCTTATATCCTCACTGCTACAAGTGTACATCACAGATACTGTAAGTATACTTGTCCCTTGGTCCTAACTGAAGTCTTTGCAATGGTTGCAATCCTCCTTCTCTTGCGGCTGATTTTTGGTAGTGTCCATCACTGCTCCTGCCATACTTCCCAATGATATTTTCATTGATTCAATTATTAACAGCTGGCTGCCATGTTGTCAGCTATGAAGAGGAGAAGGAAAGCTGCTTTTGATAATTCTGCCACCATTCCAGTTATTTCCAAACCTCTCTTGTTCCAGCAGGAACAAGAAAGGAAGGAGGGAGGGAAGAAGAAAGTAATGGTAAGGGTCACCCAGGGCATGTGCCAATCAGGACATGTCTTCTCAACGCTGCTTTCAGCTCAAAAGCTACAAAGTCTGCTGTTGTTTATGGAGTCCTGCCATAATTTCTCATTTTTAGTGCCATTGGTGAGGAAGCGTGATATGCCCCAGAAATGTCCACTTTCTTTCAACTGCGCAAATAAGAAAGAAAGGAAGGAAATAAAGTGGGATAAGGGAGAAGCAAAGACAAAAAAAAATCAACTTTCTGTTTATCTCTGGAAGTTGATAGAAGGAGCCTCTCCAAAAACTTGCAGAGGAGCTGCATGATTTCAGCTATAAAAATCCAGACAGCCCCTAGTTGCGAGCAAGGAGTTAGTTAATTTGTTTTGCTTTACCAAAAACAATAACAATAAACAGAAAAAGCCAGAAAAATAAAAAAGAGGATTCCCCCCAACATTACATAGGAAAACACCCCAGTTTTTGAACATGTTGTAATACAGTACACTTTTTTCTTATAACTTGTTCAGAGGCACACTGTGAACACATACTGTCAATTCAACTGTAAATGAGCTTTCCAGTATTGCAAAATAATATTTGCTGTGTTTCATGCTCGGTATCTTGTCATATCAGTACATTTGGGTTTACTGATCTCTCTTCTGCCGTCTTGCATGTCTGGACTTTTGCACCCCACACCTGTGATACAAAGGCAAAGGAAATACAGTTATAACACATATTAGAAATTAAAGATGAAATCAAACTGAAATAAAGGATATTAATGTAAAAAATCACATATAACATAAAATGCCACAATGCTGAGAAAATGGTATTAAATTTGATGAAAAAGATGTGGTCATTTTGCTGGTGGTGTATTAGTGTCCTTTTTATTGGAACCACTTGGAGGAGAAAAGGAAAGGAAACTTGGTGAATTAAAATTAGAATTAAAAAGTAGGAAATAATGTAGCCTTTTAATTTTTCCTCATGGTCATTACACAGCAGAGCTAAAAAATGGCACATCCTCCACCATAATCTTCCTTGCCTTATACAGTTGCTCCATTTTTTTAAAAAAAGGGTTTCAAGATACTGTAAACTATGATTTTAAAGACTGAAAGTATATTCATTGGAGCAGAACCGGAATCTTTTAAATAATCCACTGACATCTTTAGTTAAGAATTGATTATAAAAGTAAGCTGGTTGCAGAGTGCCTGTGTATTGAGACAAAAATCAAAGTATTTTGACAGGTTCAAAGCAAAGAATTTTGCACTAAAGGACACATCCCATTTTCTTCCTAAGTAAAAAAAATGCATATTAATTAGTGGGTTTTTAAAGCTTAACTATTTACCTAAAGCCCTTTCATGTCAATAGGCGTTTGAGATACCAAAGATTCCTTGGCAAGTGTACAGGCAGGTTTGAATTTGAAAAGGGAAAACAACAATGACAAAAAATTGGCAGCATCATAAAAATTTGTTTGCTTGCTTGCTTGTTAATTAATTAAATAATTGTTTTTTAATTCTACAGTTGCCTACTCAAGCCAAGTCTTCAGTGCCTTCTTGGAGGCAGGCTAGGGTGGAGCTGTGCAGTTCTCGGGATGCGGTTCCAGAAGGCAGGTGCAGGGACTGAGGTCTACACTGTTGTTATTCTACTGAGCATAAACCTCTGTTAATAGACCTCTCTGTAACCAATAAGGGCAAAAATAGCAGAGAACTTTATATCTTATTAAATCAAAATGTGTACGTTTAGGATCAGGGGTGAGCAGCAGGATGTGCCCTTCACAAAACCTCTCTGTTGGTGCTCCTTTCCCCCCCCCCCCCTGTTCAATCATGTACGACTCCTGGATAATTCGCAGCAGTTTTCTTGGCAAGGTTTTTCAGAGTGGTTTGCCTCCTTCCCAGGACTCAGAGGAAAATGACTGGCCCAATTCACCCAGCAGCCTTAATGCCTAAGGTGGAACTAGAACCTAGAGTCACTTCTTGCCTGATGCTTTAACCGCTACATCAAACTTTCTCTCTCTTCTTATCAAACAAATCTTCTCATCGAGCAAACTCCCTACAAGAGCATATAAACAAATCATGGAACTCTTCTTTGGTTTGCTTACTGGTTTGTGTTTAATCCTGATCTTCAAATAAGGAGCTCTGTCAGTTTTTCTTAATGAGCCCAAAGCCTTTATTAATTTTTGTTTCTGGTTTTGGCAGGAGGAGTCAGATGAAGCAGATTTAGCAACATGCCTTAGCACAATACTCACATACAGTTGAGCCAGAATGTTGAAAGCAAATGTGATCTAATGACTTTCGAGATGCAGAAAAATCAACAATGAAATAGATACGGCCAAAAGAAAAAAGGGATAGAGAAGAGATTCAGTTGAAAATTGTAGCTACAAAATAGAATAGGAACATGCAATGCTATATTGTTATGCTCCTACTTATCCCTCCCTTTCCGTAACATTTTGCTCTTAGTCTTAATTAAGCTCAAGAATCAAGAATTACTATTCTTACAGTAGATCTGGATCTAACTCTGATAATGAATCTGTACTAAAGCAGTTTGTGCCAGGTGAAACAGATTCTGTATTGGTTAAGTGTAAAGTGAAAGATGGGGATGGTTCCAAGTAGTGAAGACACAGAAGTGAAGTGAAACCAGGAAGAGAAATACAAAGAAGGTGTGTTTAAGAAGCAACATTGAGCAATGCATCAGGGAAGCCTAAAAATCTATGGTAAAACATCACAAACAATAAACTGGTTTATTAACTCCAAAAGACAACCTGGATCTCAGAAGGAGAAAAATTGTCTTCCTATTCATGGATACCTATTAAATCAAGGTTTAGTGAGCAGAATAAGAAACAGGCATTTATGTAGCTGAGTCTTTTCTCTCCCATTTTGATTTTTTTTTTCATATTGTGCTAATTCAGGTATAACTCTAAACTACAATTAGATGAGTCTCTCATGTATATACTCACTTTCTCCAATATATGAATGCATAGCAATTCAAAGATTTTCATTTTTGATTAACAGTACTGTTATGTCCTGGGCCTGCTGAATCACCCAGCAGGCTCAGGAATGCTGCAGAGAGTCCCGGGCAAACCACGTGGTTGCCCGGGACCAGACTGGCTGTCTCCATCCTTGTGCGCATGCGCAAGGCGGGAAACCAGCCTCTGCAATGATTGGTTGATGCTGTCTTTGCAAGGACACTATAAAAGACCTGCGCCCATTTTTGGTTCTGTTCTGTTGCTGACTTACAATAAAGAAGACTTGCTTTTTGTTACTCGCTTCGTCTCAATGCCTTTGACTCGCAAATAGCACATTGGCAACGAAGGTGGGATCGCTGGAAGCAAAAACAACAGAAGAAGAAGATAGGACTCAACACCAGGAGTCCTGAAGCGGAGAAGTTCGGTGTCCGGAGAAGCAACTCGCCTGCCAGTACAAAAATGCTGGAGGTGAGCTTGGCAAAGGGGACCCCTTCTCAGAAGCTTGCAGTGAAGGCGTTGACGAAGTTTCCAGGCTGTTACGATGTCAAAGATAGGCCGGTTGTCGGATTTTGATACTTCTCACCCGGAACGCTGGAACTCTTACGTGGCCCGAGTGGAAAACTACTTTTGGGTGAACCAGATTAGAGAGGACAGCCTCAAAGCGGCTACCTTGCTGTGTGTTTGTGGACAAGAGACATTTGATATAGCGGAGAATCTGGTTGCCCCAGCACTTTTGGAGTCAGTGTCCTATGCTGATTTGAAGAAGATGCTGCGAGAACACTTCGAACCTAAACTTTCAGTAATTGCTTGGCGACACACGTTCGAGCAGAGGGACCAGAGGCCTGGTGAGTCTGCTGCGGACTTTATTGCTGTCTTAAGACAAGCTGCTAGACCATGTGAGTTCAAGGGCCTGGAAGAGAGGCTCCAGGATCATTTAGTTTGTGGCTTGAGAAGTCGTGAGCTGCAGCAGAAGATCTTCGCCAAAGAAGTTGTCTCATTCCAAGATGCCTTGAGAGAGATTGCAGCTGAAGAAGCAGCGGGCGGTGCTGTGAAGGCCTTGCGGCTCGCCAGAAATCCTCCAACCACAGTTTCCGTCCATCAAGAGGTCGCTCGAGAAGATTCAGAACAGGATCCTGAAGAGGAGGTGGATAGGCTGCACCAGACAGAGGAGAAGTTTCAAGAGCGCAGAGACAAGGCCCCAGCATCCGCTCGGTGTTTTGGGTGTGGAGGACGCCACAAGCGCTCTGACTGCAGATTCCGCTCTGCCATTTGCCGGGCATGTGGCAGGTAAGGCCACATTGCCTCTGTCTGTTTGGGTTGCCAGAAGGTCCGGTCTCAGGAAGAATTGCTTCAGAAAGCTACCAGGGTCAACACAGGGTGGGTTTCTGCGCGTTGCGCAAGAGGATTTTCAGGACAGGAATTCAAGGCCACTTAAGAAAAAGCTTCACATTGACGTGAAGTTGCAAGGGGTTCCCTTGTCGATGGAGTTGGACACAGGGTCTGTTCTATCGATAATTTCTTTTGACACCTTTAAAAGGATTTGCAGCAGAAGTGGCCTACGAGTCAAACTCAGGCCATCAAATTTAATTCTCACTGACTTCCAGAATTCCAGAGTCAGCGTGAAGGGGGAGGCCACGCTCAAGGTACAGCGTAGGACTTTTGAAGGCCTGCTAGATGTTGTGGTAGTTGGGGGTGATCGCACGAGTCTCATTGGACTCGATTGGTTCGAGGCCCTTGGAATCCAAGTGACTGGGCTGCACAGCCTGCAAACGCCAGGCCTTGCAGAAGTCTGCAAGGAGTTTGCTGATGTGTTCAGTTCAGAGCTTGGATCATACACGGGGCCTCCCATCGCCTTACACTTAGTCCCAGCTATCACACCCATCCGGATCAAACCTAGAAGGGTGCCTTTTGCCCTCAAAAGCAAAATTGATGCAGAGCTGGACAAGCTGCTCCAGCAGGGCATCTTAGAACCTGTGGACTCTAGTCCATGGGAAACTCCCATAGTAACGCTACTGAAGGCCAATGGAGAAGTCCGAATCTGTGCGGACTATAAATGTACACTTAACAAAGCGCTGCAACAGCATGCATAACCAGTGCCTGTGGCCAGCCACATTCTGGCCTCCCTCAAAGGGGGGTGTCTCTTTGCAAAGCTTGATTTGGCACAGGCCTACCAACAGTTACCTGTTGATGAGGCAACAGCTGAGGCTCAAACAATTGTGATGCACCAGGCAGCCTTTAAAGTGAAAAGGCTGCAGTTTGGGGTTAACGTGGCCCCTGGCATCTTCCAAAGTGTGATGGAACGAACGCTCCGCGGTATTCCTAGGGTCTGTCCCTACTTCGATGACGTCCTCATTGCTGGGGAGTCATCTCTAAATCTAGCTGAAAGGCTGAGGGCTGTCTTGCTTCATTTCCGCCAAGCGGGGCTGAAGCTGAAGCAAGATAATGTATAAATGTAAAATTGGAGTCACTTCCACCAAATTTCTGGGGTTTCGTATTGTTGCTGAAGGCATCCATCCTGCTGAATCCAAGCTCCAAGCAATTCAGCAGGCCCCCAAGCCCCAGTTGAAGGGTGAACTTCAAGCCTTCCTGGGGCTGTTAAATTTCTGTCATTCTTTCCTTCCCCACAAGGCTGCACTGGCTGAGCCGTTACACCGGCTCTTGGACAAACAGGTTCCATGGCAGTGGACAAAGGTCCATGAAATGAGCTTTACAGAGGTCAAGGCCTTGCTCTCTTCAAATGCGGTTTTAGCGCATTTCAATTAGCAATTGCCTGTGTGCGTCGCATGTGATGCCTCTCCTTATGGGGTTGGGGCTGTGCTTAATCATCTGAAGGCTGATGGGACACAAGTCCCTGTGGCCTACTATTCAAGGACTCTGTCATCTGCAGAGGGTAATTACACACAGATTGACAGAGAAGCCTTGGCCATAGTGGCTGGCATAAAGAAATTTCATGATTTCTTATATGGCCGCCATTTCACAGTCTACACAGACCATAAGCCTCTGCTGGGTTTGTTTACAGCAAACAAACAAAACCCCCACATAATATCTCCTAGAATGCTGAGATGGTTAATTTTCCTGTCAGCATATGATTACACCCTGGTTCACAAACCAGGCATAGAAATGGGCCATGCAGATGGCCTCAGCAGATTACCTCTAAAACAGATAGAGGCAGATCCTGCTCCTGCTCTTCACATTCTCTCCATTCAGGAATTGCCTGAATCTCCTCTCAATGCTAGGGATGTGGCTGCAGAAACTGCCACTGATCACACGCTCACACGCGTGCTGACATGGGTGTTGTCAGGATGGCTTGACACGTGTCCAGGTGCAGAATTCCAAAGCTTCTGGCAAAGGAAGCATGAGCTTTCCACTTTCAAGGGTTTGCCTTTTATGGGGTAGCAGGGTAGTCATCTTAGCCTCATTGAGGACTAGATTCTTGCTCTCTGCATGAGGGACATCCGGGTATAGTCCGGATGAAGGCGCTTGCGCATAGCCATCTCTGGTGGCCTGGGCTCGATAAAGAGATCGAGACCCAGGTTCATGGGTGCCAAGTGTGCCAACAGTCAAGGCCTGAAATGCCTCAGGCCCCTGTTCATAGGTGGGAGGAAACACAAGCCCCTTGGTCGAGAGTTCATATCGACTATGCTGGGCCCTTTCAGGGGCAATTCTTCCTTCTTCTCGTGGACAGCCATTCCAAGTGGCTAGAGGTTGTGCCTGTTTCCTCCACTACTACTGCTAGGACCATCCAGGTGCTCAGAGGGATCTTTGCCTCCCATGGACTTCCCGATGTCCTGGTCTTAGACAACAGCCCCCAATTCACTTCTTTTTGAGTTTCAGGCTTTTCTACAGGCGAACTTGATCCGGCATGCTACTTCAGCACTGTTTCATCCCGCATCCAACGGCCAGGCTGAGAGGATGGTGCGTACTACCAAAGATGCTCTCAAGCGAATCACCTATGGCAGCTGGCATCACAGGTTAGCTGACTTTCTTCTTTGCCAACGTACCACACCTTGCACAGCCACTGGGAAGAGCCCAGCAGAACTCCGCTGGGGTCTCCGCCTCATCACGAAACAGGTTGCATCCAGACCGGGTGGCTTCACAGGTGTCACAGCCGTGAGCACCTAGGAGATTACAGGTGGGCAATCCGGTCTGGCAAGGAACTATGGACCCTGGACATCTCTGGGTCACAGCAGTAGTATGCAAGGTCTCTTGGCCGCTGTCATACGAAGTGGCCTTGGATGATGGTCGTGTGATCCGACATCACATTGACCAACTGCGCTGGAGGCTTCCCAGCAACACTTCCACTCCTGGCTCTGCTCTCGAGGGTGGGGAGGACCACAATTACGATCGTGACCACAGTCTCTCTGCCCAAGCGGACCTTCACAGGCTTCAGCTATTGCTCCAGAAGGGGGGGGTTGCCATGGAGGCGGCTCCTGACTCTGGCACCTTTGGCACAGACACTGGGTCAATGGGACATTGTTGTCAATCAGCTACTCAGGCCACTCCAGCTGCTGGTCTTGGGCTCGAGGGACAGTACTCCCAATAGGGGTCCATTGTGGACTTGGGGAATTCCATTTCCACCACTGGACTTGGGGAATTCCACCCTCCCCCAAGGAACTCTGGTTTGGGTTCAGAGGATCCAGCCAGTCAGCAGCTGGGTGGTCACCTGGTCTTTGAGGCATCAAAGTCCTGGTCTGCCTAGCCTGGCAGGCGAGCTGGCGAGCTGGCAGCACAGGTACACACACCGGTTCCAAGAAGGTCACAGAGGGCCAAGGGTCCACCCAAACTTCTAAAGGACTATGTGAGGTTCCTGTCAAACAAGTGGGTGGCTTAATAGTTCTTTAGAACTCAGCTTACGCTCTACAGAAGGGTGTTATATTTCACTGTAGTAACTTTGTATATTCTTATACATGTAAAATGTCTGAATGGGTCTGCCTGTGTGCAGGCATAATGTGTTTAGCAATAACAACATGCCAATTGAACACATGTATATGTTTGCTGCTGTAAACAGTAAGGTTACTTATTGTTTTATCCAGGGGGGAGGGGGATTATGTCCTGGGCCTGCTGAATCACTCAACAGGCTCAGGAATGCTGCAGAGAGTACCGGGCAAACCACGTGGTTGCCCGGGACCAGACTGGCTGTCTCCCGCCTTGCGCACATGCGCAAGGCGGGAAAGCAGCCTCTGCAATGATTGGTTGATGCTGTCTTTGTAAGGACACTATAAAAGGCCTGTGTGCCATTTTTGGTTCTGTTCTGTTGCTGACTTACAATAAAGACGACTTGCTTTTTGTTACTCGCTTCGTCTCAATGCCTTTGACTCGCGAACAGAACAAGTACCATATTGTAGAGTTTGAACTCAGGCAAGCTTTGGTTAATTTTATCTGTTGTTAGTAGAACAAATTCAGCCTTAGTTATTGACATTGACTTATTTTAATTGTACATAATTAAGATGACCAGTTTAAGATTCATGCCATAGTAAAATGTGGCTAATCAAATACAAAAGTATTTATTACTTTTTCTAGCTCTAAATGTAGAGAAAACATACTCTTTCATTGCATAGCTGTCAAGGTGTCAGAAAAAAGCATTATTCATCAACACAAGATGTAGGCCTTGACTTGGATGTTGGAAGGCTCACTCACAGATATTGCTTACTTGAGCAGCAGGTGCTTTGTGCCCAGTGTGTGTCTTTGTTGTCTGTGTCCATATTTAAACAACTCAGAATTTTATATTGGCTATTCTGTTTATATACATAAGAGAAAGGGAGGAGGCAAAAACTGTGAGTGTGTGTGCTGCTGTGTGCAAAGTCTGATCTATAGTGCAATACAACCATTATCTCTGACCTCTGGATATATGAATGGGACTTACTGTAACTGTAAACTATATTCTGGAGGGTGTAAGATGCCTTACTTATGTTGAATAGCGTGCAGCCTTCAATGTGTCAATGGGACCAACACTTTGTGTGAGCATCTTATACAGAGCCAGTGATTTCTTGATATGCTGATCTTAACTCTTGCTTTCTGCAGCGTTAGACACAAAAAAGATGGAAATAACTCAGTGCACATATATTGCTGTACTTACCTCCCTAACTTTTATAAATGTTCAGAAGTAAAACTCATTTAGGATATTTTGGGTTGGTCTTCTGGAGTCCTTGGAAAATTGAAAAGACCTATTAACATTCACTAAAATGAAAATACTTTGAACACACTAAAGGTGATTTAGAGAAGATGCATGAAAAATGCCTATGGTGGTATGGCCGTATCTTATGAGCAGCATCCCACACTGCTTGTACTGCTACCACTTTAACATCAATGGCAAACACCCATACAGAGCAAAGCTGGCATGACACAATTGACATGAACTTGATGATTACCCAGTTGGGCCCAGTTGCTGGTTTTGACTGCATGAAATGGCATTCATTGACCTGAAAAGTGGACCCTGCATCTGTGAGAAAATACTAGGAAGAAGAAGATTCTAAGGTATCTATAAATCAAGAAGTATTTTAGAAATGGCTTTTCTTAAATTAGAAAAGACTTATCACTTCTGCCAAAAAAGAGAAAGCAAAATGCTCTTTTTCTCTCTTGTTTGTTCCTACGTGGATGATTATTGTTCATGCTTCTGATTTTTGAAGTAGAAACTAAAGTCATAATGGTGGAGAGAATTTATGCTAGCACAAAGAGCCTTGTCCAGTCCCAACATAAGGACAGCCCCAAGTTGAGAGCTTTCTTTGTGAAAGAAAATTACTGTAGCTAAACTAATACTAAACAGTCTCTCTCTACAGACACTCTGAATACCCTACTGTTCTCCCTCACTCCTAAAAGAGATTTTTTAAAAAGATAATGCTGAATTAAAAGGCTTCAAGGTCCTTTACAATAAGCATATAGTAATTATGGCATGTGAGAGGTCTTGCAATACTACTAGCATTACTGCAAAAAAAAAATACAACAAAACTTTGAAATGTTGCAATTAGGAATGAAATTGAGCTTTGATTCATCAACAACAGTGCTAGTTTTGCTGGATTACATAAATGAATAATGTCCTCTATTGGTGAATTAAGTCTCCTGGCCTTCTCCTAGTGTTGGATTACAATAGTGTTAGCCATTAAACAACAAATCCTTCTTATAGAACAGTGATGGCGAACCTTTTAGAGACCCAGTGGCCAAACTGCAACCCAAAACCCACTTATTTATCACCGGGTGCCGGGTGGCCGTGGTGGTCATGGCAGACTGGGTGCCAGGGGGCAGGGGCCAGTTCCTCACCATCTCCGGGGTATGGCAATTGTGCCCACAGAGAGGGCTCTGAGTGCCGCCTCTGGCACGCGTGCCATAGGTTCGCCACCACTGTTATAGAACATCAGAAAGCTACGAGAAGATACTAGGTTTGTTAGGCTCAAATTCTTAGTAGCTCCTGCAGGATTCCTCTCACAGAAACACCAAATCACAGAAATGTTTTTACAGTGGAAAGTTGTCCAGTGCTATCCTCTGCTAAACTGGACAGCAAGTATAAAAAGCACCCAATGGCTGAAAGTTTTTGTTCTTGTGATATGGGAGGAATGGAAATTCAAAAATGTCATCCTCTGTTGTCTTGTCTATAAGGTCTAAACTTATTTTTCCCTTGATTGGAGATACCTTCATACACCAGACTCAGCCTGTGTTCAATTTGTATTACCGTGTTTCCCTGAAAATAAGACCCAGTCTTTTTTTTTTGCCTCCAAAAGAGGCACCAGGTCTTATTTTCAGGGTGTATCTTTTCTATTCACCTCCAGCACTGACAGCCCCGCCCAGCTGGCCCACTTCTTCTGTGGTGTCCCCACACCTGCATTTCGCAGTCAGAGGCCTTTCTGGAAGGCCTTTCCAATTTTATTTCTTTTTTATAGATAAAAACAAAAGTCTTCGATGAAAATAAGAAAACTTTTGGTCCCCAAGTTTCAGAAACATATAAATCCAATTAGATTAAAGTTATTCTTTTAGTCCTTTAACTCCCCTGAGTAGTCAATCGCCACTATTCTTAGAGGGTGGGATAAAAATTCCCTTCTCTCCTCACAGGGGGAAAGATACTTTGGGCAGCTTTTACAGGAAGAAAAATATTTAGGATCTTAGAGAGAAGATTGGATTTCACCCAGTTTCATCCCCATTGCTTTAGAAGTGCCTGGTGGTAAGTTTGACTTCGGCTGTCTGCAGCCTAGTGACGATCCATATTGTTTATGGCCGATCTTTCCTCTGCTGGTTTGGGGGGCTGCCCCGGATCAAGTGGAAGGGCTGCCGCCCTCCCACGATCAAGCGGAAGTCTTCTCCTTGCTCGTCACCCCTACAGGGCGACTTTCAACCCTTTCCAGGGTCCCCCAGCGGAACGAAACCAAATGTGGAAGACGGAGGTCGCCTTCCAGCGTCCGTGGCAACCGCAATATCAAACCGGAAGCCCTTTAATTATAAATTTTCTGTCTTCATATTTCAACTAGCCCTAAATTGTCCATCTGATCCAAAACAAAAAACCTTCAACTCTTGGTAATTTACCTTGAATGATTCTAATTGTTTTTTTCCTGAAGTTCTATCTAGTTGTGGGGGACCTTTCCATCCCATCAACCACCAGTTTTCATAAAAAAACCTTAATTTCTCTATAAGTCATTTATAAAGCATACTTGTTCTCATTGGAGACATAAATTCCCACTATCAAAATTTTTCCCCCCTGTTTAATTGTGTCTGATTCTTGGAGATCGTCTGGACAGATCTCTGGAGTTTTCTTGGTTTGCCATTGCCTCCTCCTTAGGGCTGAGAGAAAGTGACTGACCCAAGGTCACCCAGATTCCTTTGTGCCTAAGGCAGTATTAGAACTCAGTATCTCAGTTTCTAGACTGAAGTCTTAACCACCGTACCGTATGACTGACTCAAAGTCTTAATTTCATGGAAATTAATGCCTGTCCCAATAAATCTACCATACTTGTCATCAATCTATACAAGTTGTTTTTGTTTTTTTTTAGGTAAAACCAGATTTTTTGGGGGATGTTAAGAATCTTCTGAAGAGCAAGTTTCAAATTTAATTAAGTTCTCAGAAATTACATTTAAGATTGTCTTCCACTATAAAAATGGATTAAAGAGAGGCTACAGAAGAGGAACAGATAACACACTGGCTGTGTTAAAAGCTGTGTTAAATTATTGAAACTGTTCCTGAGAGAACACAAGTGTACTAACTTCTGGTACACTTTTCTTTTGTTTTATAAAATCTATCAATTTTCTTTAATAGTAACAAAAATAGTAAATAAAAAACATTCCCACTAAGATCTGGTTAGTTTGTCTAAATTAATTCCAATTTATTTAAAAGTCCTTTCACCAAAAATAATCTTTCAAAATAACTGTCCCCTTTATTCATTTTAAACTTTCTCACATTAGCTCATTGTTGCGCGTTTGCCATAAATTTCTAAGTCCTTGAAACAGCTTTTTTTCCCCTTTGTACAGGTAGTCCTCAATTTACAAGGACAATGAGCCCAAAATTTCTGTTGCTAAACAAGACAATTGGTAAATGAATTGCCCCACTTTACGACCTTTTTGCCACAGTTATTAAGTGAATCATTGCATTAGTTAAATTAATAACAAAATTGTTAAGTGAATCTGGCTTCCCCATTGACTTTGCTTATCAGAAGTTCATAAAAGTGATCACATGACCTCAGGACACTGTAATTGTTATAAATGCCTGCCATTTGCCAAGCATCTGAATTTTGATCTTATGACCATGGGGATGCCACAATGGTCATAAGTGTGAAAAATGATAAATCACTTTTTTCAGTGCTATTTTAACTTCAAAAGGTCACGAAACAAATGGTTGTAAATTGAGGACCACCTCAATTTAGAATTGCAACTCACCAGGTGGAATTTTATTCTGCTGCTTAGAAAATCTCTCTTTAGTTTTCAATTAATTATATCCAAAAATGATTTAAGAAATAAGATTTGGCTGAACTTTGTGTCCTTATAATAGGCTGCAATTATGGCTGTGAACTTGGTTGAAAACACTTGACTCCCAACCACAGTTCCTGTAATCTGCTTAAGAGGAGCAGCTGTCTGGAGCGCAAATGGGCAATCTTATGATCTCTCCTTTTGGCAGAAAGCAGATGTTTTTGCAATTCATGGTAGTTGCAGTGATGTTTTCCATTTATTCCTTTTGATTGTGGCATTAACCCCAGGTGATAAAGAATATTTGAAGATAAAAATATAGGACAAAAATATGTGTTTATTGTATGGAAAAAATGGAACATGAAGAAGACCTTATTCTTCCAAGGCAGTACTATTAAAGCTTACGTGAGAAAGTGGTACGGTCTACCCCAGGTCAATTTGTGGGGGCATGCTGGACATATCTCATCACCATAGAATCATTCCCACCAAAAATAATGAAAGTAGACTCAAGCAACATTTTCAGTTATTTCAATTGTCATTAAGGTAACTGGCTAATATTATAATGACATCCTGGCATCTTTCCAGAGAAATAAATTCTGCAGAGCACAATAATAGTCCCAGGAAAGCAAACACACTAGATTGTGGCTTTATCAAAGATTGCAGTTCTGTTGAATTGCTTATAAATAACATGTATAAGATTGGACTCCACTTCCTTGTTTTTTGTAGGAATCAAAATTTATTGCTGGTGAATACCTGTCTAGCCTCTATTTGAATACATCAAACAATCATGAGACAATCACTTCCCCAAGGAGTTGGTTCTGCTATCAAACTGCTCTTACCATTTACACTGTGAACAATTAATTTTTACAATTTGTTATGCTTACTAACATGGGATGTAAGCATAACATTTGTTATGCTTACTAACATGGGATGAATAACCTCTTATGCAGCATTACTTGCCACTTTAACAGATTTAAACTTTTAGTGATCTTATTGAACAATTTAAAAGTATGAAGAGACTTTTAAAAGTCAATTTTGTGTTCCACTGCTTAGAAATCTGATATATTCCCCTTCTTAAAAAAAATAAAAATGCTGCAATATTTTTATCTCTTAGGACAATAATTATTCTCATATGACTTTTTTATTTTGTGTACTGTTATGTGAGGGCTCAGTGTTTTCCCCAGATGAGTGATTTTCTCATGCCATCCTCTTGTATCTTGGCATCAAGTAGCTCTAGGCAGAAAAACGTTGGTTCTTTTTTAAAAGAAAAAAATGAACTGCTACTAATGTTTTTATCATTGTTATAAACTTTAGAGGAATCAGAACAAAAATATAGGTAGTTTATTCACAACCACAATGACTTGCAATGGGAATTCTGGTCCCAATTCCAGTCATTATTTGACTACTACCTATAACACAGTTGTTTTGGGCACTGATTAAATTCTAAAATTTCTCTTCAAAGGATCAGTTTGGTCAGGACCAAAAGGCCTATGCAAACTCCTCTGCTTGTCTCAATAAATTAATCTGGAGAAAACATATTTTCCTTGTTTCTCCACCCTCACAAATTAAAAATGGGTCGTAATACAAATGTGTGTCCTGTAATTCTGCAATCATGATTTTAGAGTCTGTCATGTTCAAGGAAGTAGCTCTGGGACATTCTTATATTTCTGCTCATATCAGGACCCAGCTCTCTGCATGATTCAATCATAGTGACTTTAAAAATGTTATTGGATATTTGAATATTCAGTCATCCAAAACTTTTTATGAAAGTGCTCTGTAATTATTTCAATTCATTTGTCATACGCATAGAACTTGGGTCTGGCTATCACTGTGGAGAACAAGGACAATATAACTATGATTTTAAATAACACATATTACCAGTTATCAAAAGGCTCTACTTTATAGCTGTTGCTAACATATGGGTATCCCTAAGTATGCTGCTTCCCTTTGAAAATCTACCCTGTAATTTAGCATTCACCAAATTGTAGCTCATGGCAAAACATTGGTGTTGTTTTCTTGTGATGCTGCTCCCAGACTGAAGTTTGAATTTGTGTTGTGTCTTTTGAATAAACAAAGTTGGCAAACTTCCCCTCTCCTGGTCATGCAATATGGGTGGCATTAATCTATGCATCCTTTGTGGAGAGAGCATTCAGGAAGGGTGGTACGTGACTTGTACTATAAATATTCTGATGTCTAGATCAGACCAAACAATCTTCCAAACAATTTGGAAATGCATTGAATTTAACCACAATAATCCTCAATCAGCCTTGTTGAAGTTGAATAGGGATTATGAGAATAGTAGTAATTGAAATCTGATTATATTGGGGAAGTTTGGTTTAGGTAAAAATGTAATTCTCAAAGACTATTTTGCTTTCAGCTGTGTTTTGTTTTTCATTTGATGAGTGGTAACCAAGAGCTATTTTGTAGTATCAGCAGAACTAAGTAGTAAAGTTTTTCCTGAATCAAATTGGTTTGGATTGCAATCCTGAAGTTTTTAATGTAAGGGGGAAAAAATAACCTAGGAACTTTCAGGGAAACTGGAGGTCAAGGGCAAAATATGTTATGTGAATGTAAAACTTTACAGTTTTGATTCCAAGAATTGGGAAGATAGGCTGGAAAAGTTAAGTTCTCACATACCTCAAAATGTGACCAAAAGTGGGCAGTCCACAGTGTATTGATCATATATGGACTCCAGACTTTCTGCATAGCTCACAGATCTTCTGATGCTTCTACCACATTTGGTGGTTTTTCATTAAAATTGATGGCAATTTGCCACAGTATAAATCAGAATCAAATGAAGCACTTTGTTTTAGGGACAGGTTATATGCAAAAAAAGCAAAATAAATGGAAAATTCCTGCACTGCTATGATATTGCCTACTTCATATCATAATAATGTCTATAGCCCTCAATGAAGAATAATAGTACTCCAAACAACAACAGGCTTCTAGTTAGAGAAAAGTTGTCTGCTCAAGATATGTGTAATCCCACATTTTGAGAGTCAATAATCAAATTTGGTAATTGGGTTTGCACATTACACTAATTACTTAACCATAATTTATTAAATAATTCATTCTGGACCAATTGCACAAAATATGTTAAGCATAAACTGTGGTTTTTTTAAAAAAAAAAATCCATAAAGTCTGATTTATCAAGTGTGCTTACCAAACTAGAGCAAACCACACTTGTGGCTATGTGTAAATGATGCTTGAATCACAGCTGTTCAGAGAGCTTCCTTTATTTTTAAAGCTGGACTGTCATAATAATAATAAAATACTGTAGCTTTAGCTTATTTGGGGTTTTATAAATAGTGGGACTATTTGCTAGCTAAATATTGCTCAGGCACCAGTTACACTGGTTTTCGTATAAAAACTTTATATGGTGCAGTTGTTTCATAGCCTCTTGAAAAGGTGCAACAGAAGCTATTGGCCCTTGCAGGGCAGTCTTCTTGAAAGGAAAATCTTCAGGAATTGCTGGCATTTATGGAAGGCATACTTCCACTTCTTGAGAGAAAACATCACCTCCAATGAATATTCTGCTTCTTCAAAACCAATTAGTTGCTTGCTCTATGTTCTTCTCTTACAATGCTGACCTTAGTTTTTATCATGTTGCCAGGGTGAGTCAGTGGCCACAGTACTCATTGCTGTAATCCTGTTCTCTTTGATGGCCAGGATGGAGATTTGATTTATGCAAGCATAAGCTGATTAAATTCAAACCTTTCCCACAAAGTAAGATTTCAGAAACTTGCTTTTAGACTTTGCTAGTAAGGACTATCTTATATGATAGATAGATCTTTCTCTCATCTGCCCATTAACTGCCAAAATACTCTGTGGATGCTGCCAATCAATTGGTGTCTTTTTTAAAAATTAAAACAGGAAATTATGATTCTTAGTTTCTGAACAATTCAGGGTTATAATTCAGCTTCAAAATATGATTTCAGTCCATTGTCTCTGAGCTTATTGTATATTGAGAAGAAATCGTGTTTGTGCTTTAAATCTGTAATATGAGCACATAAATGTCACCAAAGGAGCAGATTAGGACTTGAACTCAACTTCTCCCTCAGCCCTGAGATCATTGGATAGATATGAGCAAGTCAGTGCTGGCATAATCCTTTACCTCTAGAATAAAACTGTGACCTTCACCCTATCGTGGGAACATAAGAAAAGGAGTTACCAAACTCAATAAAAATTCCAGGTAGCTGATAATTGAATTGTTGGGAGATGTGTTATATTACTCTACAATAATTGTATCTTCTGTGCCAAATCAATTATTTTAGAATAAGTTTCAAAGCAGGTTAAAGTATAAGCCCTTGATAACAGATGGAAATTACAATACACAAATAAAAAAGGACTAAAGTCCATCAACAGCTGCAAGCATTTAATTATCCAAAGCTTATTAAAATTTGGCTCACTTTTTACATCCCAACACAAAACACACATTTAGAACAGCCTGCGAGATCAGTCCAGGGCTTGTCTTATCCAGCTTTCTGTTTCTCACATTAGCCAGTTGCTTCCAAGGAAGAGCTAGAGAGAAATCCCTGTGAAATATTATTTTCCTACAGCCAGTGTGGGAGGCAATGTCACCCCAGCACAGAGATATAACAATTTATTCTTCAAAACCAACAGCACTTAATATTTCTGTATCATTCTACAATATAAAACAATCCTGTAATTTCTTTTATTATAAAATAATATTTCAAATTGGAAGCCAGAATAAAAATAACCAATTGAAGCATATTAGAGATAGTTAACATCCTGGGATAATGGATAATAAAATCTGGACTTTTAATATATGTCTGAGCACAGCAGCAGTGGAGTATGGCATATTCCACATGGAAGATAATTTTATAGAACAGAAGCCACCATTGGCTTCAAAGTGGAACTTTTTAAGCTATGTAAACAATACCATTCCCAAAGATGTTACATACCTAGAAAATATAAAGAAAAACAAAATAAACTGGGGTAATAGAAAGTGTTCTGCAATGAGGAAAGGTGGGGCAAGTTGGACTATGAAATAGCTTTATAGATAAATCCATACTCTAATTCAGGTTATGTCCTGCTTGGCAACTATGTTGTGAATGGGCAAGTCAACCAGAAACAATTTTGGGAGAGCACACAAAAATTCTCAATGTTCTAAATATGTCCTGGTTAATTTAGTTAGTTTAGTGCACTATGAGAAATCTGTCTCAGAATTTTCAGTAGAACTTGTCACATACATTTTCAGATACAGCCAACACTACTATTTACAGACGACGAATACGAAAGCTTAGAAGTTTTTCTTGTTTGCTTTATTTTCAGTTTTACTTGCACAAAACTATTAGCAGTCAAAAACCTTTGCTATCTTATAAACTGGACTAGGGGTGTCCAACATAAGTGACTTTAAGACTTGTGGATTTCAACTCCCAGAATTCCCATAGCCACCCTGGTCTACACTGTATTGGATCTCAATTGGTTTAGATATAAAATATTTATCAAACATCCATTACAGAGATCTCCCTCCTTTCTTCAAATCTTGACCAGAAATCTCAAGTACCAATCTTTTATTTGGACAACACTGTGTCCTTTGGGGTTTCCGTCCAGCGGAAATGTCTGTCCTTAGTGTTGCTTGGAGATAAGTTTGTGTTATCAATGTAAACTTTTGAGAGCTACTTCCCTTTTCCTGCTGTGTGTGCTTTGCATGATGCACATATTGTCTCCCTCCCTTTTCTTTCCCTGCACAATATGTGCACATTCAGGGAGATAAATGTTATTGCAAAGTTCTAGATATTTGCTGCCCCACCCATATCCTGTGGCTTTAATTAGAAATCTTCAGAAATTCTCATTTATAGACTTCTGCCACGCCTATTCCTTATGATGCTTTTGTCCATTTGTGCAGTGATCTCATATCAATTATTATCATTGGTTATCTTGAATGGCTAGCCTACTTCCAGAATGGCTTACATAATTAAAACAAATCTCTGTTCTTGCCCAACCTAAAAGACACATTGAAGAAAGAAAAATAAAAATGATGAGGAATGAGAAAAACGAGGAAATTTAAGTATTGAACAATTCAATTGCCTATTCAGTCAAAGGTTGTCCACTGCCTCTTAGAATAATTCATCATACTGGCCTTGTTCACTTTCAATCAGCTTCCATGATTGTGAGAAATCAGATATATTCCTATTTTGAGTACAATTGCATCCATTCATCCTGATTGCAGAGAGATCTCAAAATTACCTGTCACGAAAGAAAATACATACATATAGCTTTTCTCTGACCAAAAACTTTCCAGCTATCTTGTCCATTTATGTGTTCTTAAACTGGGAGAATCATCCTGTCAGCTGGACAAAGCAGGGAAGAAATGCCAGTGTGTGTTAGCTCTCATGTTGTCACCAAATATTGTTGAGTTCTAGATAGGGCTTTGAAAAAACAGCATTCTCAATTAATTAATTAAAACAACAATCTAAGAAGACTGCCACATTTAGTTAATCTTGTTATAACTTTAAATCTTAGTAGCTGGAAGGGGAAAAATTTCATTTTCAAGTTAAAAATGCAAGAAACCCATGTTTAAAAAAATGGAGGGTTGGTTATAAAACTCCTAATTGAAATGATCAAGAGGTGTTTTATTAGACAGCAAGCCAAAACAGCTATTTTAAAAATATTTTTTTCAAATACCAATTCTCAGAGTGGCCACTCTCCAACTCAGCAGATGTTCCTGCCATGGTAGTTCTATACCTTACAACAGGGGTGTGAAACTGGCAGCCCGCAGGCCAGATGTGTCATGTGCAGGCCATGCCCATCCTGGCTCTGCAAAGGCAAACAACATTGTGATATGTCACATGACGTGATTGAGTTTTCAAAGCCTTATTTATACTCAATGTGTGAAGCACAGCTATGGGAATCTCCATTTTATTGGACAAGTTGGGACTCCCTGTACATGCATGGAACAGTTCTTGAAAAAGTTCATGGAACATTCCCAAAAAGCAGGATTGATAATTTTCGTAGATTCGTAGCTGGCTGACCAGTTGTACTCAGTGTGTGGTCCTTAATAGAACTGCATCAACATGGAGAGAAGTGTGTAGTGGGGTGCCCCAGCACTCTGTTCTGGGCTCAGTGCTCTTCAGCATCTTCATCAATGATTTGGATGAGGGGATAGATGGCGAACTCATCAAATTTGCAGATGACACAAAGCTGGCAGGAATAACCAACACTCCAGAAGATAGGCTTAAGATACAGAAGAATCTTGATAGACTTGAACATTGGGCGCTATCTAAAAAAATGAAATTCAGTGGTGAAAAAAGTAAGACTCTACATTTAGGCAAGAAAAAACAAATGCATAGGTATAGTATAGGTGGTACCTTGCTCAATATTAGTAACTGTGAAAGGGATCTCAGAGTCATAATGGACAATCAATTAAATATGAGCCAGCAGTTTGGTGCAGCTGCCAAAAAAGCCAACACAGTGCTGGGCAGCATTAACAAAGGGATAGAATCAAGATCACGTATAGTATTAATACCACTTTACAATGCCTTGGTAAGACCACACTTGGAATCCAGTTTTGGTCACCACGATGTAAAAAAGATGTTGAGACTCTAGAACAGTGGTTCTCAACCTGTGGGTCGGGACCCCATTTGGGGTCGATCGACCATTTCATGGGGGTCGCCAAGCAAGGCTGTCCGCCATTTTTTGTCCACCATTTTTTTGTCCGCCATTTTTTCCCCCTTTTCCGGCGGGTGCCTTACCTCCCTTGGGCTGGGCCAGCTGGTGGTCGGCCTGCTCCGTCTCTGCCGCTTGCCAGCTACGCCTCGGCCGGCGCAGGGGACGGAACCACGCATGCGCGGCACTCCCGGGCTGGGAAAGTCCTCGACTTACGACTGATTGGGTAGTCCTCGACTTACGACCGGTTTAGTCCTCGACTTACGACCGGTTTAGTCCTCGACTTACAACCGGTTGGGGTCGCGGCATTAAAAAGGTTGAGAACCACTGCTCTAGAAAGAGTACAGAGAAGAGCAACAAAGATGATTAGGGGACTGGAGGCTAAAACATATAAGGAACGGTTGCTGGAATTGGGTATGACTAGTTTAATGAAGAGAAGGATGAGGGGTGACATGATAGCAGTGTTCCAATATCTCAGGGGTTGCCACAAAGAAGAGGGAGACAAGCTATTCTCCAAAGCACCTGAAGGCAGGACAAGAAGCAACGGATGGAAACGAAGCAGAGAGAGAAGCAACTTAGAACTAAGGAGAAATTTCCTGACAGTTAGAACAATTAATCAGTGGAACAACCTGCCTCCAGAAGTTGTGAATGCTCCAAAACTGGAAGTTTTTAAGAAGAGACTGGACAGCCATTTGTCTGAAATGGTGTAGGATTTCCTGCCTGAGCAGGGGGTTGGACTAGTCATTATTATTATTATTATTATTATTATTATTATTATTATTATTATTATTATTATTATTATTATTATTATTATTATTATTATTATTATTATTATACCAGAAATTAAGATCAGGTGATGGAGAAATAAACTATACTGTATGAAGATGGTTATGTTTGAAAATCATATAATTAATATTTTGCAAAAGAAATCGGAAAAATACATAACATAATATTGGATGTTATGATCCCAACTGATAAAAGGTGCCAGATTGTGAAAGGCTAGTCTCTATGGATATTGGAAGTTCTGTTGATGGCAGAACATGCTCTAACATTATGGATATATGCAAGGAAAGCAAGGGGAAGTAAATAATAATATGCCAGGATATTTTTATCCAAATGATGTAAATGAGTAATTGCATCATGTATGCGGTGACATTGTGATGACTTGTACTGTATGCCTGTGTCTGATGCAGTGGTGGGATTCAACCGGTTCGCATTGGTTTGGCAGAATCGGTAGCTAAATTTTGCTGAGTTTGCAGAACCAGCTGAATGCACACTGCTTCCGGAAGTCTGTTCTAGGCCTTGGAGGCCTGGAGGAGGCCTCCCAGGTCTAGAACGGCCTGCCGGAAGTGCGTGGATGCCACTTCCGGAAGTCTGTTCTAGGCCTTGGAGGCCCAGGCCTGCATCCAATAAGAGAATCGATTGTTTAGGTATTTGAATCCCATCACTGGTCTGATGTAACCATTTTCCTGAAGTTCAACAGTTTTACATGTACCTTAACTTAGGGGTAGCCAGGTGGGATATAAATATATTAAATAATATAGACTTTCATATGCAATAGTTTTAGATTTCTTCAATATGGTAGAATAACTTTTATTACTGAACAGATAAAAAATAATTATTTTTAATGTATTTATTTATTCAATTTAGGCCCTTCCTTACTCCAAATTATTCTGGGCAGCTCACAATATAATATAATAATTAGCATAATATATTTATAAACTATATCTGTTTATTTGTTGATGTTCATTTGTTACCAAACAGTTATAATTATTAAGTCACCATGCATAAGAAAATATCTGTTAATATTCTCCATTAGTGAAATATAATTCTATTCTATATAAATTTAGAAAAAGGATTTGTTCCTATTTTCCAGTGTTACAGGATTATACGGTACTTAGTGAAGAGCAGCTCAATTTTCATGAATCAGTTAGCAATGTGGTTTCCACTTTCTAATGAAGTACCGGTAGCTACTTCCTATTTCAGCCTGTGAATTTTATCAGCTTCAGCGACCTCATCTTATGGTGTGGACAGTGACTGTTTGCAGAGGAACATTTATCCTGGTATGGTCCCCAAGATTTTAAAACATTGGGAAATAAGAGAGAAATATCTATAGATGGAAGGTAACATATACAGTAGAATTGGCTTCCACCTGTAAAGATTATGGAGAAGGTGAAGAAAAAGAAGTTAGTAGTTACCCTTTCCCTGTGGCTTATAGTTGTGTCAGGAATTGCCGCCCTGATTTATCTGGAGGCATTATGTTGATTAGAGGGACACACTGCCCCGTGGCCCTCCAAATATTGCTGAAGTACAATTCTGAGTATGATTCTCCCATCTGAATGCTCCTGGGGAGTGCAGGTATTGTAATTTTGTAATAGTTGGAGTGCCACAGGTTACATTTCTCTGACCTAGACTGTCACCTGCCTAAGATATTGCAGCAATTTGCATTAGAGGAGAGCAATTAAATATTTAAACTGGAAACAACAAAGAGATTAGAAATTTAATCACTCTGCCTGTTGCCACAAGGTAACAGTGCCTTCAAAACAGGTCCCTCCAGATATAATGACGGTGTAATAAAAAGCTCCGAAAGGTTACTAAGTATATTTGAAAAAGGGCTCACAGAGAAAATAATTTCAAATCCTTCCTAGAAGTTACTTCAAAATACTTTTATCACCATGTACAGTGTATGTCATTGTGTGTGTAAAATAAAGGACATTAAATGATTAGATGTTGTCTAATGTTGGAGCTCAATTATAGTTGATGTTGGCTGAACAAATAGTTGTGAAAATATTCTTTAAAATTAAGTGGATTCTGCTTGCTTTTGGCTTTTTGTTAAATTTGATTAATTTCAAGCCTAGTACAGTTCTGGAACAATTCACACCCATTACCTAGTTTTCTTTTACCTCTTTTAGCTTTTAGTTAGATGAGTTAAATCTGAAAGGGCAGAATTCTTTCAGGCAATAAGTGTTATTGGTAGTTACAATATCTTATACCGATTTACTGGCAATTCTTTTTTGGTTGTTTAATTGGACTTGACTATGGGGTAAAATTGCTTGCCAGCTTTCTTTTGAAACGCTAGTCTACCTTAGAATCATTATCTGAATTAAAATAGAATATTGTTAAGATAAAACCCTGAACTGTGTTTGGTCGACATAGTTACAAAGTAGTCCATAGAAGATGGAAGACACCATCAATGCTGGTCTTCGACATTCTCCAGCCCTGTTTATTCATACAGTTTATAGTTCAAAGTAGCATGAAGGGAAATGTAAAATTAAGTAAACATATATAAGAAGTAGCAAATCATAAAAATACGTTAAAATAAACAGCACAGAGAATATTCGGTATTAATTTGCAGGTAACCAGTGTCAGTTTGGCAGACAAGTTGCATCGCTTCTAGAGTGAAAAGCTATTAGAGCAGAAACATGTGATGCAGTTGGAAAGGGCTGGGAATTGGGAGGGTAGTTAGGTCAAGGGACTGGTGGTTATGAACCTGAGACTTCTGGCTGCTATAGCATTTTGTCCTTCCGTATGAGTTCCTGCTCATCAGATTCTATTCAGCCAGTCTCATTTTTGTGCATGGAGGGAAGGCCTGGGAAGAAGTGAGTCTAGAAATGATTCTTGACACATCCTGAATTATATTTGTGGGGGACCAAGAGTTGAAGGGTAAGGATTAGCATGCTGGCTGGCTAGGGAATTTTGGGATATGAAGTCCACATATCTTGAAGTTGCTGAGCTTGAGAAATGTGTAGAAGGCATAGAGAATGGCCTTGATAGACAGTGGGAAAATCAATTACTAAAGCAACTATCAGAGCCGACTAAGCCCATTTGAAGAAACAATCTTAAGAAAATGCCCCAGTCAGGTCCCTCCTTAATTCACATAAAGATAAAATGATGGAAGAGGGAAATACATTCAGATCTGCAAGATACTCTTACTATAGCAGTACTAATTAAAATAACTGTATACAGTACACATATGGCATTTGTTTCTTAGTCTGGTATAAATTGTAGGGTTGACAATAGGATCTTTATACGTACTGCTTTGCCAATAACCACAATAGGACCAGAAAATTTATTACTAAGTAGTCAGTTAAGTGTGGCATCACTTGATTGCATTCAATTTTATGACCTTTTTGCCACAGTTGTTAAACAAGACATCTCATGGCCATGATTTGCAGTCTTCCCTTCTGGCTTCCCCATTGACTTTGCTTATCAGAAACTGGCTGGGAAAATCACATATGGTGATTATCTGATTGTCATAAATGCACAGGAGCTGCCAAGTACTCAGATCACAATCATGCAACCACAGGGATGCTATAACCGTTGGTTTTTAATCATTTTTCCAATAATGTCATAACTTTGAATGATCACTAAACAAATGGGTGTAAATTGAGGACTATTTGTATTGGTCCAGGATTGCTCCTAGTATAGAAAACCCTTTCATCTGGTATATGGCCACTTATTATATACACATCTGAACGATATAGTGACCATGCAGTTGTTGGGGATAATGGATTGTGGGGCTCATGGATGTCTCTCTCATATATTATTTGAATATGTTGTGACAGTAGTCTGAAGTTTTATAGCATCACATCACTCTTAAGTACTGGCAGTATTACTAAAGCAACTATCAGAGCCGACAACAAAAAAGTTTTGTTCTTTGTTGCTGCTTGAGTAGAGCCAACATGTAGTAAGTGATTGAAATAGCCAAATTAAAACTCATTCTGAATAAATCTCACTCAGCCATGCATTTGCCCTTATGATTTGGACTCAGAGAAAGTAACTAGATCAAAGCTTATCACCTTCCCAATACTTATCCAGCATACCTTGAAGGCAGCAAATTGGAGAAGGTTTTAACAATATATGAGATTAATTTTGGGTTGTAGGAAAGAGATGAACCATGTATTGTATTCATCTTGGTTCTTTTATCAGGATCTGTGATAAACCTTTACCTCTGAAGCCTGAAAATTTGTTTAAGAATTATAGGGTAATGGATAAATGGCAACACATGCATATAGATTATCAAATCATTATATTTTTACTTAAATCAAAATTTAGGAATCAGAACCTGGAAGCACTATTGGAGAGTTGCCTCCAGTTGGAATTGAAGGTACTGGGTTATCTGAATGCGTAGCATAACTTAGTATAGGCCATGAAGTATGATCAGACATGTATCTTGTCCAGATGCTGTTTGTGTTTTAAATGTTTGTGTTTGTGTTTTTTATGACTAAGCTTTACTGTATATTTTCTTCTTCACTAGATGAGCGAGAGGCAGTACAGAAAAAGACATTCACTAAGTGGGTTAACTCTCACTTGGCACGTGTATCCTGTAGAATTACAGACTTGTACACGGATCTTCGTGATGGACGAATGCTTATCAAACTGTTGGAAGTTCTTTCAGGCGAGAGACTCGTAAGTTTCTGTTCTAGATATTCCAAGGTCAATTCTTAAGCCTTTTGCAATTTCCTTTTATAAAGCAAAGTACAAGATTGAAATATTTACTAAATATATTTTATGGATAATTTAGATGTGTAGATCACTCCTTTTTTAAGTTTTTATTACACTACTTATATCTGGTTGAAATATTTAACTAGATTTTCATATTTTCTGAACCATGTTCAGTGGCCTATGATGTTTTTAAGGGGACCTCTATTTATTTATAGATTGCTTTAGAAAAAAGAGTTAACAGTTCTGGATGACCTATGTAAATCCCATCAGTCATAAGCATAAAACTGCAATTGAAATAAGACTAAAACCTTTAAACATTAAAAAATTTGAATGCTAAAATAGCTGGATGAATAAATATGCTTGAGCCTCTTCCAAACTGTTCTTAGGGAGACTTGTTTCATCTCAATAGAATGTGTTTCATAACATAGGCCGCACACTAGAAACAAAAGCTTATGAAATTATAAAAAATTGAAGAAAGTTCTTGGAATCTTGAGTAATTTCTCCTGACCTACTTTCTTTATGGTGTGGTAAATGCATTTCCCATTTTTAAAATCCTAATAAAATATGTTTAGGAGCTTCTTACTATTTATTCCAGAAATATAATACAAAGTGGCATAACAACAGGTCTGTTAAAAATCTTAAAAGTTGCCAAACTGTTTATATATTTTCCAAGAGAAAGAGCATTCTTTCCTATTCTTTATCATCAGCATCTGAGAAAAATAACTACAGCAAGAAATAGAATAATAGATTTGCTTTAGGCAAAAATCAACTCCTAAACGTGTCATAATGCATATACAGCTCTCTGTATTTTCAATCCATTGTGGAAGAGCCACTGTAGGGTAGTGTTTAAGGTGTTGGACTAGAAATGGGGAGACACCTTAGCAACTGGGGCCAGACATTATTTTCCAGCCCAACCTGCTTCACAGGGTGGCTATTGTGAAGAAAAAAATTCCCTCTGTAGCTACTTTTACTTCTTTCCTCTCTCCTCACACTGATTTCTCTCCCCCCCCCCAATATTGACTGGAAACAGTCTTGGGAAAAGGAGGGAAACCTCTCCGAAACTGTGCCTCTCACTCCCAACTCCCTAAACCGTCCAGAAGGATACAATGAATGATGGTATTGAAAACCACTGAGAGAACCAAGAAAGCAAGGATAATTGTAGCATCACATTCCAAACTGTCCAAAGGTCATCACCAAGCACATCTCAATATTATACCCTGACCTGAACCTAGACTGAAAAGGTCTAAATAATCCACTTCAACTAGGGTCCTCTGAATGCCAACCTCCACCTCAGCAACCTTCCTCCAAAAGCAAAGGTTGGAGACCAAGCAAAATTGCCTAACTTGGTTAGATCCAAGGATGGCCTTTTAGAATAGTGTACCAATCCTTCATGCAAAGAAGCATTAACCATCACTTGAACCCAACCATATGCCATCTCCAGAGAGGCCTTAATCAATCAGTAAGGTCATGGACTCACAACAGAGGTGAGTGAACTCACAGCTACAAGAACTCAGTAACAGCCATTTTGCAACATGGAATAAAGCAATAGTCACATAGTGAGAAATCCTCTGATAAAATGTGAGCATATTTTCATTCAATGAGAAAAAGAGCAAATCTCTTTAGAATCACATAAAAATTTATACAGGAAGTCTTTTTTTTAGCACAGTTCCTTTTAGTAATCCTTGCTTTAAAAATATAACATACCTTCAGCTAAAAATAAATATCAAAATAAAGCAGTCTGCTGACATTACACAGTTTCAAAACTCATTTTTGAAACTTTTCTGCTTATTTTTTGTTATGCTAATATTTATTTTGTGTTGTGTATACCAGACAGTAATACATATGGTACAATATAACCATGTTTGGAACGAAAGGCATCTCCATTTTGCAATCTAGAATTTAGATAAGCTATCACTAAGAACTAGTCCAATAATGCATCTTCTTCCTTGCTTTTTTGAAAATATGTTTCAAGGCTTCAGAATACTGGAATGAATGAATGCAAATATAATCCATCCATTTTGGGGGGGAAATTCTGAAAGTCACTGGGATCTGGAGGGAACAAAGCAAACTAAAATTGAATCCTAACAAGATGGAGTTTTTTTTTTTATCACAGCCCTCTATGGGTTTTAGTGTTCGATCTTGAAGGCAAAGCACAATTCCTGAGGGAGTAGATCCATGACTTGGTGGTCTCCTAGTATCAAGATTACTACTCAGGTCATAGGTGGGGACTAAATCCAGAAGGTCCTTTGCCTGCCTGCAACTGGTACACCACTTGTGGACCTACCTGGAGCAGGAAGACATTGATAGAGAGACTCACATTCTTCTCATCAAACAATTGGACTGTGCCATGCTTCTACATGGAGCTGATTTTGAAGACCACCCAAAAATTGAAGTTGGTTCAAAGTCTAGTTACTTATTGTCTGGTGCTCAACAAGTTAGCCTATCCAGTGGGCCCATCATTTTTATGTCAATA
>NW_015386540.1:2903938-2929671 GCF_001527695.2 Protobothrops mucrosquamatus
ATAAATAAATAAATAAATAAATAGAAAGGGATGGTATAGTATTTCCTGGTTGAGCAGGGGGTTGGACTAGAAGACCTCCAAGGTCCCTTCCAACTCTGTTATTCTGCATACCTTTTCTTACTTGATCACTCAGTCTAGAGTATTTTAAGAGAAAAATGAGAGATATTATTTTCACTTAATAAAATACTTATTAAAGACATTGGGCCAACACTCCCCAAATAGTGTCATTCTGATCAGTTAGGATTACAGTTTCCAGAATTTCCAGGCAGCCAGGCCAACATCATTATCTCAGAGCACCTGGGGAGGCCTGGAGGGGGAAGGATGAACTGGAGAAATAAGCACATTTTAAATGAGAAAGCTAGCTCATAAAGTCATCGGATCAAAAGACAAATCTGAAAAAGAAATGGATATAAAATAAAAAAATACTCTGTGAATGCAAAACGACTACAGCATTTTCCTTTCCAACCACATACACCAACACATAATGTGCTGTTACATCAAAATGGTGTCTGACTGGATCGTTAACAATAATTACTTTATAATTTGTGTGAGCCCAAAGGTCAGCTCACACAAACAGAATCTCTTTGATGAATTTTGCCCTTTACAGCATGAAGAGTATGGGTGTGATGTGTGGGGTGGAGATTAAAAGGCATTTAGTTGCCTTGTTTATGTGTGCCCAGCTCCTAACTGAAAATCTTAAACAAACATAAAAACAGTGGATCAAGAAGAAGGTCTGCATTCCTTGCTGTCCAGCTTCCTTGTCCCAGGTTACTGGTTTCATAATCTGACTTCAGGGATTGAAATTTATTTATTATTACTTATCTTATTATTTTTCTGGACTAAGAATTGAATATTACCTTTCCAAGTCCAGGATCATCATACTGTCTTTCCACTAGATTAAGAGTTTCACTCCGTTCTGCATGAATACATAATATACCCACAATTAAACTCTATCAAAAAAAAATTGTTTTATTGCTAAAGACAAAACTGTTAGATCAAATATTATAGATACAAAGTCATTTCATGTGTTCTTACATAAATAGCCCCACAAATACCAGACCTGCTTATTTTTTTAAAAAAAACACTAGTTTACTAAGTGGGTAGTAGACAACACTGATCATCAAAGCCTTTCTCTATGTCCTTGCTTCTGTTGATTCACCTACACTAATTCCCTGTGCCTTGAGGAATTATTTGATATGTCTGTGTCAATAGCTTATTTTTAGTTGTCTGTATTAGGGTTTTTGCTCAGTAGCTCCGCATTTCGGATATGATTCTCTTATACTAAATCAGTGTTTCTCAACCTTGACAATTTTAAGGCATGTGGACTTCAACTCCCAGAATTCCACAGCCAGCATTGCTGGCTGTGGAATTCTGGGAGTTGAAGTCCACATGCCTTAAAATTGTCAAGGTTGAGAAACACTGTACTAAATGCTGACCAATCTTACTTGGTAATGTTCTCACGTCACATGGACAAAGATGTTCTCTTAAAAAGAGTGGCAGGCATTCAGCAGCCCTCAAAGTAAGTAGGACTGAGCAGATACGGTTCTATACATTGATAAATCACAAACTAGTTTCTCAACAATTTACATTAAAAACAAATGTAAAATAAAAACATGAAGAACAGTTAGAATATAAGTTAAATAAACAAAACCAGTTCCACATATCATTAAACTTAAAACTTAGAAAACTTGTCCAGTGTAAAACCCTGAGCAAAAGGTTGTGTTTTTAAGGGTCTTTTTAAAAGCTAATAAAGATGTCATCTCTGTCCAAAGTATGTTCCATAAAGCTGTGATGGCAACATAAATGAACTTGTGGCAACTCTGTGCAAAACTCTTAAGTTAGAGTTTTGCTAGTAAGCTATTCTCTCCAATAGTCTGGGCTTCAGTGGTAATGACCAGCAACTTTCTGTTTTGCCTGGAAATGTGTATCCAGCACATTATTGTAAGCAGAGTTGTAATACAATCTCTTCTTATTCTTTATAAAACTAAACTGGCTGCTGAGATTTGTACCAATTGAAAGTTCTGGATTAAATACAAAGGTAGCTCCAATTAGCCTACATTATTGTAAGATAAGATAAGATAAAATAAGATAAGATAACCTTTATTGTCATTTTTTTACTGTGGGCACAACGGCACACATCAAAAATGAAATTTAGTTGCCCGCTCTCAAAGTGAAACATACATGACACACACCTAAACATATTGTAGTTAAGTATGTACCGTATTTCTCTGAAAATAAGACCCAGTCTTTTGGGGGGGGGCTCCGAAAGAGGCACCAGGTCTTATTTTGGGGGAGTGTCTTTTCCATGGTCTCACCTCATGGTGGCAGTACCGACAGCCCTGCCCAGCCCACCCACTCCTGTGGCTGCTCGCCACAGCTCACACACATCACCCCCGGCCTCCATTTTGCTGTCAGAAAGGCCTCTGATGGTGAAATGGAGGCCGGGGGGGGGCACCATGCACGTCAATCCGGAGCTCCATTCTCAGCAGCAGAGGCATTTCCTGAAGACCTCTGATAGTGAAATGGAGGCCGGGGACAATGGGCACAAGTAGCGTCGAGTAGCCACAGAAGAAGTGGGCTGGCAAGGTAGGTTTCGATTCATGGGAAGCCTGGCTGCAAGGGTAAGCAGGTACAGGCTGCATGGGGCAGCTCCACCCCTCCACCCCCGCCCTAGTTTGATTTTTAGGCATGTCCCTTGCCCCAAAACTAGGGCATATTTTTGGGGTAGGGCTTATAATAGGCCCACCTCCAAAAATCAAGGTAGGGCTTATTTTGGGGGCAGGTCTTACTTTCGGGAAAATGTGGTATGTTGTCACTGTATGTGCACCATAGTCTTAAAGGCATTATTTTCCAGAAACAGGAACAATTGGCAAATATATTCTTGGCTATTTGTATGATTTGAGAAACAAAAGAAACATTTGGATTTAGAAGCATCTCCAAATTGTATATTTGCTCCTTCTGGAAGAGTGTTATCTTGTTCAGTATAGGAAAATTTACCCCTTTTCTAGAATAATAATCCCTCACAATGAGCATCTCTTGTCTTGTTGGGATTCCATTTCATTTTTTTTATCCGTTATCCATTTCATTTCCTAAAAATATAGCAAAATAGATTTGGATGTCACCAACATAAAGATAACACCCAGTTCAAAATCTTCCATTGTTATATTACAGCAGATACATGTAGTTATTGAAAAGCACTGGAGATAGACTGAAGCCCTGAGGGATACAGGGAGCAACTGTCTCTAAGCAATAACATCTGAAATCTTCTGAGCAGTAGAAATGGAACCACTGTAAAACCATGCCTCCTGCAGTCATGCCTCGGTATTCGACTGCTTTGAAACTCATCAGATTTTTTGACGTAAAATTTTTGTCCTGGTACTCATTGTTTGTTTGGTAATTGATGTGCATGCTAGAACTTGACTTTGTTGACTGCCTCGTGACTTGCTACCCTTTCCAGCCCAAAAAAAGAGTGATGCGTTAGTCACTTGGTTTGTTTGGTACTTGTCATTTTTAGTACTTATGGTGCCTCCTGGAACCAATTAACAAGTACCAAGTTACCACTGTATTCCCATACCTCTCAAAAGGATATCGTAACTGTAGAAGATGCATGTTTGAAGATATTGAAAGCCATTGAGCCATCAAAAACAAATACTCTTTCTGTCAGTCTATACACAGAGGATTGATTTATCAGGCCAACCAAGCTAATTGTGGCTCCATCAGTTTTAAATCAGCTTGAAATTGGTCCAAATAATTTGCTGTCTCTAGAACATTTGAGACAGCAACCATAGTAGGCTAGAGCGTGACCTATAATTGCCTGTTTCTGAGGGACACATGGCAAACTTCTTAAGTCATCTCTTTCTTTAAACATGGCATTATTGCTGTTAATTAATGTCTCACTGATAATATTCTGACTGGCACTTATAAACCAAGTTGGCTAAGAATCCAGAGAACATACCAATCAAAACAGACCATTAGTTTCAAACTAACATGAAATCAATCTAGGGTTGATCTAGACTATTAGCCCCTCTACTAGTTGACTTCTTTATTGGAGACTAGCCTGAATATGAGTGAGTTTATCTATGCAAAAGTCATGAAAAACATAACTAGTCTCTAAGCTTCACTAACAGAACTCTGAGAAAATGAGGAGGAAGAGAGAGTAGAAGTCAGCCTTCTCCCAACCTAAACCACTTGGGCCAAGAGCGTTTGGATGTAGAAAAAAAATGCTTCTCTGGTGCATTTCCATGTTTTCATCTAGCACAGGGGTCTCCAATCTGTGGGCCACAGCCCACTACCAGTCCGTGGCCTATTCACAACTGGGCTGGCTGGTGTGTGTGCATGTGCTCATAGCCCCACTCACGGGAGTGTCACAGGCGCTTGTGGCCCCACTTGCACAAGTGTTGCGGGTGCTTGTGGCCCCACTCATGTGAGTATCGCAGGTGCTCTCAGCCTCACTCGCACGACCAATGGTTGCTCATACACGTGCACATGCCCATGCACCTGCCCCTCCCACAAAACCATCCCCTCTTTTCCCTCTCTCACCTGGGCCGCCATCCTGGAAAGGTTGCCTCATTTGAAGAGTTGTTCTAGATAAAATCTTGATGGTTCTCATTTTAATTAATTGCAGTGTAGTGAATTGTAGTAGTTTTTACTGCATGTAAATGAGTCATCCCCCTTTTCTTTTTATGAGCTACATAAGAGCCCCTTGGTGCAACAACTTGACATATGCTCTTAAGGTGGTTGTGTACAATTTACATTTTCTCTTAAATATCTTCCTGAAGCATTGCTGCTCCTTTTGTGTTCCTTTATGGTAGTGAGCTGGAACTAATTTCTTCTTCCTAACATCTGTCTTATTTTTATAAAGACTCCAAAAGAAGTTGTAAAGTTTCTTAATCCTGAGGTCTCCTCAATCAGTCATGGCTGCAGCTCTGATTGGCCTTTTTAAAAAGAGTTTACATTTTGGCAGACAGTGTTCCTTGGACTCTTACCAGTTCTCATTACCACATGCATGCAAAGCTCTATTTGCTTGTTTAGCACTTTCTCACCACTGCAAGGAATGTGAGTACAGAAACATAAAAACAGGATGTTTCCCTTAAAAGTAGCCAGCATCATATGCACCCATTCAGTGTTTAGTGAGCCACAGAACAAAAAGTTTAATTAGGCATTATTTATTTATTTGGGGGCTGAAGTTTTATCTATTCAACATTATGGTTTAGTAATTTAACAAAATTTAATATAATAAAATATGACCCCTTAAATGAACTAATCTTTTATTCTGTCTCCTACACAGCCAGCTAAATAGTTGAACAAAATTAGTAATAATAACACTGAAATTCTTAGCGATTATTCATAATTGTTTCAGAACAATTTTTGAACTGCATACATTAGCTGGGAGAATGAACAATGCTTTACCTGCTGCTGAAAACTATATTCCAGGTTAGCTTCTTCAGAAAGGGTGTTCCCCAGATGGGATGCCAATACTGAGAAGGCCATTCTATTCTGGTAGCCAGCAACTAAATGGTTTTATCTGTAATAGTGAATAGGGAAACCTGCTACATCATAGTGTGCTGGCTGAGGAGTTCTGGGAATTAGAATAGAAGAATGAAAAGAATAAAATAGAAACTTTATTGTCACTTTAAATGTACACTAATCAGCATACATTAAAAATGAAATTTCATTGCATTCAGCTCTCAGAAAATACCATTATGCATATACCAACATACACACCCAAATATATGACACAGAGAAACATCACAGTCTAGTTTGATATATACATGGTGAAAAAAAGAGAGAATCCTGTGAATTTACAAGACAGATGGCATAAGGAACAAAGCTGTTACAGAATCTAGTAGTTCTGCTATAAATATTTTGAAACCTCCTTCCAGAGGGGAGCAACAGAAAAACAGACAGTGAAGTGGGTGTGTGGGGTCTAACCCTAACAATGCTTCGAGCTCTAAGCACATAGTGCTTATAAGCAGTAACCTGAATAATGGGAAGTGAGCTTCCTATAATTTTCTCAGCTGTCCTTACTACTCTCTGTATGGACCTTCTATCTGAGGCACTGCTACCACCAAACCAAACAATGATGCAGTTTGTTAAAATGCTGTCAACCATGCCTCTATAAAAAAAAGTGGCCAGGACAGAAGGAGAACGATGTGCTCTCCTCATCCAATGCAAGAAATGCAAATGCTGGTTTGAACGCTTCACTAAAGATAATGTATGAAGAGACCAAGTCAGATGCTTAGTTATCTGCAGCCCCAGGTACTTAATACTATTGACCACCTCCACAGCTGCAGACGTGATGCAAAGTGGAGTATGGCTATGCTGGCTCTTTCTAAAGTCAAAAGTCCTTTGTTTTATTAACATTCAAAATCAGGTTATTTTTATTGCACCAGTCCACCAAAGCCTCCACCTCCTCCCTATAAGAATCTTTGTTATCATCCCAGATAAGACCCACCACTGCCGTGTCATCCACATACTTCACAATATGGTTCTTAACACATCAGTCATGGGTCATCAAGATGAACAGTAACGACTCAAAACACAGCCCTATGGAGAACCCATACTCAAGATGGAATTGGAAACTTTTCTTCCAACTTGCACAAACTGGGGCCTATCAGTAAGGAAATCAAGTATCCAGTTACTTGAAGTCCATACATCTTAAAATTGCCAGGTCTGAAAATCACTGGGATATAGAGTTGATAATAACATCTCCTTAAAATAATGAAGCCTTTACTACCTTTTCAGTATTGTTTCTTTTCCTCGTTTTTAAAAATGCCCAATGTAGCCCAAACCAACAAAGGGAAGGATGCGAATCCATTGCTTGGAAAACGTTGACAAAGCTCTCCAGTTCCTGAAAGAACAGCGAGTTCATCTTGAAAACATGGGATCCCATGATATTGTGGATGGAAATCACAGGCTAACTCTTGGACTTATTTGGACAATTATATTGAGATTCCAGGTAAATGCAGAATCATCTATTCTGTAATGTCATTTGGGTTATGTTTCTAGCTATATTGTTTTCCAGCTACTCTTTCACATACAAACCTCTGATGTATCACTTTTTGCAATGTTCAGTGTTTGTATTTAGTTATTTATGTTTCTGTTTTGAACATTTTTCTTATTTTCTCATGTTGGATTAAGATCAGGCATGTTTATTCTTGCCATTTTACTTCAGAGTTATGTAAATCAGGACAATGTTGGAAATGCATTGGTTCCACCCAAACAAAATTCAGCATCTTAAGTCAAATGAGACCACTGTTGTTTGGGTACATGATCAAAAGTCTCACAAACTTTGGATGAAATATTGTTTCAGCTGGGATGAAAATGAGCTAACATCCTCTACCTTCTTGTGTTACACTCCTTCCCTTCAGCAACTGTGAGGAAGAATTCAGAAACATTTGTTTCAGTTTTTGACAAATCTCAGCTTGTCATGTCACTCCAAATGACACAAACATGGGTTATTTAATAGTTAATAGATCTTGCTTGCAAGAAGATCTTTCTTGTTGCCCATAGAGGTAGACCTCATTTAGCTACCATAGTTGGGACTGGCAACTGGTTGTTAAGTGACATGGTCATGATATGAAATTGCAACAGTACTTATGATCATACTTCAGCTTTCCTTTTCTTTAAAGACCTGGGAAGGTTGTAAATGTGAAGATTGGTTATTACAAAATTACTTTTTCATCACTGTCCAAGGTAGCTGCTAATTAAGGTGTGCCTGCCCCTTTTTCCCCAGAAAACCACGCTTAAGTAAGCACACTTTAAGAGTCAGTTAACAATGCTCCAATGCTTTTAAAGCAGGACTAAATTCCCAATTTACAGTATTTGTTACCAAGCTAAAGAAAGAAGTACTAGAAGCATTAAATATTGGCAAGAAAGCTTTTGTGTGCATGCAGATGAATGCATTTATGAATACTTGTTTAAGATGTTTATTTACTTGTTAGTATTTTACTCTACCATGGTAGAGTTGCTTTGGTAATTTTGTTCTTTTAGAAGTGCAGGCCTGAAATAAATCAGAAGAGGACTGATATAAATGGCTATTCACATTAATATGTAACTTTACAGATTCAGGACATCAGTGTTGAAACAGAAGACAACAAAGAAAAGAAATCTGCTAAAGATGCCCTACTCCTATGGTGTCAGATGAAAACAGCTGGGTGAGTTTAAACTGAATGGTCATCTAGATTTTCCATACAGCATTCTGTAGTAATGGAGGCGTGTATGAATGAGTGTGCATGTGTGTGTGCAGGTATGTGTGTGCATCTTTTCTAGGGAAGAGTGGCCTGGTCAAGGAAACCACTCCACTTAAAAGTAAAAAAAATATGCTAATATTTTTATAATAATATATTATGATCCAATGGAATATCATGTTTTGTGATGTTATGTCAGCAATATGAACTGATCCATGATATTTTGTAGGTACTGTAGTTAATGCCACTGCTATTGCTCAAGCATCACGACCTTCATAAGGTACATCATTTAGATAGTTGCACATTATATATCCTTCAACCTGCCACACCCACCTCTATTTTGCAATTTTGGAAGCACAGGCTTCTTATGAGGGGCTTGGTACACTGATTGGAATGAGACCTGTCTTTCTGTAGTTCCAATTGCTTTTCATCTTGCCAACATTGGACCAATGCTTGCCGTATGGTAACGGGGGACAGGCAGTTGACCTATGTTTTCAGATGACCACCACATGGGCAGCTTTAGGAAAAGTTACTGCACTCACTTCTCTTGGTGTTTTGTTCTGGAATCTTCTTCCAGCCTCTTGCTTCTAGTTTGGCATGAATCAGTCATCTTGGCTAGGCTGCACAAGTGTGGCAGCTCACGAAAGACTTTTGGTGTTGGTCATGGCATTTGTTTGCATCTCTATCTGTTGGGCCTCCTTTCTCACCTGGCTCCTCATGCTCCTGCAAGCTTCAATAATCCTCTGCTCATCCTCTTTTCATATACAACTATATCAGGGCTTCAGAGGATTTCATGGTTCATGATAACCCAAATTTCTTTATGGTCAATGTTCATAATAAATTCAGCAACTGAATCCTTCCTGTCTTTTAATTACATATATTTAAACAGGATGGCTTGGATGTTATCTGGCAGGACAAATCCTGTTTTGATTTTTAGGACTTGACTTAAAAATGACTGCAGATATTTTGGGGGTGCTTGAGCAGAAAATCTGGTACCTTAAGCAGCTGGTTATTGTCACTCATTTTTCATGTCTCCAGGCATTAAACCTATATTGATTGAGTTCTCTTTTGTTTTTCCTTTGGTGCTTGTTTTGTGTCAGCTATCCCAACGTCAACATTCACAACTTCACCACCAGCTGGAGGGACGGCATGGCTTTCAACGCACTAATCCATAAACACAGGTGGGCATTTGATGAAATATTTGCAAGGGTTTAAGCACTGAAATGATGGATGCAGAATTCTATTTTATTTAAACTGAAAGTTCTAGATCTCCTTTCTGAGACACCTACATCTCTCCATCTTTGTCGGTCTCTTCTGACTTCACTCTAAACCACTTCTTCTGTGAAACCTTTAACTTAATTCTGTTATTTTCCTTACCCTGGAACAAATGCTAACAGTTCCATTTTGTGCATGAAAACATGGAAATAAATCCTTAATTTAGTGAAGCTTATTTTCAGGTGCTTAGGATTGCATTGCAGATCTTTATCCTATCTGCTGCAATTTGGCACTTCTGTCCTTCTCTTGTTTGAACATGCACTGTATGTTTCTGATCAAGCTTCTCTGTAAAACACATGAAATCACAGTATGTACATTGTACGAGCAAGCAAGCATCCACCTCACATTCTTTGGTAGCCAGTAGCCCCTGAATGTTGATACACCTGTAAGCATATTGAAGTTTGAATGAGACAGAGCTAGAGATTACATATACAGGGAGATTAACACACACACACACACACACACACACACACACCCCTCCCTTTCTGCTAGAGAGAAAAAATATTTTTTAAAAAAAAAAAGAAAAAGAAAGAAAGGCAGACATTGGAAACAGGCTAAGAAAAGAAACAAGGTTCATTATATCTGCCCAACAGCATCCAAATTAGATGTCTGAAATCCTCAAGGAGTTGAAAATGAACTTCAGGACTAATCAAGACACAGGAAAATCTTTTTCAGGAAAATTGTCATTTTTAAAAGATAGGTTAAAAACTCCTTGGCTAAAAATAGCTCATAAAATTAATTTTATTTTGTCTTTGTACAGTATGTTTAAAATTGAATATTCTGTCCCTGGCATTTATTTTCTCTGTAAATGCCCAGGAATTGTTTGTTTTCTGCAACTTGAAACCTGATTAGAGCAGGGTAGCCTCTAAATTACTAACAGACCATCATTTACTCTAGAGGCTTATATTTTCCTTTACTTTCTTCTATAGGCGATTGCCTTTTAGGATGCTGTTTGAGATTTGAACGCTTATATTTTTGAACTTTTATCATTTTATCATTAAGTAGCTTATGACTACTTAAAGCTAAAAAGGATTTTGATATTTTTCCCCTTTTAAAAAAATGAAATTTGATTGTATTCACCTCTTGTGAGGTTGATCTGTCTCTCTCAAAAGGGAAAAAGTAAGAATTCCCATAGCCATGTGCTTTACCAGGAGATGGCTATAGAATTTTTTCAATCTCTCTCTTTTACCAGAATTTATCAGTAAAAAACAACATGGGTTGTGGGAGTGGGAACCCTTTTTCCACAAACCAGCAATAGTGTAACAGCTGCAATTCTCTCCTGGAAAACAGGTGATGCACCAGTAACTAGTAATCTGCTACACCAAAAACAGGCAGAACTATCTTTTGTACACCCAGATCCTGATTGGTAGATGATGTCCCAGACCTTCAACCTTGCAGCAATTTGAGCAAGATTAGAGTGATATATGCATTAGCCTAGGGTAGGGGTGGGGAACCTTGGCTCTTTTATGACTTGTGGACTTCAACTCCCAGAATTCCTGAGCCAGCAGGATGTCATTTATTGTCCCTAATAGCATTTTCTTCTGCTGAGAAAAAAGTTACTATTCTATTTGGAGAGAGATTTGACTCCTTAGACCAGGGCTTTTCAACCAGTGGTACGGGTACCACCTGTGGTACATTGGCACCTGGCAGGTGGTACGCGACCATCCTAGAAAAGTGGTAGGGAGGGGAATGAGCTGAACTGGTGGCAGCACCGCACAAGCCTGAGCGAGAGATGGCTGGAGCTGCAGGGCTGTCAGGGCTCAGCGGAAGCACCAGGATCAGTGCTGCTTTCCAGATGATCGGCGCTTCTTCGGGACTGTCAGGGCTCAGTGGAAGTGCCAGGATCAGCACCAGGCTCCAGCTGGAGCTCGGCACTGATCCTGGTGCTTCTGCTGAGCCCTGAAGAAGCACCAATCAGCTGGAAAGCAGCACTGATCCTGGCACTTCTGCTGAGCCCAGAAGAAGCACCAATCAGCTGGAATGTTGCAGCATCTCCAGGGTCTTGTGATTTACATTCAGATGCTTGGCAACTGATTCATATTTATGATGGTCACAGTGTCCCAGGGTCATGTGAAGTGACCAAAACCTGCTGCAACCACCCAGCAGATGTGGGGAATAAAAACCAAACATCCCCCCACCGCACCCCTTCTGCCAATCCTCAACAGAAATGCTCACAACAATGAAAACCTCGGACAGGAGGAAGAGCGCCGCCGGGTGGGCAGGCAGGTCTCTTGCTCAGCTGTGGCTTGGGGGCACTTTCTTCAGTGCCATTATAACTTCAAACAGTCACTAAGCGAACTGTTGTAAGTCGAAGAGTACCTGTACTTTATCACTTTTTTCCTTTTTTTTTTTTGGTCATCAAATTTTTGACATCTTGCTAGGCAACTGGTGGTACTCGGACATTGCCATATCCTAAAAGTGGTACAGTGGGTGAAAAGGTTGAAAAGCCCTGCTTTAGACAAGTCGCTTAGTTGTTGGAACAATGAAGAACACCTCCCCCCACCCTTCCATATATAAGAAATAATTTTAAAGATTCTTTGAATATTGGTTTTTATCAAATAGCATCACAACAGAAAGAAACATGTTCAGAGAATAATAACAGTAATAGCAAATGATTTATACCCTCATGATCACATGTTCGTGGGAGCATCAAAGAGTCAGAGCCCATCTCAAGGATCTACCGCATGTTGGAGGGTTGCCCTTTTGGTGCCTTTGGTTCTCATGTAATAGTGGTCCATACATCATCATACCTTATTTGCTGTGTTCAGTTTTGGCCTGTGTAATAAGGCAATTGTTTAAAAAGAAGAAAAAACCAATGTGATTGAAATAACAGTAAAAGTCTGCAATCAGTAATTTGGATGGGAAATTGCATATATAAAACCCTTTTGCTATCTGCTCCCAAGAGAGTTTCTAGGCAAATGATTGATTTTAGCCTTCATTCTTGCTCGTTTGCTTCAGTTGCATGCTCCAGCCTGTACGTGCATGCATTTTTGTCTCTGACGAGTCATTTTTTTCCCCATGTCACAGTATCTTATCCCCCCCCTCCATTTGTGGAATTATGCTTCTTGATTAGTGTGTATTGGGGTACTTTTCTCTGCCACAGAGGCAATAAAATATAAATGAATCTGCCTCTGGTTAAAAATGTATTCTGTGTCTCATTTCTTACTGACTTTGGCTCTTTATCTGTCTGATTCCTTTGCTAATATTCCTGCATAATACAGGACAGATTTAGATAAATATATTTTACATTCTTAGGCCCGATTTAATTGATTTTGATAAGCTGAAGAAATCAAATGCACACTACAATCTGCAGAATGCTTTTAACCTGGCAGAGCAACACCTTGGCCTTACTAAACTACTGGATCCTGAAGGTAAGAACTCTTGGCAGTACACAGACTTCTTTTCTTTTGTTAGCTTTTCTGTGTCCATTGCCTCATTTATAGCCAGTCAAAACCTCTTTTCCAAATTCTTTAATCTCTAAACCAATGTGTTAAACAAAATGTGACAAAACTCGTAAGGAGGGTTCATTGGTAGGTAATATAATTTTTAGAGGCAGATAACAAATCCCTTTTTCTGTTATATTCACAGAGTTGCACAGATCACCTTACAATTAGTCCTCAACTTGCAACCACAACTGGGGCCAGAATTTCCACTAAAAGTCATTGCCATCATATGTTGAATTGGATCTGATTACATAACACTTTTTATGGTGGTTGTTAAGCGAATCACCATAGTCATTAAGCTAATCATATGATTGTTAAGCAAATCCAGCTTCCTTAGTGGAAATCAGCAAAAAAAGGTAGCAAATAGTGATCCTGTGACCACAGGACATTGCAGCCAGTCCTAAATGCAAACTGGTTGCCAAGCACTGGAATTGTGATCATGTGACGTGAGGGATGGTGTGATAGTGTGAGTACAGTTCATGAGTCACTTTTTCCAAGGCATTATAATTTTGACTGAAAAGTTGTAAGTTGAGGATTACTTATATCCTGATGGAAGTCTCTGCCTTTTATTCAGTTATCTATGTGTAAGATGGACTGATCAATTGCTTTTTCAGGCAAATCATAGAGTCCAAGTCAATTTCAAACCAGGGAACCAGTCTGGATTTAATTTTAAATTCTCAACTCCAGAACTCTAATGAAAGCTAAAATACAACATTATACCAAACAGGTTACACCTGCTAAAGTCAGTGGTTTTAAGTTTAGCTCAGATTCTCAGCCCATAACATTGGTAAAAATAAATTTTGTTTTATGATAACATAGTAATTTGTGTTTCCTGACCTTTATCTTCTGCAGTTAATGCTCTGGAGGAGAGCAGGAAAGTTCTTAATGGTTGTTAGAGTATGGATTGGGAAGTGTGATATTCATATTCCAAGTCATGAATCTTTTCACTTCTTTAGTCTCACCAATCTTATATGGTTGTGAATATAAAACATGAGTGGGAAAACTATGGATAATATTGGGAGTAAAGGCTGGAATATCAGTATAGGATAAACTCTGAACATTGTGATACTGTAGTATGAAAATGGGTTGTATGAAACTCTGTATTGACTTATTGCCAGTACCTTGTCCCAATTATATTCCCAATCCTTGCTTAAGTGAATCTTCAGCATGATTCTATGGGATACTTTTAAATCATCCAGTTCTGCATTAAAATAATTCTTGTTTGCTTTTTAGATATCAGTGTTGACCATCCAGATGAAAAGTCTATTATCACCTACGTAGTGACATATTACCACTATTTTTCTAAGATGAAAGCCTTAGCTGTTGAAGGAAAGCGAATTGGAAAGGTACTCCGCTTAAGGTTTTTTCTTGCAGACTTATTCAGTTTAATCATATGCAAATTTTAGTGCCACTGCAATAACACTTTTTTATCTCAGTGTGGATAAACTTTTATCTCAGTGTGGATGAACTATTAAGGGTGAATTCATTCACAGTGTAATGAATCCAGTGTAATCCATTAGTGGGGGAAAGTGGCAAGAAGGTGACAAGCAACAGGGAGAAAGCAGAACTATTTAACTCATTTTTTTGCAGCTGACTTTACACAAAGGGAAAAAAACAGTCCAACCTATCAAAAACAGTACCATAAAAAACAGATTAGAAACACAAGTTAAGATAGGCAAGCAAATGGTAAGTGAGCACCTGTCCAGCCTAGACGAGTTCATATCACCAGGACCAGATGGATTACATCCCAAAGTTCTCAAGGAACTGGCAAATGTGGTCTCAAAACCACTGAACTATATTTTTTGAAGATCCTGGAGCACTGGGGAACTACCAGAGGATTGGAAAAGAGCTGATGTAGTTCCCATCTTCAAAAAAGGGAAAAAAAATAGATCCAGGAAACTAAAGATCTATCAGCCTGACCTCAATACCTGGGAAGATTCTGAAAAAGATAATCAAACAACGAATCAGCGAACACCTAGAGGCAAACAAAGTCATTACTAAAAGCCAACATAGGTTTGTCAAAAACAGGTCATGCCAGACAAATCTTATTGCACTGTTTGACCAAGTGACAACATTAGTGGACCAGAGGAATGCTGTAGATATAATTTACTTGGACTTCAGTAAGGTATTTGATAAAGTAGATCACAACCTACTACTCGATAAGACAGAAAAATGTGGATTAGACAGTATCACCACCAGATGGATTCATAGCTGGCTGACCGGTGATATTCAGCACGTGGTCCTCAATGGAACTGCATCTACATGGAGGGAAGTGTGTAGTGGGGTGCACCAGGGCTCTGTTCTAGGCCCAGTGTTCTTCAACATCTTCATCAACGATTTGGAAGAGAGGATAGATGGAGAACTCATCAAATTTGCAGACGAAACCAAGCTGGCAGGAATAGCCAACACCCCAGAAGATAGGCTTAAGATACAGGAGAATCTGGACAGACTTGAACACTGGGCGCTATCTAACAAAATGAAATTCATTGTGAAAAAAGTAAGGTTCTACATTTAGGCAAGAAAAACCAAATGTACAGGTATAGTATAGGTGGTACCTTGCTCAATAGTAGCAACTGTGAGAGGGATCTCGGAGTCCTAATGGACAATCACTTAGATATGAGCCAGCAGTGTGCTGCAGCTGCCAAAAAAGCCAACACAGTGTTAGGCTGCGTTAACAGGAATAGAATCAAGATCACATGAAGTATTGATACCACTTTACAATGCCTTGGTAAGGCCACACTTGGAATATTGCATCCAGTTTTGGTCACCACGATATAAAAAAGACGTTGAGACTAGAAAGAGTACAGAGAAGAGCAACAAAGATGATTAGGGGACTGGAGGGTAAAGCATATAAGGAACGGTTGGTGGAATTGGGTATGTCTAGTTTAATGAAGAGAAGGACGAGGGGGGTCATGATAGCAGTGTTCCAATATCTCAGGGGCTGCCACAAAGAAGAGGGAGTCAAGCTATTCTCCAAAGCGCCTGAAGGCAGGACAAGAAGCAACGGATGGAAACTAATGAAGGAGAGAAGCAACCTAGAACTTCCTGATTGTTAGAACAATTAACCAGTGGAACAACCTGCCTCCAGAAGTGGTGAATGCTCCAACGCTGGAAGTTTTTAAGAAGAGACTGGACAGCCATTTGTTCGAAATGGTATAGGGTTTCCTGCCTGAGCAGGGGGTTGGACTAGATGACCTCCAAGGTCCCTTCCAACTTTATTATTATTATTATTGTTGTTGTTGTTGTTGTTGTTGTTGTTAAGAATCCCTTTTAAATATTCTTAGGAAAGCTAACATTTTATTTGGGTATGTGCATTTTTTATCCATTATCTCAGCAGTCCCAATTTTTTAAATTCCATTTACCCACTTTTTTGGGGGGCTGCAGTGAAATACATTGTGTGAACATACAAACTCATAGACATGAACACCACCTTCACATTGCCATAACTTTTATCTGAAGAAGTCTGACCCTTATCTCTTTGCCTTGAACTGCTTGTTACAGGTGCTTGACAATGCAATTGAAACCGAGAAGATGATTGAGAAATATGAGTCTCTTGCCTCTGATCTCCTTGAGTGGATTGAACAAACCATTATCATTCTGAACAATCGCAAGTTTGCTAACTCATTGATTGGTGTGCAGCAACAGCTACAAGCATTCAATACCTACCGCACAGTGGAAAAACCGCCCAAGTACGATTTATTCACCATATCATTATCTTTTGGGTTGGGAGAGAAGAAATAATCCCAGTGTAATAAACAATGGGAATCATCTGGCAATTTGCATATGTTAATCTTTAGACGATTAGAATCTAGTAATGTTTTCCCAGTGAAATACTAGATATATATCCTACTGTTATTCCAGGGACTCAAGATGATATGTACCACTGTCTTTTTTGGTTTCTTTTGGGAAGAATTACATTAAACTAAGTATTCTGCTTAGTTCATGGTTAGATACCTCAAATTCATTCATGCCTGTTACCAAATGTTAAAGTCCTTCTTCTTCCACTTGCAGATAAGACTCCAGAGCTTAAGTGGCTTGAGCCATGAGCATTCATGATTTTATCCTATAAATAAGGGTGCTTGCCTTTGTTGTAATGTCAATAGAACCATAAATCTAAACACAGGCTACAGGCTAACCCAAAGTGATTGCCAGTTATAGGAAACATTATAAAATGTATTATTATATACAATCCAAAATAATTGATACAATAGTAGTAAATCATCTTGGCAATGTATTTCTCTTGGTGCTGAACATTTTCTGTGGAAAATATTAGTTTATAAGCTCTGTAGCCTTCAACAAACTAGTATGCACTTTTGAAATGCTTAAAGTAAACCTGATTCTGCTAACTGGGGACTTCACCATTAACATAGTAAGTAGGAAGTTAGGTTCAAAATTTGCTAACCAGATGTTTAACACAAAGTAAGACCAAGAGAAAAGACATTTAAAATGTGGGTGTTTCAAGAAAATGTAAAAAGAATTCGGTTTGTTTCTTTCAAGAGCAGGTAGTTAAATGTCTACAGTGTCATTTGAACTAGTTGTTAGTAGTTATGTGCATCATGTGCCTTGTTATCAGACTATTTATTTATTTATTTAGCCAGCATGGATTAATATGGTTACAATAACTGCTCATCTGAAGCATCCATATATAGAGATGGAAACGCCCTATTGTTTCTTTGCAGAGTTAATATTTGCCTCTGGATTTTATCCACACTGCTTTCTTTTCAGATTCACAGAAAAAGGAAATTTGGAAGTACTGCTTTTCACCATACAGAGTAAAATGAGGGCTAACAATCAAAAAGTTTACATGCCCAGAGAAGGAAAACTCATCTCAGATATCAACAAGGTAAATATAGATTATATAGATATAGATATATAGATATCTAATTTATTTTGTTCTCCCAGTCCTAGTAATTGAACTATGGATGATCAGGATAGTCCTGGATAGGATTTGTAGTAACAACACTGTGACTTTCAAATGGTTTGGACTTAAACTATCAAAAAACCTTAGATAGCATGGTCTACTTAATTCTTGTCTATTAATTAATTAACTAAGCCAGTTTGGTCTAAGCACCAGGTTGAAAACAGTGAGGTTGTGAGTTCTAATCTTAATTTCGCATGAAAGCCAGCTGGGTGACTTAGGGTCAGTCACTCTCTCAGCCCAACTCATCTTCCATGGTTGTTGTGGGGAAAATAGGAGGAGTATTAGTATGTTTGCTGCCTTGAGTTATTTAGAAAAATAATAAAGGCGGGATATGAATAGAGTTGAGACTCTAGAAAGAGTACAGAGAAGAACAACAAAGATGATTAGGGGACTGGAGGCTAAAGCATATAAGGAACGGCTGCTGGAATTGGGTATGTCTAGTTTAATGAAGAGAAGGACGAGGGGGGACATGATAGCAGTGTTCCAATATCTCAGGGGCTGCCCCAAAGAAGAGGGAGTCAAGCTATTCTCCAAAGCGCCTGAAGGCAGGACAAGAAGCAACATATGGAAACTAACCAAAGAGAGAAGCAACCTAGAACTAAGGAGAAACTTCCTGACAGTTAGAACAATTAACCAGTGGAACAACCTGCCTCCAGAAGCAGTGAATGCTCCAACACTGGAAGTTTTTAAGAAGAAACTGGACAGCCATTTGTTCGAAATGGTATAGGGTTTCCTGCCTGAGCAGGGGGTTGGACTAGATGACCTCCAAGGTCCCTTCCAACAACTACTACTTCTTCTTCTTCTTCTTCTTCTTCTTCTTCTTCTTCTTCTTCTTCTTCTTCTTCTTCTTCTTCTTCTTCTTCTTCTTCTTCTTCTTCTTCTTCTTCTTCTTCTTCTTCTTCTTATTATTATTATTATTATTATTATTATTATTATTATTATTATTATTATTATTTAAAAAGAAACTCTAAAATAAATTTTTAGAAAAATTATGGTAGGAATTAGTTTATCACATCTTCAGTGAACCAGGCCATCATATACATCCTGACAGCTAGAAGAGGAATAAGAAGGTATCTGATTGCAAAGACAGTCTTTTTATAAAATAATGCAAAGCTAAGTGAAAGTGCATGCTGAAAGGACTTTTTTTTAGACAAAATAGAGCCAGACATAGTAGTAGGTGAACCAAACCAAAAATAGAGGAATGGTATAATGAAACTCTCAGTTCTCATTCCCACATTTATTTTGGATCGATATAAGGAGATACAGACTCTTCTTTTCTAATAACCACTATCAGGATCAGCTGTCCTGTTTCATCTCTGCTTCTTCACACATTCCTCCCCTCTGAGTTTCCCAATGTTCTTACTTAATACAGAAGAAAGAAAAGGTAATCCCTAGAACAGTTTCTCAGCCTCTGTAGCTTTGGACTTCAACACCTAGAATTCTGGCTGGCTGGAGAATTCTAGGAGTTGAAATCCACACATCTTAAAGCAGCTGAGGTTGAGAAAGGCTGCCCTAGAAGATGTATGTGGTACACAGGCCCCTAAGGAATAAACTTCTGACTTAATTTTTTTATGGAGAATGCAAGAATCTAACCACAAAATGCAAGTCATTTTTTCTGCACTGTAGAAGTGTGACTTGTCCTGGGCTTGCTTCTGGATATTATCATGATATAGACTCTAGTCTACAAAGAGCAGGACTTTGAATATGCATTATTTTAAAATTATCATTTGGCTTCCTTGAGTCTGTGCGCGTTTAGTTTTACCCAAATGAAGCCATTTATAATCTTCAATGAAAATAGGCCTGCACTTAATCCCCTGCTGTGGATAATAGTTTTCAGGAAGGCTGTTAGGAAAAAGATCCATTGGGATGAATAGGAAGAATATGCTGCTACATGACTTCCCTTGCCCAGGCAAACTCCCCATTCAAGTAGGGACAAGAGAGAGGATGTTCAAAGGGAGAAAAGTGTATTGTGGAACTACTGAAACTTATTGCAGTGCAACAAAGATGCTAGAAAAGAAGACAATTAATCGCTTTACTGGTTCAGCCAGATGAACAGCAACCGGTTCGACAAGATCTGGTAGAGATAATGTACTTTTAGAAGGATAATACTTTATAATTTCCTTTTCATCCTGGTTGGAATTCTCAGGGCAGCTGTTACTTTCATGCATAATTGCAGCAGTAAATTCCTCATGCGTGAAATTGCTTGTAAGTTCTTAAATATCCTTAGGTTCCAAACAGCAGGACATCTGAAGATTTAGAAGCATCTTGAATACAAGATGGCTGATTGAGAAGTGAGAATTGTTTATTTTTTATAAGGAAGATCTGATAAATGGTCTGGCTCCCTTGTTTGCATGTTCTGTTAAAACATGCAATATATTATATGGCCTTTCCTTCAAACAGATAACTGACTACATGTTTTGGATTAAAGGGAGCTGAGCATTAACTGAATAAGAGTCCCTTTTTGTTCTGCTAGATCAGTTTGCTTTATTGCAATATTTCTATGATGGCTTTTGCTGCTTTAATTGCATTTGCAAAGTTTTCAGGATGCATTTCTTCATTTCCTGGGAAAGTACATATGTTGCTAAGATAAGAATAGAAAAACAGCATCCTGACTAAAGGAAGTCCTATCCAATTCTTTCTTCCTAGCAGTTTTTCAGATTTTTCACTATAGCCATGAGTCCTTGAAATGTTTCCTTTTATAAAGTGAAACCTATCTTTTCTGAGTCAGCCATAAGGTTTTCTGATTCAGGCTCTGCCTATTGCTATGCAGAATCTTGAACCCTTCAAATGAACCACAGAGAGGAAAACTCCCAGGTGAAACAATAAGATTTTATGCTATTTTATAGGAGCATAAATGCTATAACGGATACTTCTCATGCTTTGGTCAGCCCTTAAGGTCAATCACAGGCTTTGCCTCTGAGGTTTCCTAAATAATATCAGCAATCCAAAACTATCTTATTAAATTATTGTGTAATATTGATCCAGTGCTGAAATAAACATTTACATTTCCCATTTTTTTTCTTTGTGTAAACTGTACATTTGCTGATTTTTTTTTATTATTTACTCAGGCCTGGGAAAGACTGGAAAAAGCTGAACATGAAAGAGAACTGGCATTGCGTAATGAGCTCATCCGACAGGAGAAACTGGAACAACTTGCTCGCAGATTCGACCGTAAGGCAGCTATGCGAGAGACTTGGCTAAGTGAAAATCAACGTCTGGTTTCTCAGGTGATGCTTTTAAACTATTTAGGCAAATAAAGCCACACTATCTAACCTGGGGATAATTCCCATTTGCACTAGGTGTTTCTCTGATTTATATCTTGCATTTCCTTCAGGATTCTGAATAAACCTACACAAAATACTTATGAACTACTTCCTTGCATTGGATATCTATTAACCAGAGAACACAGTTTGTCTACAGAAAATTAAGTCATGTTCAGGTTTACTGCACATTTTTTTAAAATTTCTAAAATGATGTTGATTCTACCAGAAATGGTAACCCTTACTGAATTCCAACCCTTCATTGTAGACCATTTAGACAGACTGTGGTGGCATCATTGTGTCAGAAATGTTACTAACCTTGTGCCACTTACTGTGGTAAAGGGCAGGGAATTATGACTAGGTAAGAAACTGGACCAAAGTTTACTGGTGAAAAAGAATGGAAGTCCGCAGCTCCACATGTTCAGGATATGTGCATTTGCATTTTGCAAATGCAAAATATGCATTTGGTATTATATACATACATCAGCAGTAGTGGTATAACTTTACAGCATTGACTGAGTTCATACTATTGCTAAGCCATGCTTGCTCATCTGGGGCTTGTTGAATAAGCCACAATTGGCTGAGTTCATTCCATGTGCCAAGTCGTATGCTAATTTACAAATTAGAATGGCTAGGCTTACATAATACAATAAACCAGACTAAATCTATTATGGAGTAGTGAGTGTCCCAGACCACTGTACAAAGGGTTAAGACTTTGATCTTCATCCTTGAACTAAATTATATTGATGATTCCACATGATTCAGGAGAGAATTGGAAGAGTAAGGTGGGGAAACATCACAGGTCAACCAAACCTTTTAAACAAGTTGCTGGTCAGGTTCCACCTCCCAAGTCCACTTGATCCTAAGCCAGTGGTACACATATGACAACTGCAGAAATGTAATAAGAGGCTGTATGGTAAACAATCTCAATACCATTGTACTAATCTACTTAATGCTTCCTCTTATAGGACAACTTTGGATTTGATCTTCCAGCTGTAGAGGCTGCAACAAAGAAACATGAAGCTATTGAGACAGATATTGCAGCCTATGAAGAAAGAGTCCAGGCAGTGGTTGCTGTTGCCAAGGAACTTGAAGCAGAGAACTATCATGATATTAAACGCATCACTGCAAGGAAAGATAATGTGATTCGCCTATGGGAATATCTCCTGGAGTTACTAAGGGCACGCAGGCAACGACTAGAGATGAACCTTGGTCTGCAAAAAATCTTCCAAGAAATGCTCTATATTATGGATTGGATGGATGAGATGAAGGTAAATGGCAGAACTGTATGCCAACTGTATTCAGAAAAATAAGCAAGCTTTCATTATACGTTTATTAGGCAACTGCTCTTATTTTCCAATGAGACAAAGGTATGCACAAAGCATATGCAGAGTCTTTGGTTATAACTGTTCCCATTATGACTTATTTCTCCTCTGAGTTAACAAGGAGGCTAGAATGTATTCTGAAAAAGTAGAGCAGATTTGGATTAAATCTTTGGGCCTAAAGTTAGTCCTTGATTTATGAACTCAGTTGGAATCGGAACTCTTATTGCTAAGCAATGCAGTAGTTAAGTGACTTGTGCCCAATTTTACAACCTGGTCATAAGTCATTTTTTCAGCACTGTCATCACCATGAATGGTCATTAAACAAATGGTTGTAAGTCGAGGACTACCTGTATATCAAATTGTAATAATTTTGTTGCTATGGATCTTTTAGAACTGAGCTGCTGCCAGTACCAGCTCAGTTTTTTTTTAAGTGATGTGCTGTCCATTGTCTTAAGAGCTTATTCCCACTTTCCTTTTACAGAATAGTGCAAAATAGATACTTAGTCAATTGCAAAGTATGAATTAGTGTATAAAATCAGACAGGTGAGGAACAAGTGCTTGAGTTCTGCATTTGCAAAAAGTATTTGTATTTTATGGAATATACTGGGCAAGTGCAAAAGATCTGAGAAGGGCTATTTATGAAACAGTAGTCAGAAAAATAATCTTCCAATTTTTTAAAACATAAACAAGTAGGAATTTATGCTTTCTCCAATTGGTTATATGCAAACAGGTGTTGCTACTGTCTCAAGATTATGGCAAACATCTCTTGGGGGTAGAAGACCTGCTGCAGAAACATGCTCTTGTGGAGGCTGACATTGCCATACAGGCTGAGCGAGTGAGAGGAGTCAATGCATCTGCCCAAAAATTTGCTACAGATGGGGAAGGTAAGATACTTGGGTTCACTCTTAGATGTGTACTTGACCAATTGGTGATGCTAGTTGTAACCCCATGTGCTTTAGGTGTTCAAAGAGATAGAAGATGCCAATTATTAGTGTATTGTAACCACCCAAAGTCACTTTTTGTGAGATGGGCAGCCACATAAATTAGATCAGTGAGTACATAAAAGTAAAATGACAAGTGGATGGGAACAGATACACACTCAGATTCTCTGGACATGCCTATTCCTTCTTATAACTATGCTTCGAGCACAATATTTAAAGAAGATGCTCATTTGCAGAAACAACACATGTAGATAAGATGTGTACAGTCATGAAACCATATATATTTGATCAAAGTTGGTACCACTGGTTACATAGCAGTATACTTTTAATTTCTTAGCCGGTAAAATATATTTAAAACAGATTTAATCATTATGGTGACCAAGCTCCACTTCCGGCATTTTTCACTAATTTTCCATTTCTTCTTTCTGGCTTAATATAGCCATTATTCCAGATGTAATAAAAACAAAATGCCAGCCAAATCTGGGCACATGATGTGAGGGGTTTATATAAGAAAAATCTGTTGAGGATAATTACGTGTCTTTCATGGGATTTCTTCAGAATTTCCTACAGTTTGCTGATGTTATTTCATTACATCACAGAAGGAAATTTTAAAGGGTCCTTTAGAACAAAAGATTATTTTGCTCCCTGTTTGGAAAGATGCATAGAACCTGGTCTGTCTGTTTGTATCTTGGGAAGTGGTGATGGAGGAATGAAGACTGATATCTGAAGTTCAACCAGAGAGTTGCTTTCACTTGCCCTAAAAGATGTTTCTGAAGATTGCATCTATTAAATTAAAATCATTTAGATTGAAAAATCTATGACCAGATTTTAAAGAACTAGCATTCTCTATGTCTGTTGGTGTAAGTAATGTAATATTCTCTTGCAACTAATTTTCCATGCTCTCTTTCTGCCGGTGGACAGGTTACAAACCCTGTGATCCACAAGTTATTCGAGACCGTGTGGCTCACATGGAATTCTGTTACCAAGAGCTATGTCAGCTCTCAGCCCTACGTCGTGCTCGCTTGGAAGAGTCACGACGTCTTTGGAAATTCTTCTGGGAAATGGCTGAAGAGGAGGGATGGATAAGAGAAAAGGAACAGATTTTGTCATCAGATGATTATGGAAAAGACTTAACCAGCATTGTCCGGCTTCTTAGCAAACATAAGGCATTTGAAGATGAGATGAGTGGTCGGAGTGGTCATTTCCAACAAGCAGTCAAAGAAGGGGAAGACATGATAACTGAGAATCACTTTGGGTCTGAGAAGATCAGAGAGAGGATTTCAGATATCCAGAATCAGTGGGCTAATTTGGAGCAGCTCTCTTCCATACGGAAGAAACGACTGGAAGAAGCTTCCCTGCTTCACCAGTTCCAGGCTGATGCTGATGACATTGACACATGGATGCTGGATATCCTCAAAATTGTCTCAAGCAATGATGTTGGCCATGATGAATACTCAACTCAATCCTTGGTTAAGAAACACAAAGATGTGGCTGAAGAGATTGCGAGTTACAGGTCAATAATTGACTCTCTACATGAACAAGCTAAAGCCTTACCACAGGAGTATGCAGAATCCATAGATGTACAGAGCAGATTGTCTGGAATAGAGGAAAGGTACAAAGAGGTTGCAGAACTCACCCGGCTTCGTAAGCAGGCATTGCAAGACACTTTGGCTTTGTATAAAATGTTCAGTGAAGCAGATGCTTGTGAACTTTGGATTGATGAGAAAGAACAGTGGCTGAATAACATGGAGATACCTGAGAAACTGGAAGATCTGGAAGTGATACAGCACAGGTAAAAGCCCTTGTAGCTTTTTTCAATTCAATGTTCATTGAGCAGTGGGCTTAATCATTAATGCTTGTTGAGTCTTTTTTTTCTTTTTTTCTGTTCTAGATTTGAAAGTTTAGAACCAGAAATGAATAGTCAAGCATCACGTGTTGCAGTGGTCAATCAGATAGCTAGGCAGCTGATTCACAATGGACATCCAAATGAAAAAGAGATCAAGGCACAGCAAGATAAGCTCAATACAAGGTAATATATTTGCCTCTGGTCTCATTTTGTCTATTTTTTTTAGCTTTAAATGTATCTTTTATCTAGGACCAGACAGATATTGTATCATTTATTATTTATACTCATAGCAGGGGTGTGAAACTGCTGGCCCACGGGCCGGACGCGTCATCCAGAAGCCACGCCCACCTCATTGCCAGCAATGGCAAAACCGTTCCGATACGTTGCGCGACGTCATGTGATGTTGCAAGTTTGACATGTCTGCTCCATAGTGTCCGTTCAAAATTGAATAGATGTATTTGCTCCTGAAAAATAATAATGATCAATTGGCATTTACATTTGTCAGCCAAATTGCTCTCCCTACCCTAGTTAGA
>NW_015386540.1:2929771-2988541 GCF_001527695.2 Protobothrops mucrosquamatus
ACTTCAAAGAACTTCCAGGCATTGATTTTCCTAAAAGTAATTTATTGTTACAAAATGTCGGCACAGGCACAACGAGTTGATGCTAAGGTCTAAAATTCTCTTCCTCTGAGCAATTAATTTACCAGCATGTTCCCTCCCTAAATTTGCTGTCATATATCATGTTCTCCTATCAGGTGGAAGGGCAGAGGTTCTCTTCCGGTCTCTTCCCCGCAGTCCTATCTTTCTCCTCCCCACCACCATCAACTGAAAATACCAGACAGTTCTGCATATTTTGTCAAAGCAAGAATATACAGTATTTGCAGCATTGACATTAGATTTGCCTACTTTCTTTATTCAGAGATTCTAATATTTTGCCAACATTAATTAAACAAATGATGTTATGTGCACCCACCTTTCATATATCTTTTGGAATGTTCAAGTATTTTAGAACGTAATAGAATAATATAGTTGTTAAATTTTAAAGTATTATATTGAGAGCTACAAATAAAGAGACAAAAGCATATTGCATTTTGAAACATGGAACAGAGAAGCAATGATGAAAATGTGAAGTTCACTGTTTTTTTTCCTCTCTGCCTCTTTGTTTTAGGTGGAGCCAATTCAGAGAACTGGTGGACATAAAGAAAGATGCTCTTATCTCAGCTCTCAGTATCCAGAACTATCATCTTGAATGTAATGAAACCAAATCTTGGATCAGGGAGAAGACTAAAGTTATTGAATCTACCCAAGAGCTTGGCAATGACTTGGCTGGTGTTATAGCTCTTCAGAGGAAGCTAACCGGAATGGAACGTGACTTGGTAGCTATTGAGGCCAAGCTCACTGATCTCCAGAAAGAGGCTGAAAAGTTAGAATCAGAACATCCTGATCAGGCTCGAGCTATTCTGTCTAGACTTGCTGAAATCAATGATGTTTGGGAAGAAATGAAAACAACTTTGAAGAACCGTGAAGAGTCCTTGGGAGAGGCAAGCAAACTGCAGCAGTTTTTGCGTGACTTAGATGACTTCCAGTCCTGGCTTTCCCGGACCCAAACAGCCATTGCCTCAGAAGATATGCCCAATACATTGATGGAAGCAGAAAAGCTGCTTACACAGCATGAGAACATTAAGAATGAAATCAATAATTATGAGGAAGACTATCAGAAAATGAGAGATATTGGTGAGATGGTGACCCAGGGCCAGACTGATGCTCAGTACATGTTCTTACACCAGCGTCTGCAGGCCTTGGACACTGGATGGAATGAGCTTCACAAAATGTGGGAAAATCGGCAGAATCTTCTTTCCCAATCCCACGCTTACCAATTATTCCTTAGAGACACAAAGCAAGCAGAGGCATTTCTTAACAACCAGGTAAGCAGTTTTCGTGATAAGGATGTTTTAATTCTCAGAAAGTAGGTTCGGGCTTGTGATTCTCCAAATGTTATGAATAGCATCCCCCTCTGTTGAACTGGAGTTCAACAACATCTGGAAAAATCACACAATGCCCATTCTTGCTTTAAAATGACAAAATAGTGATGTTTGACTGATTATCTTTTTGGAGGATAACTTCTGAAATATGTTGGTAGCATTTTTCTACTTCTATTGAACTGACTAAACTGACTAAATTTTAGCCTGCCACATGAAACAATAAGCACATTTTTGTACTGATAGAAAATTAATTTGAGGTATTTGTCTGTGGGGTAGTGATTCTTAGACTCAAGAAACCATTTTCTGAATGGACAAGAAGTATTTTGAAAAACAGTTTTCTTATAAGGAAGCTATGATGAGCTACCCAACCTGATATATTGACTGTAGTCAGATAATACATACCTGATGAATCAAGAAGGAGTGACAAGCTAGTGTTCATCTTACATATCTTTTCCTGTTTTTCTTCTTCTCATTTATTGGGTACCTGACTTAAAGGCTTTCTGATTTTCCCAAACCTTTATAATCCTGTATTGGAAGCATGCTTCAAGCCATAGTTGAAGAGAAACCAGGAAGTCATCCAGTGGAACATGCCACCCATTCACAGTCCTCCAAATCACAATGCTGGGTTCATGGGTCTTGAATGTGATGTGACTATAACTGTGTGGCATGGGCAAATGGTCCAACAGATCTACATTTGTGAAGATTCGCTCACTTTTGTCTCAACAAGATTAACAAGCATCTAGGAATCAGTTTGTTTAGATATGGAAACATGTTTAAATAGTCACAGAGATTATGTTTGGGTCAACAGTGGCCATGTGCATTAGAGATATGCAAATGAGTCTGCTGTACTGGTTGAATGTATTTTATTATGTTAACCTAGATAATGTTAATTGTAGACTAAACAGCCATAAGTTGTAGAATAAGTTATATCTTACTCTGTCTCTTTTTAAATTACAGGAGTATGTTTTGGCACATACTGAAATGCCTACCACTTTGGAAGGAGCGGAAGCTGCTATCAAAAAACAGGAGGATTTCATGACCACAATGGATGCCAATGAGGAGAAGATCAATGCAGTTGTAGAGACGGGAAGAAGACTGGTTAGTGATGGGAATATCAACTCAGACAAAATCCAAGAGAAAGTGGACTCCATTGATGACAGGTACATTCATTAATGATATTTGGGAGAGCCGTGTTCTTGCCAAATGCACAATATCATGAATAAAATACAGTTGATTAGATTCACGCAATACATTAAGCTACAGTCAAATAAATTTGGCATTTGATGCTCTAGCAGAATATTCATTGAGTAAGATTTGAATTGAGGACAGCAAGGTATATTGTTTAATGTTTTAATCTGAGGGTGATTTTATGGATGTTTTAATGTAGGACTATTGTAAGCTCCTAGATTCATATGACTGGATGCCATACAAATATTTTTAATAAATAATACACAAGGAGGGGAAAAAACAGTTCAGTTCAAGCACTATGATCTCTTTCATGACTAGAATCATGTCATAAGTGTCATGTGGATTAATGTACCAGTTCTACTCTATCCATCCCTGTTTCCAGCATCTTCCATACGTTTTTCATGTTTATAAATTGTGCGATGAAGCTACCAGAGTAGAGGTGATGTGGCTGGGATTTCTGAGAGTTGAATATGCTTGTTGATAGTTCCTGACTGCTTGTCTAACACACCTGTTGAGGTTAGGAAAGGTGGCATTAGAACATAAAATGCCATTGCTTCCAAGTGAGAATGTTCACATGGCAAAGTTGTGACATTCCTTGTAACTTGACCAGTATTCAGAACAAAGTTAGTTGAATGTAAAAATGTCTTGTTCTTAATTCTGTATTGAATGTGGATTTCCTGTAAAATTACTTTGACTTTAACTTATTCCAGTCTAGGTTGGCTCTAACTTTAGTATTTTGCTGGTGGGTATTCCTCTTTTTGGTTTATGTTGGACTTACCAAGCTGTAATACCGAAAAAAAATACATTTCTAATTGCCCTTAGTGATATAGAATAATGTTCCATAGGAAGCAAGCACCAAATTAGTAAAACAAATTGAAAGGGAGATCCAGGATAGACTTCAGTAGTGGGGTTTAGGCATTAGGATGGTGGCATCATGTCTTCTCCAGTGCCAGCACTGGAGAAAACTCTTTGAATGGGCTTCCAGAAGAATAGCTACTTAGGGGCTGTCACACAATTCCAAGTTCAGTAGACCTTCCCAGCTCATAGATGGCTTCAAGATTGTTAATAATAAAGGAAGGTGATGACATCCTCTATCAGCACCAGCTTATAAAAATACCTAACACATCTCTTGTATCAACTTCCTTGCCAAGTCTGTCTAGACTTAAGTGGCTAGCTATAAGCTACATGTATACTCACTGAGCCACTTCACTAATCGTTAACCCTGCTGAGTGAGTGGCACATCAAATTGAAGATTTTGCACTGGCACCTTGGCTGAGGCATTGTGCTTTTTCAGGGTCCACTTAGCTGTCAATGCTCATAGCTGGGTGAAAATAGTGCATAGTTTAAATCAGCGGTTCTCAACCTATGGGTCGCGACCCCATTTGGGGGTCGATCGACCATTTCACGGGGGTCGCCAAGCAAGGCTGTCTGCCATTTTTCCCCCTTTTCTGGCGGGTGCCTTACCTCCCTTGAGCTGGGCCAGCTGGTGGTCGGCCTGCTCCATCTCTGCCACTTGCCAGCTACGCCTCGGCTGGCGCAGGGGGTGGAACCACACATGCGCGGAGCTCCCGGGCAGGGAAAGTCCTTGACTTACGACCGGTTGGGTAGTCCTCGACTTACGACCGGTTTAGTCCTCAACTTACGACTGGTTTAGTCCTCGACTTACGACCGGTTGGGGGTCGCGGCATTAAAAAGGTTGAGAACCACTGGTTTAAATATAGAAAGTCCCAGGTTCAGTTGTATCTCCAGTTAGAAACTTTCAGCTATTTTAATAGTTGTCTATTAAAATAGTTGTCAACTGTGTCTCTGTGTGTGTATGTGTCTGTATGCATTCATTCATGCATGCATGCATGCAAGTTTTTTCTTCCTTCCCTCATGGTGGCTTATAGAAAAAAAGAAATCCCCAAAAAATATTTCATCACTGTCTCTGTTACATCTGAAATGAAAACAATCATTCAGAGTTTTAGGAAACAAATGGAACATTAAGACCAACCTCCATTTAATCTTAGATGTTTTAAAGGTATTAACTGTAACCTGTATCCACACATTTTGAATTTGGATTGTTACATAGTTATAGTTTCCATAATTTGCACATAATAATAAAACCTAGTGACTAAATCCAGACAAGCAAAGGGTAACATATAAAACATATTTTTGTAGCAGTTAGAGAACTTAGTAGTAGTTTCCCACTCTGCATGATAGAGAAAACATAGTGAAGGTGTTCTGGTTTATTTTCTTGTTCGCTATGGAGAGATTGTGTTTATAGCTTAAAAGATTTGTTCATATTTCAATTTATTGAACCAAGATATAATAATTAAGCCTTTTAAAAACTGAGTTGCTGTTTCTCATTTTCTTTAAGTCTAAATACACTACAGTCTTAAAGAATCATTGATATTTGCTTAGTTATTTGTTTTAATGTTCAGCAATCTGAATTGTTTTTGTTTAATTCTGCAATCATCTCTTTCAAAAACAAAATTTGCTTGTAATTACATACCACAACTTCCTTTTTCTAGAATACATAGGTATAATCACTTGCAAAGTTATCTTAAGCCTGTTACTTTATTTAAGGATTATGGAAACCACCAGAGAGCTTGACTTGGTAAGAGTTGGTTTATGGAGTATTGAGTCATAGCCAAGGCTTATTAAAGAGCTTTTGAGGAACTATGCCTTGTGTGAGAAAAATTCATAATATGCAGTTGAATTATTAACAGAACATTCTGTCAAAGCATTTTAATTTTCATGCAGTTTTGGTGGGGAAATGGACAGATTTTGCCCTTTATAGTGACAAAGAAATTCTCATTGGTGAATTAAAAAAAAACTGGTCCAGTTTCTCTTACTAAATTTTACAGGAAATAAAAATGCTATTATCTGTAATCAGCATAATTTTAAATAGACATTCCATATGAGTTTTGATGACAAAGCTATTAAGAGTTACCAGCACACAAATATTTTTAAAGAAAAAAAGCTACCATGGTAATTTTATTTTAAATATTTTTTTCATTTCTCTATTCAATGAACAGCATAAAACTAACCATACCATTATTTGCACTGCAAAAATCTGGATAATCGTTAGAAAGCAGTAGTTTTCTTTGTTTGCTGCCATCTAATGGAATTTTGCATTTTCCAATTTTGCAGATTGGATAGCTTTTTAGTTTAGTTCTTATTAAGTCTTTGGCAAGATATTTTTCCTTTCCTTGCTGATGTTATATACACTGAGACCTAGCCCAGCTACAATAGTCAGCTAAAATATATAATGTGCCTGGTTCAGATTTTTTTCCAGTGTTTCTGAATTCAAACGATGACTTTAAGTGAGCCACCCTCTCCTTGCCTGTTTGATATGTGTGTGGGCAAGGGGGAGGAGGATGAGGATTTAAATCAGGGGTATCAAACTGCCGTGGGCTGGACGAGTCATGGGGAAACCACACTCACCCCATTGCCGGCAATGGTGAAAAAGCTCCGATATATTGCGCGACATCACATGACGTCGCGAGTTTGACATGCCTGATCTAAATTAAGAGTGATTAATATTAATAATAATAATTTGTTATGAAATAAATATTATGAAGCTATATTATGAAGCTAGTGAAGACTGGAAAAACATTTAACTTTTATAACATTTCAGTAAAACGTCTGTATTCGTGTGCATTAAAACTTAATTCTCTACAAATTGTGTAATGCAAAATTAATTTTTCAAACTAATTCACATGTAGCTCACCATGAACTGCCTACCTCCTCTGGTCACCTCTTGAATATACTACTGTAGCATGCTCCACATAGCCTGTCCTTGAAGGGTGTTTGTAAGCTTCAACTGGTGGAAAATGTAGCGGCATGGACAATTATGTGTGCCTTTAGAAGGAGACAGTTTACACCTCTGCTCCATATGCTGCACAGTTACCATTTTGATTCTGGGTCCAATTCAAGGTGCTGGATTTTACCTTTAAAGCCCTATATGGCATGCAGTTAGATTATCTGTAAGATCCTTTCTCCCCATCCCATCAAGTCCAGCAGGAGAGGCATGTTATAGATCCCATCGGCTAAGGAGTTCCATCTGACAGGAGCAGGAGGCAAACATTTTCTGCTGGGTCACTAGCCCATTGGGTGAGATTAGCCCCATAATGGAAACTGCGATCCAACAATATATCTGAATTAATTCATAAATTGATTCATTTGTTGGTTTAGATTTCATATTTTTAAACCGCTCATCTTCCTCAGATGGGCAGTTTATTATTCATAAATATTCATTAATACGTTATTCATAAATACTTCCTAATTTACTTCTCTTTAGTTGCTAAAACTGAGTTTGTATTCTCCAACAAAATGTACATAACTATATGCTTGAAATGAAACTATATCTTTTAAAAAATATTTTTATATAATTCAATCAGCATTCTCTTCAAATGAGCAGCATTCTCTGTTTAAATCCCCAGCATCATCATGAGTATACAAATGATTGTGAAGGTGCTTCATGTTATTCTTTTATGTGTAGGGAAATGTTGAGGCTTGTCATTGTGTTCCTTATTTCAAGGGGTTTTGTCCTTGTTTAGAAAAAGTCTAGCATCTAAACATTAGAAAATAACAAAAAGTGCAGCTTCTATTCTGACTGTATTCAATTTGCTCAAAGTTCCAGCACTGAAAATGTCTTCTTTATTTTTATTTTGAACAGACATAAAAAGAATCGTGAAGTGGCCAGTGAACTTCTGATGAGATTAAAAGACAACAGAGATCTTCAAAAGTTTCTTCAAGATTGTCAAGAGGTATGTTTTCTTAATCCATTCAGAAAATGACTCCTCCATTCCCCTTCAACAGAAGGTACTTCTGTTTGTTTGTGTCTCAGTTTGTCTATTAGGTCTGATCCATTAATTAATAACAGATGATAGCTATCACCTCTAGACCAGTTGATTAACCTCTAATGGCAGACAGTCCTTAATAGCTTTCATTATTCCTGATTTTGTTTTGTTAAGCCAGCAACAGTATACATTTCATTTAAAAAGCCAAAAGCCTGTTCTAATGTAACATTGCTTTCTTTCCTCTAGAGCCCCTCTGTGAGGGAGATGTTTGATATATAAATAAATAAAATACATAAAAACAACACTTAAACTAAAGTGCATAATCATAAGTTCCTAGATTCTTCTTGTCTCCATTGCTTAACAATTACATACATTTTGCAGTCAGATACAACCACCATATTTTTCCTACAGAGAAATAATAATAAAAATTACATGTAAAAGAGAATCCATTCTCTCCACATGTTAATCTCTTATGAGAAAAACTCTAATTTTCTTGGGACATTGGAGAGCTGCTACAAGTCAGGATAAATAGTTCTGGACTATTGGACTTGTGGCTTGGTAAGATTTAAGGGAATTTCGTGCACTCGTATTCAACTTAGATGTTAGAGATATAACAACTTAAATGAAATCTATAGATTTCAGCTCCTGAGAACCAAGGACCTGAGACAGAGAACATGCTAATCAAAGCTCAAGAGTATTGTCCATGATCAAGAATTATTGATAAAAGTGGAGCTTAATAGTGACAAGCGATGGACATAAAAGAAGTGCTTGATATCTCTGTGTTGTGATTGATTATGTGAGGTTGAAGCAAACAACACTCTCACCAAGCAGCCTATAGCAGGAACCATTCTGTCTACCTTCCTGGCCCTTCCTTTGCTACAAAAGATTTGCTCATAAATAGAATTGACATCCTCCTCCCCCCCACATCTCATCCTATGTTTTGTCACTCCTGGACCCTGAGAACATCTCTCTTTGTATGTCAGGATAATATAGCTTCAAAGTGAACTTGGTGCTGCTTTGGGAGCAGACCAGCTATTGTCCAGTTGAAGGCTCAAAAAGAATCCTTCCTAAAGCCATGAACAACCTCTTTGTTATCTCCCTCTGAAAGGCAGATTCTTTTAATTCCCGCAATTGCAGATTTTCCTTTTATTTCCATCTTTAACGAGCCTTTTATGAAGTGACCTTTGGAAATGTTCATGAATGAATAAAAATGGTCTTTGTCAACCAAAAATAGAGGGTGGCTGGCCTAGCTGTCCAATTCTGCTCCACTCCCTTTGCTTGGGTAAGATTTTATATGTGGGAGAGATTTGTTGCAAGCTGTGAATCAGATGTGTTGACATACTTTCCTCTTGGGGGGTGGTTGGCTGAAAAAATGTAGAATATGCAGCTTCAAAATGTACTACATTTTCTTAACCTTACAAAAAAGATTTGCAAGATTTGGATCTGATTACTTGGGAGACGTTTCTTGTTAATAACATGAGGTTGAACTGGTAGTCAATCTTCTTTGTTTGCCTGTAGAAAAGAAGTGATGGGTGAAATAGAGTCTCCTCTACACATACTCCCAAATTTGTTACAGAGGTTTAGAGAATTCAGAAAGGAGGAGGAGGCAAGGCAACTTCCTGTTGTATGGAATTACGGAATTCCACTCCCGTAGTGTTAGATGAAGCCTCAGGCAGAGAAATAAGTTGTGCCACTGTTAACATTCTAAAGTCCAGCTAGTATAGGGGCACTGTGTTGACAGTTGAATGTTCATAGACCACTGTACACCAACCCATGTTGTCTCTTCTGACAATGATGCCCATATGAAAAGCAGGTTAATAGTGGGAATTTCATTAGGAAGGGCTTTCATGTCAGACTCTTTTTTGTCCCACTACTAAATAAGCAAGAGTCCCATCCTCATTACAGTCCTCCCCCACAATTATGGATAACAAAGATTTCCGCAAAAGTTTTTTTTTCTAGTCAGATTAACATAAAATCTTTTAATCTGTGTGTGTATGTGTGTACGCACACGCGCGCATGCACATGCACGTGTGCGTGTGTATACACATACAGACACAGTATATTAAGAATTTAAATTGTGACTTTTGATATGAAAGGGTGCACTCTGTCACTGAGCTACACTGTTCCACTAGAATTATTTCTGAATAATTTGCAAAGGGCCTTCAAGGATTTTTCTGTTGCTGCCCCTGAGTTAAGCTCTCTATGATTTCTTTCCAATCCATGTGTGACTGTATTTCAATCTTATAAATGTGCCTTAAGGCTAAACTAGACATTGTGGCACCAGCACAGCTTTGGTTATGGGATGGTCCAGCCAGCTGCAAAGTGGCTGAGGGCCACTTCATGCTGAGAAGTAACAGATGGGCAGAGACCTGAGCTCACCCCCATTTCCATCTTGTCTTTTGGAACTCTTCCTCTTAGTATTTTTCATGAGTTATGAAATAAAGGTATACATAAGTGAAATGGCCTAAAGGAGAAATTTTGGCAGGGGAAAGCAGCAAGCACTTCTGCTTTCCAGTTGAAACCAAGGCTACATTGGTGTTTGAAAATATAGATCTCTGTAAGTTAATGTTGAGCTGGTACTGTAAATATCCTCACTTTGGACTTTTCCCAAACCAATGATTTACAGTCAAGTCTTAGAGACATTTCAGAGCAGAAGGAGTTTTATCTGTTTATAATAACAAATGAGATATATAAGCATTCCTCAGAATCATGTCCCATAGTCCTGGAGCTAGTTTGGAAAAGGTCCTATTGGAGACGAAGTATTTCCATTATGCGAGTATCTGGACTTAGTCAGCTGATTGAAATTGTCAGGGAGTTTTATATGGCTGGGTACACACCTTATTTAAAATTAAATATTTCCACTCATTTTTCAGCTGTCTCTCTGGATTAACGAGAAGATGCTTACAGCACAAGACATGTCTTATGATGAAGCAAGAAACCTTCATAGCAAGTGGCTGAAACACCAAGCCTTCATGGCTGAGCTTGGCTCCAACAAAGAATGGCTTGACAAAATCCAAAAGGTATGGGGTACAGGAATGGTGCTCTGGAAAAGGCAGTTGGGTTTACTTGTCATGTCCTTGAGATGCCTGTTGTTTATAAAAAGCACATTTGTTGGATTATACCCACACCCAGTATTTTCCCCAAACACTTGGCCTTGGCTGAGTTTATGCATATTGTATTGTAATACAGTTTACAAAGTGTGAACATAGCTGCTGTGGTGTGTGACCTATGGGTTATAAGCTAAGCATGTTATATGGACACTGCCAGTTGTAACTTACTCAGTAAACTATTGTGGCTTATCATTATTTATGATTCCAGCAAATGCCGTGCTGGTTGCAAATTTGTGGGTTGTTAGTTTTACGTACTAAAATAATTATTCCTAGTTGCTTTTATATAGAAAATGCTGACAGTCTTTATTTCATTGAACTTGTGAAAGAGAACCTTCTGAGCTTTTTAATTAACTTGAGCAACTTAGAGATGGGCATAGGAATGGGGATGCCTCCTGGCAAGAAAAATAGGGAAGACAGGTTTTTGGAAATGAGTTATATCAGCCTTTCTAAACATTTTCCCTTTAGATGTCTTGGACTATACCTCCTAATATTCGCAAGCAATCTTCCTATATATGGGAAGGATCAAGATGAAGAAAGTGGACATGGGATCTAGGAGGGAATACCCAGGATGGCTTATAAATAGTATATGATGTGGAGGAATATCAGTTCTGAACTTCAGAGTCTCTGGTGGAAGTCTCCTCAAGATATTCACACAGGAAATGTATCTATATTTATAACCAGTTTTATACTACAGTTCCCTGGTTAGCATGTACATCGAATTTTGGTCTGATAAGGGCCAGAACCACTATATAAAAGCTATTTTTGTCTGAGAAGATGCAGAGAGGAGCACCCATAGTATTTATCTCATAAATTATGATACGTGAAGTTGGGAATAGATTTCTAAATTTATCTATATTAGCAATTTCATTAAATTATGGTTGTACTTACAACATTGTTTCCAAATGTTCTTTTCCAGCATCTTTTCTCCATTGCCTATGGCATGGCTTATTTTGAGTCTAGAGACCCAATATTAGAAAAGACTGGACCTGAGACTTCAGGAACAGGCTAGCATAGAATCATGTGAATTAGTCCTAGGCAGGTGGAATTACCAGGTTACGGGAAACTGACTTAACTGTTCTTGGTTGATCATTTTGTTTATTTTTAGGAAGGGATGCAGTTGATTGCCGAAAAGCCTGAAACTGAAGCAATTGTGAAAGAGAAGTTGACAAGCCTACACCAAATGTGGCAAGAACTGGAAAGCACCACCCAAACAAAAGCTCAGCGGCTTTTTGATGCCAATAAGGCTGAGCTGTTCACCCAGAGCTGTGCTGACTTAGATAAATGGCTGAATGGCCTGGAGAGCCAGATACAATCAGATGATTATGGCAAAGATCTCACCAGTGTCAACATTTTGCTGAAAAAACAACAGGTAAAGCCATTGGAGTAGTAAACTTTGCCACTTTGGTAATGGACAGAAAAAAAGGCAAAAAAGGTGAAATATACATGAGTTTATTTTTATAATAAAAAGTTATCTGAATGCCTTTCCAGTTGGATAGTATTCAAGCTGACTACAGTGTTCCATTATTATATCACTTTTAGGTACTTGGGATACTTTTGTTAAGAAAAGCAAATGTGTCACGTGAAATATATGAAATAAATACAAAGTTGAGTGGTATTTAATGGGACAGTGCAATGCTTTGAATTCAGAAATGCTTCATAAAGTTCAAGGAACAAATGTGTCTGTCAATTTAAAGCAGCTTGTTTTTCCCCAAGGTTTGTTGGGCTGCCCCTGCAGTTGAAGCCAGATGCTATATACATACCCATATCTGTTCTAAACCATTATTTATGCTTGCAAATTTATAGCCTGCATAGCCATAACATTTACCAATCTGTTTCCCAGATGTAATCTGAATACAAATCTCTTCACCTGCCATCTAAAACAAGGAGAAAAAAATATCTGAGGGCTCATTCTTCAACAGTTCATGGCAGTCTCTAAAAAATCTACAAAATATATTTTGTACACCATGTCCATTTGATGATGACAGAAATAGCACTGTTGTCCTTGATTGATTCATTGATATAAGTTTCCTCTATATTCTGGAGATTTGTCTGTCATATATGTAAGGTGTTAATTGGAGTTGATTTTCACAACAGAGTTGAAATAGACACTGGGACATATTTAATTTTGACAAACTTGTACATTTGTTTCTTTTTGTTTGCTACATTGTGTTTGAATGATTTGACTAAAAGAGATTGACAAAATGGAGATGCAAGGTATTGGTGAATTTCTCCTCTCATAAATTGCTATAATTCACTGAAAACTATGTCACAGAAAGTGTCTATGGAGATTCTCAGTCATCCAGGTCATGGTTGTCTGAAAGATGCTTTTTCAAGAGGCAAGTGGACTTTCTTGTTTTTCTTTGAAGATGTTTCACTTCTTATCCAAGAAGTTTCTTCAGCTTCTGTCACAGAAAGGTTCAATCTTTGCAAAAAGTCTCAAAAGTACTGGAAAGAATTACACAGAACATCCAGAAAATTCTGAAAATAAAACTCAAATTTAAACTACAAATATTTGTATTGGGCAGGACCCAAAGAATATAAATAAAAAGCATCACAATTTATTAAGATATGGCTGACAGCAGCAAGAACCAATGTAGCACATCAATGGAAAAGAGAAATCTTTCCAATAATACAAGTTTGGGAGACTAAAATTTGAGAATGCACAGCAATGGAAAAACGGACTATATATATTTGTAGCACAAGTCTAAACAAATTCAAGCAGAAATGGTTCCTTTATAATAACATGTTGCACAGAAAGGCAAACTAAAACACTTAGAATATGGTTTTTTGGGGGGGAAAAAGGAAACTGTTTAAAAACCATTAAAATGACCCAAAAGGAAGTGAGCAATAATCTCATTGGATAATATAAAAATAAGTAGCAATTGGTGGCTGAACTTTTTTTGTTTTGTGGTCTTGCTAATGTTCCTTAGAGCAGTGTTTCTCAACCTTGACAATTTTAAGGCATGTGGACTTCAACTCCCAGAATTCCACAGCCAGCATTGCTGGCTGTGGAATTCTGGGAGTTGAAGTCCACATGCCTTAAAATTGTCAAGGTTGAGAAACAGTGCCTTAGAGGGTAAGACCAGTTTAGCAATGGATGAATATCTACATCTTCATTTTCATTGTAGATGCTTGAGAATCAAATGGATGTACGTAAGAAAGAGATTGAGGAGCTGCAGAGTCAAGCCCAGGCACTGAGTCAGGAAGGCAAGAGTCCTGATGAAGTTGATGGTAAACGCTACACGGTGGAGAAGAAATTCTTGGAATTGCTGGAACCCTTGAATGAAAGGAAGTCTCACCTACTGGCCTCTAAGGAGATCCATCAGTTCAACCGGGATGTGGAGGATGAAATTGTGAGTTATTCTCAGTTACAGCTTGACATGTTTTATGAATTTTCTGGATAGCACATGATGTTATCATCCCATCTCTTAATTCTTGTTATACTTCCTTCCCATGCCTGTATTCCTTATTGATCAGAATATTATTTTTTTATCTCTGCTAGTTGTGGGTTGGAGAAAGGATGCCTATTGCCACATCCACAGATCATGGGCACAACCTTCAGACTGTTCAATTGTTAATTAAGAAAAATCAGGTAAGAGGCTAGAGCTCGTTAGCAATCTTCAGATAGGCAAAATATTCAAAATTTAGATTCTTTCCTTAATGAATATCCTAGGTGAAGTTTGTGGATGAATGCTCTTGTTCTTTTCCTTTTCCTTTCCACTGGCATATGTTTTATATTAACTTTTTAATAAATGAAAAATGCCATTCACACAATGGTATTCTAATCAGTGGCTCCTGTATTTTATATGCAACTGATAGAAATTAATCTATCTTATGGCCACTGCAAAGATAATAAATTGTGCAGTTGTTTGAATCTACTCCACTTACCACAGTGAGCTGGTTTATTTCTTATGTCTGATTAAATCTCCCATTTTGCACACGTCATGATTTTCTGCAACAAAATTTTCTGACAAGGATATCAGATGTAGGTGCTTTGGGCATTACATGTGTGAAAGGAGAGGATAAAAGTTTAAATCATAAATGTGTGTTGATTTGTCCAATGAATTAATCTTTACCCAATCTCCTGTTCTCAAGATGAGAGCAGTTTTGTGTAATGGTTAGAATGCTGGTTTAGAGACTGACTTCTCTTTATCTTTCTTTTAAGTCAGCGGTTCTCAACCTATGGGTCGCGACCCCATTTGGGGTCAATCGACCATTTCACGGGGGTCGCCAAGCAAGGCTGTCCGCCATTTTTTTTTCCCCTTTTCCGGCGGGTGCCTTACCTCTCTTGGGCTGGGCCAGCTGGTGGTCGGCCTGCTCCGTCTCTGCCGCTTGCCAGCTACGCCTCGGCTGGTGCAGGGGGCGGAACCACGCATGCGTGGCACTCCCAGGCAGGGAAAGTCCTCGACTTACGACCGGTTGGGTAGTCCTCGACTTACGACCGGTTTAGTCCTCGACTTACGACCGGTTTAGTCCTCGACTTACGACCGGTTTAGTCCTTGACTTACGACCGGTTGGGGGTCGCAGCATTAAAAAGGTTGAGAACCACTGTTTTAAGTATTTGTTAAACTATTCTTAGTATGAGTATTGAATTCCCCCCCCCCATTAGACACTCCAGAAAGAAATCCATGGACACCAGCCTCGTATCGATGACATTTTTGAGAGGAGCCAAAACATCCTTACAGACAGCAGCCTTAATGCCGAAGCAATCCAGCAGCGGCTTGCAGATTTGCAGCAGCTGTGGAACCTCCTGATTGAGGAGACAGAGAAACGCCACAAGCGCCTTGAGGAATCCCACAAAGCCCAACAATATTATTTTGATGCTGCAGAAGCTGAAGCCTGGATGAGTGAACAGGAGCTATACATGATGTCAGAAGAGAAGGCCAAGGTAAGGAAGCTTCCTGGAATATAGGAAACTGAGTCACTGATCTGAATCAAGTGTTTTTCCCACCTCAGCAACTTTAAGATGTGTGGACTTCAACTCCCAGAATTCCCCAACCAGCATGATATTAAAACTATCGTGCATATAATGTATAATGAAAAAACACTTTACTTTTGTTCCCAAAGACTGTATGGACATTAAGTATAGAATTAAAGACAGGTAGGTAGAAGTCCTGAACTTGCTACGAAACCAAGATCTACCTCGTGCTGTGTAAAAAGCTGTAAGCTTTGGCAACACAAACTATAGAACTGATAAACTGGGAGACCAAAATGGTAACAAGCTAGCAGTTTTGCTTTTATTTTATTTATTTATTTATTTATTTTCTATGCTGCCCATCTCACTGATATAGAGACTCTTCAGTTCTCAGTTTAAAACTGGACTTTCCCAACAGTCCACATAGCATAAAACTACAAATACTTCCCATTTTTCATTTTGTTACGTTTTATTGTTTTGCATGGATGTTTTTGCCTATTTTTTATTTGTATCAGCTATCATCAGAATATGGTTATAATATTTTAAAAATTATTTTTATTTACAATGTATTGTACTGTGTATCTAATCAGTGTTGAGCAGCTGCTTTTTTGTCCATCTTCCCAAACTCAGGTGCTTATTCGTGAGCACTTGCAGAAATCAGATTTAGAAAATGGGCTCAATTTCTTAAAGAGAAACAATTTCCCTTTTTCCTCAGAAGCCTGCTTTCTTATGCTTGAGAGATGTGTCTTCAATGCTTTTTCTTTAAGATTATTTTTTTATAGTTTATTAATGCTTTTTTGAATTGTCAAATATTTCTAGGTTTCTTAATGTCTGAACTGCTGTTTATTTCTCTCATTTGTCCTGATATTAAGTAAATAGGGCAAGGAAATCTTGTGAGTCAATTTACCATTGTCAGCTAATCTACCTTTTAACTTGTGTTCAGTTCACTGTGTTTATTTCTTCTTTGATGAAGGACATAAATATATTTCTAGAAAAGATTACCATTTAGTTTGAAAAAATAACTATATTCTGTTTCAGATTTCATAAACTCAGGATAGGATTCTTGTATTTGGATTTGAGTAACCCACATTTAAAGCAATAAAATATTTTTAAATCAAATAACTGATTAAATCAGCAAGTTTGTGCCCATATTTTTGTTGCATTGTTTCATTGAGTCCAGCATGTCACTCCAGTCAGTGTTCAAGCACCTCCCTTTGTTAAAGTAGATCTGTTTCTAGTTCCATTGAACTAGAAATCAAAAAGCAGCACAGGAAAAAAAGCAACAGACCTGACATACATCCTATTGTGGCATGTCACTGGGATTACAGTTTGTGCCTTATCATACCCATGCCATATTGTGACCATCATTATTGTTAGATCATTCAGTTAACTTACTTTCATTAGAAATGCTGTGGCGTACTACAGCTGTAATTTAAGTCATTCGTGTCATTTACAAGACAGATAACTAGTCAGTTTTCTTATAGCTAAACAGTATTGAATGATGTGATATCAGCATCTAACATTCCTGCATGCTGACATTTGAACAGGATTGGGGAATGTATTCTCTGTCCTCTATAATCCAGCACTTTTGATGTAGTTTGACTTTCCATAGATAACAGTAGCAGCATTGGGAACTTTAAACCTTGAGTTAACAATTTCCCATTTAGCAGACTTTAGAAGCATATTTTTAGATGTCTTGACATCATCCTCATATAATAGGCAACTCTAGCACAAGTAATGTGGGCAAGACAATTACATTTTATTTTATTACAATGACTCACATAATTTGAGTAATAAAATTATGCAAGTTGTACAAATTACAAAATGTATGTCAAAATTGCAACAAATTATATAATTTGTTTAATTTGCATAATGACATAATTACACAAATGACATAAGTCAAGAATTACATACTTGCAAGTTAAACACAAATAGTGGACAATCCTCTTACCAAATGGTCGGGAAAAGGCTTTGCTAAATATGCAAATTAGGATAGTTTGCCATTTAATAAACATGATTTGTTCTCTCTTGAAACTTTAGGATGAACAAAGTGCAGTTTCTATGTTGAAGAAACATCAGATTTTGGAACAAGCTGTAGAAGATTATGCTGAGACAGTTCACCAGCTTTCCAAGACCAGCAGAACTTTGGTAGCAGATAATCATCCAGAGAGGTGGCTCCTGCTATTCTGCATTTATAATTTGCTTTTGTTCTTAGGCCTTGTAAGAACTGCTATGCTGGATCTGTTCAGTGGTTCATTAAGATCAGCATCCTTTCCATTTCTAAGCTCTTCTAAACTTACAATTATTCTGGGTAAAAAAACAAACAGCAAGATTAGCTCATAGCCTGATTTGGATCAAACAAGCTGCAGATTTCCTGTTCTGCTCAAGTATTCCACTTAGGTATTTCCTCGCTCCTTCCTTTTTGGATCCAGAGGGAAACTTAGAAAGCTTGTGCTTTCAGTTTTAAATAAACCATGGTTTTCCATGATAACTCTATTCAAGAAATTTTGAGCTGCAGTTTTAGAACAATCCAGGAAACTGTTTCTTCATTGCATTGCATTTCCCTCATTGTTTAGTCCTCAACTTATGTCCATTCAAATTACAAAAGACCTCTGCAGGGCTACTTATGAACAGATTCAAAGTGCTGGTGGCTATCCTTCCCAATCGTGTGATCTCATTTTGCGTCACATGGTGACCTGCTTAACTGATAACACTTGTGACCATCATTCCAGTCTCAGTTATAGTCATATGTTGGGGACTACCTGTATATCTGAACTCTTTTGACAAAATAATTCGTTCCTCCACTCAAGTAAATATCACATTCTTCAGTAGGGCAGGCTGCCAGGAATAGAGATCAATAAAAACAAGAAATAAAAATCTTATTCTAAAGAGAAGTGACATAAATGGAAGATGGAATGAGAAAAGAAAGCAAGAAAAAAAATCAGGCGTGGATTCTTAACCTACAGTTTCTCTAACAGTGTGATATAGATATCGTACTATGATGTAATTAAAAATTATAGGTTGCTTTTTATATACATGATATCAAAGAGAGAAGAACTGATGTAATGGGCTTTCTTCATTTCTCTTCATTTGGAGATGTATGTATGTATAAAATAAGTAATTGCTTCTTGACATTGTATACTGGCCTGCCAGGTAGATGTTTAAAGTTGCCCAAACAGAGTAGGATGGAAATATTGATTTCTTGTTCAAAAACCTACATTTTTTAAATCAGAAGTTCAAACAGAATTATTTAGCATTCAGAAATTATTCCCTCTGAAAAAGACAAGTGAAATTGGAAAATCAAATGCCAAGTATATAATAACCCAAAGGTCAACTAAAACAAAAGAAACTGTGTACTGTATAATTCATGGGTACATATATTTGACAGAACATGTCAGTATTCATATAGGCCAAGTGAGACAGAGAAAAATGGAGAAATCTGGCAGAGAAATAGAACAGTTTTAATTTTCTCTGTAATTTTTCATACTGTCTGAACTCTGGCACATTCCCCATCTGCATATACTTCCAATTGTTGTTCATTGGTTGGGAAAGAAATTATCCATCTAATGGAATCTGATTAGTTTCCTCTGGAAATTTTAAAGTCACAAGCTGGGAAGTGCCTTTTATTAATGTGAACCATTTGTTTATCAATAGCATTCAGTACTGACAGAAATCCAAGCAGTCCAGGCCAAGTTCATATCCTTCCTCTAGGTCATGTGAAAAGTCATAGGATTAGATTGCTAGATCTGGAATGTATCTTAACATTCTTCCATATTTGTCTTTTAGCATAACAGAATATGAAGCTATTAGATAATGTGTTCTTTGTGACTATTTTTCCAGAGCCAGGGGCTGTATTACAAGTTAACTTAAAAGTATAGTCACCCCATTCTGTTGGAGCTCATGAGATAAGTTAATTAATTGCACACAGTTCTGATTTAGCTCCCGAGGCAATAGAGATTGGGGCTGGGGGCTCCCAGATGGAATAATGAGAGCTGGTGCAGTGTAGGGGCAAAGTGGGGCAGTCCAGAAATTCCATTAAGTACATCATCCATCCATACGTGCATACCAATTGTCACTATAAAAATTATTTTACAAAGCTACAGCCTGAATTGCCAGAAACATTAAAAAGTGCTATTAATGCTTAGGTACTTACTTTTAATAAAAATAATAAAAGATAAAACTGGTTCAATTTCCCAACAAAAAGCAAAAATAATAACAACAATAACAACAACAGTTGAAGAGCTGGCAGCTGTGATTGCACATTGTTTGGTATATAATAATAATAATAATAATACATCCTGCAACAATACCTTTAACATATTTAAACAAGATTTCCCTATCACAGGTTCTTAAGAAAGACTGGCTAGGTGGATAAAAATGTCAAGTCCAGTCTAAACATCTGGCTGACTGCAACCAACTATAATAATAATAATAAATTAAATTTGTATGATGCTCAATTCTCAATGGCTTCTAGGTATTAGCAAAACATGTGTCTTTAAGAGGGGCTTTGATGTTTTCCTTTTGCTAAGTAAATGCCTTCTTAAAAGAAAAAAGAAAATTAAGCATTTGGTTGACTATTGTAGCAGCAGAATATTACCGTAAGTTAGATTGGTCTTGCAAAATCAAATCTGGGTCAGTCACTGGGACTAGAGTTTTACCCTTCCGAGCTTTTGGACTCATGCTGAAGCCCATCTTCAAAGAACTTTTTCTCTATTGGAATACATGCTTTGGGCTATATTATTAGATGGTCTTAATTCTGATCCGGTAGAGTTTGGGGGTTGTTACTATTTAATTGACTATACTTATATGGATTTATTTAAACTAGGTCTAGATGGAGTTTGTTTTTTATCTTTTGTCTCCATAGTGAACGTATCAGCATGAGGCAATCGAAAGTGGATAAGCTGTATGCAGGCCTGAAAGACCTTTCTGAAGAGAGGAGGGGCAGGTTGGATGAGAGACACCGGCTATTCCAGCTGAACCGTGAGGTGGATGACTTGGAGCAGTGGATAGCAGAAAGGGAAGTGGTGGCTGGGTCCCATGAACTGGGACAAGATTATGAGCATGTTACAGTAAGTAGCCTGGATTCCTAGTTCCTTTCTTTTATTCACTGTATGGTAATGTGCAATATGGGAAAATATAGTTGATCTATACAAAATTGTAAGCAAAACATAAATGCAATGAAAATGCAAAAATATTAAAAGGCGTGATGCAGTCTGCGCAATACAGAATATGTTAGCAGAATGTGTTAATATGTAGGATAAAAGTTTCTTAGTGTCTTTCAGCTTGCATTCTATTATTGTTAATTCCTTTGAATGTCATATGTAATGAAAAGCAGAAAAATACGCTGGGTATTTTTGAGCCACAGAAATTAATCTAGGAGTCAGAATATATATTATATACGATACAGTTTTATTGATGTCCATTTTCCTTTGAATATAACTTTATCTAGTATATTTATTAGATGGGCAGTAAGCTTTGTGTGTTCATGCTATTTTTCCTCCAATTTATCATTTTGATCCAAGGCTTATTTACACAAGCATCCTTTTTTCTTTCAGATGTTGCAAGAGAGATTTCGTGAATTTGCTCGAGACACTGGGAATATTGGACAGGAACGTGTTGATACCGTCAATCACATGGCTGATGAACTCATTAATTCTGGACATTCTGATGCTGCTACTATTGCCGAGTGGAAAGATGGTCTCAATGAGGCCTGGGCTGACCTCTTGGAACTCATTGACACAAGAACACAAATCCTTGCAGCCTCTTATGAACTCCACAAATTTTACCATGATGCCAAGGAGATCTTTGGACGAATACAGGATAAACATAAGAAGCTGCCTGAAGAACTTGGGCGGGATCAAAACACAGTAGAAACCTTGCAAAGGATGCATACAACATTTGAGCATGATATTCAGGCCTTAGGAACGCAGGTATGCATGTTAAATAAACACATTATCGTGTTTTTTTTATAATTAAAGAGCCTGTAGCTTGCATGGCTTTGGATTCAGGAAAGGAGAGTTCACGTTTTTCAAATTTGTCAAGATTCTCTTCATTATTGCCTATTTTTGATTTTTACATTCTGCATGTGTATTTCTGCAGTTCAAAGCCTTATAATAATAGGGAATCTTGGTTTCTTTGTATAATTATTATCAGAGAACTGAAGATACGACAGTGATTATCAAGAGATCCTTAACAGAGAATTAGACAGATTGATCAGCCTAATATTTAAATGGATCGCATTTAGGAAAAATAAAATAAATAGCAATTGCTGAAGAGGAATAGTGGCAAATAGCTGTTGTTTTCAAACTCTGTGGCTGCATGAAAGAATTCATTTAACCAGTATTTATAAAAGCTTGGAATCGATGGACTTGGGTAGATTCAATCTTATTATTTTATATATATTATTTGGTTGATTCCTAAAGCTACCCACTCTTCAATGACTCTGAGAAGCTTGCAAGTAATTAGAAAAATAAGAATTACAAAATATTAATAAAGAAACACACTGGGGAGGCATCAGTTTCAACTATATTACAGATTTATTTATTTATCTTCTAAGATATTTACTTATCTTCTATGCCTTCCCTCTTTCTATCCAAAGTGACTCTGGGCGGCTTAGAGTACATAAGAGGATCCCTGCTGACTTAGAGCAAAGCCCATATTGTCAAGTATTTTGCATAACTCAGTGGTCTGTGGATGCATTTGGGAAGCTCACAATTATGAGAAGATTATTAGGCCACTTCTATCATTGCTTCCCAGCAATTAATATGTAAGGTATCCTACTTGCATTTTGGCAGGTAATACATAGCTATTGAAACTAACAGCCACTGATAGCACCATAATTCATGCATTTGTCTAGGCCTATTTTGATGGCAGCAAACTCCATAATTTATCTATTTGTTGTCTTTCTTTTTTTGGCACATGGAAAATCTTCATGCTAGAATAGGGATTTGATTTGTTGATGGGTGGTGAAAAAAAGCTCTTCTATAGAAAATAAATTCCACGGAATTCTTCAATGGGGATTGTCAATTGTAACTTTCATAAAGTGGCTGGGAATTCTCTAGAACTTTCCTTGATTTTTAAAAACTTTTTTTCTTTAACATACCATTATTACTATCAAAAATTACAAAAGAGCCCTATATGATTTAAAGCTGCTTTTTGGTTGAGGCTTTTAATTTTTAAATGGAGACAATAACTATAGATAGGAGGGGAGAAGGACTACAATATCTACCTCCAAACATTTTCCTAAAATTTCTAAGAAATTAAAAATTGGATCCCCATTCACATGTGCATGTTGGCAAGGGACCAAGGTAGTGGTGGTGGTGGTATTTCAGAATTTATAAAAAGAGATTTTTAATTCTGCCTCTATCAGTATAATTTCTAAATGGGGCCAGAATATATTTATTTGTATGTAATTAAACAGTATAGTGGAAACACTTAAACCCCAAAACACGACGTCAGGAAATTGGATGCTGCACAGAGGGACTCAACTCATATAACTTCGTGAATTGTTTAAACCTAGCATATCTATCTATTTTCTATGAATGGAGAATTAGCAACTTTGCTCTCAGTCATTAGAAATCATCAGTTCAGTATACCATTTAAGTTTTAATTATATATTGCCAGTATGGCTGGGTAATTTCAAAATATAAAAGAAAATTGGTGTTTAGTTGCAAGTTTTGTTTTTGTTTTTAAATAAAAGGAGATATTAATTATCATATTCTGCAGCTTCCCTGTGTCCTCAGAAGTTGCAGCATAAATAAAGAGGCATAAATAATCCTAAGTATCTGCTACACAATTGACTGTTTTGACTGCTTTGTTTCCATTTTTTTTCACATCAGGTGAGACAACTCCAAGAGGATGCTGCCCGCCTTCAGTCTGCCTATGCTGGGGACAAGGCTGATGATATCCAGAAGCGGGAAAATGAGGTTTTGGAGGCATGGAAAACATTGCTAGATGCCTGTGAAGGACGCAGGGTCAGACTAGTGGATACTGGTGACAAATTCCGTTTCTTCAGTATGGTCCGTGACCTCATGCTTTGGATGGATGATGTAATTCGCCAGATTGAAGCCCAAGAAAAGCCAAGGTAAGCAGGACTAAGATACAGAAACTTAGGCTATAGGTCTTTTATAGCAGTAAAGTGGACTGCTATGAAATCTATGACATCTATCAAAATTCTGAAATATTTAGGTTTAATTAGATGAATTCAAATCCAAATTTAATGAAAAAACATAATGGGGCACTTGTTGATATAGGCGTTCTGTTTCAAGGTTGCAGGCATGCACTGTTCTATCCCAGCCTATGTGAGTCCTTGTTAACTCACAAGGACAAACCCCGCTGGAAATGCAGGGGGGGAAAAACCCTTTTATTAATTAGGTACAGACCTGCAAAATGTCCCAAAAGCAAAGGTAAACAAAACATGATGCAAACGGAGAATTATCCAAAGGCAAACAGAGCATGATTCAAACAAAGAATTGTTCACAGGCAAGGCAAACAAAACATGATTCCATGAAACTTGAGTCCTTTGCAAACAGTTGCCTTCAGCAACCAGCACCGCCCACACCTTCCCTTTTTATTATGCAGCCCCAAGGCATGGCTTCTCAATGCCTTCTCCTCCTCCCTTGGAGTCGCCCCATTGCCTCCCTCTGTCCTGCTCTTGTTGCCTGTCTGCGTTTGTGTGCGTCTATGAAGTCTTCCAGCTGTGAATCCTCAGAGTCTGACTCAGCTTCCCCGCACAGCTGGGTCTCAGCCTGAGCACAATTGGAGGGGCCAGGCTCTTCATCAGATTGTAAATCTTGGAGCTCATCAGAGCCTTCCTCCTCCTCTGATGGCTCTCCAGGCCCCTCCTCCTCCTCTGATTCCCCGGACTCAGCTGCCGGGTCCCCTGGCTGGCACGGACTCACAACATGCACATGCAGACACAATTCTAAAGAACTGAAGTATTTACTACAGTTTAGGTAGATAACCACAGACAGGATTGTAATTCAAATCCCTACAGAGCATGCTTGGGTAAAAAATGCCAATTATAGTCTAAGAAGCAAGAGTCACAAAATGCGAAATTAGGTAATAAGCCAATCGAAGAGTCAAAGGGTGATGAGCAAGAAGCCAGAACAAGAATCACAAACCTGGAATACCAAACAAAGACTGAAAGCAAAGCAGCTATCTAAATCTGTTTGCAGACAGCTAACTAAAATTATTCATGCCTCACCCTTTGCCTAGCAATGAGCCTCATTGAGGAGTGTTGTTATGCTCCTCATTTCATGCTTCTAGATCTGGGGCTTGGAGGTCATGGCTTGTCTTTGACTGCTCCAGCTGAACAGAAGATGCTTGTATCTGATCAACCTCAAATTAATTCTGGCTTAATGATTCCTGAGGCTGGCAGTTCTGAAACTGACAATCCATAGGCTCAACTGGAGCAACATTGTAGGAGTCAGAGTCAGATACTGAAACGTGGCTCACAACATTAGGTTTCTACTTGTAAAGTAACAATTGAGACAAAAATATACTACCTCAGAATGAAGTTGGTCATAAAGTCGAAGATTGTACAATTTTTTTCACATGGACAAACAAATGCTTTTACAGCTATATGAGGCCAACAAGATTTCTAGGTTCACAATTTTGCCTGTTGCTTCAATGATAATTGGACCTTTTCTATTTGACTTGGACAAACCGGAATGGATTTGATCCTTTCATAGTTGTTTTTCCAATTTAACTGCAGAATACAGAGTCAGAGTTAGGATTGCAGGTAATCCTCACTTAACGACAGCAATTGGGACCCGAATTTCCCATCACCAAGCAATGCAGTCATAAAGCACAATGTTAATGATTGCATTGCTTACCCCTAGCAATCCCCGCCATCCCTATTGCCATCGGTCTGATTGTTGTGTCAGTTCTGGATGGATGTTGTCTGAAGTGGGGGGAGGGTGTGGAATTGTGCAACAGTGAGTTCCACATTTAAGATGAAATATTTAGCTTTTAACATATATGGCTGTTAAAGAAAAATAGGATTAAATAGAGCAAAGCAGGCATAACTCCAGAAAATGGATTGCTGTTATCCAAAAGAAAGAATGAGGCCTCCAATGTGGATTAGCTCCCGTAGAGTCCTTTTTATAGGTTTTAAGACATATTTGCTATTTGAATTTTAAATTACCTATATTTTATTTTAGGGATGTTTCTTCTGTAGAACTGCTGATGAACAATCACCAAGGGATCAAAGCAGAAATAGATGCCCGAAATGATAGCTTTACAACCTGCATTGAGCTTGGTAAATCATTGCTGGCAAGAAAACACTATGCTTCAGAAGAGGTACTGTGTGCTTTCTGACTACAGATAGGCAACTTTGCAAAGAGTATATAAAAACTCTCTTTCTCTCTTAGAGTAGGTGAATTTTTACATTCCCCCTTTCCACTTGCATACATACGTACCAGTAGGCCTGACTTAACAATCACAACTGGGACTGGCAAACTCCATCACTAAGTGATGCAGTCATTAAGTGAGACATCTCATGACCATATTGCAATTTTACTGCCAGTTTCTCTGTTGACTCTGATTATCAGAAGTTGGCTGTGAAGCATGCAACTGGCATTCATGTGACTGGGATGCCGCAACTGTCATAAACTCCTGCTCGTTGCAAAGGCCCAAATCTCAATCACATGACCGCAGAAATGGCGCAATCGCTGTAAGTGGGAGAACCATTTGTAAAGTTATTCTTCAGCACTGTTGTAACTTTGAATGGATAGGATTACCTGTAGTTTGAATTGTGCTCACACTTAATTAGAAGCTAGTGCTGAAGTACAAGTAAAATATGCCCGTATACCTTTAAAACACAGGTAGTCCTCAGCCTGTTATAGTGGCCATTCAAAATTATGACAGTGCCAAATGAATGGTAGTTACGATCGTTCCTCAGAGTTTTGCCCATTCCACCACCCTCTGCAGTCATGCGATTATGATCTGAATGCTGGGCAGTTGGGTCACACCTACAACCAATTGTAGTGCCCATTTGCAATCTTTCTTCCCAGTTTTCCCACAAAATCAAGTCTTCCCCACCTGTGCACCAGGTTTGTGTTGCACCAGCCACTTGTGCATTCTCCCCAATCCATGCCATATCTCTCATGTACCCTCCCTGACCTGTGCACAACCCTGCATCCTTGCACACTTTCCCCATGCCAGACTTCTCCTTGATTCTCCCACCTCTGTGCACCTCCCCTGACTTGTGCTGTGTCTCACACTCTTCCTAGCTCATTCCATGCTCTTATGTAGCTGCTCACACTCTGCACTTCATACACCTTCCATGACCTTCCCTCACATCCTTGCAGAGTCTCCTTGACCCTCTCACCCCATGCGGCCCCTTGCTTCCTGCTCCACCCAGCAGCAGCCACTTACCTGCCTGCCAGTTTAGGACTTGCAACTTTCTGCTAGCTCCCCGACTGACTTTGGTTGTTAGAAGTCAGTAAGAAATTGGCTCGCCTAACGACCATGGGATTCCATTAACAGCAGCAGTTAATGTGATCACAATTTATGACTACATTGCTCAGCAAGAGAAATTTCAGTCCAGTTGCTGTTATAAGTTAAGAACTACTTGTAGCAGAATTTAAATATAATCCAATTCACGAACCTCGTAAAATAAAACACTTTAAGCTTTATTGCTACAAGGTTGTAAGTGAAGTTCCAAATGGAAGAATAGTTCCAAAATGGTAATACTGATATTTGTAGAAGAACATTTTTCCAGTGGCTACTGTTAAAAGTAAGATTGAGTTATTATTTTATTTATATATTAAATGTGTTAATCATTATTCTTGGCTCTGGGTTTTAAATATTATCACAAGAATGCTGTGACAGTAATGCTGTGCTGTGGTTCATTTATTATGGTTGTTTGGAACCATGTTATACTTAATTACAAAGTCTATAGATGATACTGATTTCCATTTTAAACATTTCTTTTAGATAAAAGAGAAGTTACTGCAGTTGACAGAAAAGAGAAAAGAAATGATTGACAAGTGGGAAGACAGATGGGAGTGGCTGAGATTGAGTAAGAATCCCAAATCTGCCCGTTTATAATGGCATGACCTTTTTTGTTTTTGAAGAATTGTAGTTTCCATGAATTTTTCCTTCCTTCCTTCCTTCCTTCCTTCCTTCCTTCCTTCCTTCCTTCCTTCCTTCCTTCCTTCCTTCCTTCCTTCCTTCCTTCCTTCCTCCTATTTATTATTGTTGGAAAGCTTATGATTAAAAAAATATTGTGGCAGATGTTCCTATTAGCCAGAGCCTACTTGATCAGGGTGAAGGGATAAACAGTAGAAAGACATTCACAGTATATGTAAGTACATATGCATAATAAAACAAGAATAAAAAACACTAACGTGGGACAAAGGAAAATTGTCTAAATATTTTCATATTCGCTCTAATTTTTGTGGCAGTCAGACCAAAGGTCATAAAAGAGAAAAGAGATTTGCACATGTTGTATCCCAGCAAGAATTTGAAGAATCTGACCGTGTTGTGGGAGACTGCTAGGGGTTATAATTCAGCACTATATGCAAGATGACAGGTTTCCCCATCCCTGTGGTATAGTATAAATTATAAAATATTTACTAGCTCTGAACATGGTATATTTCTGACTTTAACTTAGTTTTGGAAGTGCACCAGTTTTCAAGGGATGCCAGTGTTGCCGAGGCCTGGCTGTTGGGACAGGAGCCGTATTTATCAAGTCGTGAAATAGGGCAAAGTGTGGATGAAGTGGAGAAGCTCATCAAGAGGCACGAAGCGTTTGAAAAATCAGCAGCAACTTGGGATGAAAGATTTTCAGCACTTGAAAGACTTACCACGGTAGGTTACAAGAGCCCATTCACATGCTTTTCATGATTACTACCTGACTTTAAATTCACCAATTAATCACACAAATCATTAATCAAGGATAAGCAATATTTATTAAATATAATTACATTAATCAAATAAAAACAATATTTCTGAAGTGAGCATAGTTAGTGCTTTGAAGTATCATATGTTTACATTGCATTAGTGGGAGCAGCAGAAATCACATCACCCCAAAAATGACACTCACAAAATCCTAATTTTTATATAAATTCAAGTTAAAATGGCTGGAATCTTGCAAAATTGCAGGGTAATTATTGCAGTGTTATTGCAGGCAAGCTCATAATAGTTTTAAGGAAGAGATCCTGAGATTTGGCAATCCCTTCAGATTTTGGCCAGTACTATAGTTGACTACTACAGGTAGTCCTCAACTTACAACCACAGTTGAGCCCAAAATTTCTGTTGTTAAGTGAGACAGTTGTTAATGATTTTTCTTGCCACAGCTATTAAGTGAATCACTGCAGTTGTTAAGTTAGTAACACGGTTGTTAAGTGAATATGGTTTCCCCATTGACTTTGCTTGTCAGAAGGTCACAAAAGGGGATCACATGACCCTGGGACACTGCAAGCATCATAAATATGAGTCAGTTGCCAAGCGTCTGAATTTTGATCACGTGACCAATGGGATGCTGCAATGATTGTTACGTGTGAAAAACAGTCATAAATCACTTTTTCAGTGCCATTGTTTGAATGGCCACTAAATGAATTATTGTAAAGTCAAGGTCTACCTAAAATAAACATCTCTTCTTGTGTAAAAAAACAAAGATTAGCAATACTCTTTTACTATTGCAATGAATGGCCTTCATCCTAATTGATACTAGGGTATATAAGAGTTATGAAAAGACTGAGGCATATTAATACAGTACTATAAACAGTAAAACTTCATTAATAAAAATCAATTGCATTTTTTTTTAAAGTTTAAGATTTAAACCAGGTTTGAAACTTTAAAATGTCTTGCCAAATCAATAAGCTTGAATCTGATGTTGGAATGATGGCACTGTCAAACAGCATTGCAAAAACTGGGTAAATAAGCTTAAGTGGCTCATAATCTTTGCCTTTTCTTACTCTGCCAAAAAAGAAAAGAAGCAATGAGGTTTCTAAAACTGTTTTTCTAGCTCAGATTAAAAGCTTAGCTGGTGGTGTGAAAACAACAGCAGTGGCTGTCCTTCCTATGCAGAGTGCTTGATCCTTCTCCCATCCCATTCCACTTCTTTCAATGATACCTGAGGAGAAAAGGGGAAAAAAGGAGCTAGGGCACTTTAAATGTCAGGAAATATGGTCTAATGGTTCATGGGAAGTATAGTTTCCCCTGGCCCGTGGGCTGGCAGTTTGACATGCCTGATCTAGGGGATTAAAGTTACAGAAATTGGATTATTCAGTTGGAGTGCAATGATTTTTTTCTACCTTGCAGCTGGGAATAGCCTACTATAGCCTCGTTGTTATGTCTGATATGAGAGATAAGGAGCCTCACCCTCCACTATCTGGGCTTAATGGGATAAAAAAATTAAATCTGTGAACGAAGGAACCCTAATTTATTGCTTTCTTGAATCTTCTCTGTCCCTGCAATCTCATTCCCTTCTCTCCCCTCCAGTTGGAATTGTTGGAAGTACGTAGACAGCAAGAGGAGGAGGAGCGGAAGAGACAGCCTCCTTCTCCAGAGCCAAGCCCCAGGACTGGGGAGGAGTCTCAGTGGTGAGTATCTGGAGAAGGATATGGTGTAACACAAAAGTGAACCTAAAACCTCATATAAAAGCTCAGTTAAGCTTTCTTCAGATAGCCAGCTGTAGGTGAATATTTTTAATAAATATTCATTCATTGATTAGAGCTACTGTGTATGCAATTTCATCACTAGGAAAATACTTTGATGCAGGGTTAAGCAATCTTTAGGTCAGTGTTTCTCAACCTTGACAATTTTAAGGCATGTGGACTTCAACTCCCAGAATTCCACAGCCAGCAATGCTGGCTGTGGAATTCTGGGAGTTGAAGTCCACATGCCTTAAAATTGTCAAGGTTGAGAAACGCTGCTTTAGGTGATCAAGAGCCATACTCATTCAGAGGACCTGAAGGCAGCAAAGTTGATGGTACAATATCATACATCTTAGTAGGGAACTCCCTTTGGAGTCATTTTTCACAGTGAAGACCTAATTTGGTGTATATGATACAATTTTCATATACTTCTCATATCAGAATATCAGTTGTCAGTATTATATTCAATGAGTGCATTCTTTCTGACTGCTACAAAAAGACTTAAAAGCCACTTGTGATATAGCAACCACACTCTCTTTTGTGTTTGCATGCTGGCTTAATTACAGGGTAGGCCATACAAACCCAAAAGGGAACAAATAATTTTTTAAAAGATGAATTTAAGTATAGATGTACAGTATAGGAAAAAGGGTATTTTTATTCAGTTTTTTTTAAAGACCATTTGAACAGTAAATAGCTATTACCTTGCATTAGCGTGGAAATAATATCCATCTATTGAAACTTTGCATGTATCTGTGTTTGGTGCTAGAAATTCAGACTTGATAGGACTGGATATGTGTATGAAAGACATAGAAATGGGAAGTTTGCATATGATGCATTCTGCCATTCAGGAAAAGATATTAGAAAACAATTCAGGCATTCACAATGGTTGTTCTCATGGAGGCAAGTTCTTCTCTGAAAATGTTACATTCTGATTTCATATACTGCACAAATCAGTATATGAAAAAGAAAAGTAAAAAAGGGAATAAAATATGTTTGGAAGATCAAGATGAAAGACAATTCAAACTAAAAGTTCACCTTCCAAAGATTTAATAAAGTGCTAATCAGAGTACATTAGATTACATTTTCAGGTCTTGACAGATTTAAGCAGATATCTTGGTTAATTAAAAGTAACTTGTCTTTTGTATTACCTTTCACTCTTGGCTTTATCTTTTCTACAGGGATGGCATAAAAGGAGAAAAGGTTGCCCAGAATGGTTTGTCACCAGACCAGGAATCTCCCCGGGTTAGTTACCGTTCCCAAACCTACCAAAAGTACAAAAACTTTAATAGTAGATGGACAACTAGTGACCAACCACAATCTGGACTCTGAGATGCAAAGCAGTTTGTGAGAAACCGTTGGCTGCTTTTTCTTCTGTTTCTCTTTATTTACTTTCAAGTTCCTTTCACTGCCTCTCTCTCCCACACCTTCAAGCTACCAAGATTTATTTAACAAATATCCACCACATATACTGAATATATACATATACATATATATTCATTCATTTCTTGAATTTAATATTTTAGATGCTGTCAGATATTTGGTTGCATTGCTTCATTGTTTTTGTTTCATTATCTCTTATTGTGAGATTTTCACTTTGTTAATAGCCTTGAGAATTTTTGCAGTTCAAGCCACTTCTTTATGTGAGTAATTGAAATGTAATGAAATCTCATCAAAATCGAAGACAAGAAGTAGAATCTGACAGGTATGATGCTTCTAGCTGTACTAACAGATTTGAGAGCAAAATGCTGGCAAAACAACAGCATTGTCACCAAACAATTTGGGTGTACATACTGCAGAGGAGACAAGAGGAGGAATTAAACAAAGTAGAAGCACCTGGCTATGGATATGCTATCTAGTGGTTAATATCATTCGACATTCCAAGCAAGTGATATCATGAATCAACAATACATAACAGAAATAAATAACAGAATAACATTTGGAAGGGACCTTGGAGATCTTCTAGTCCAAACTCCTGCTCAGGCAGGAAACTCTATACCATTTCAGACAAATAACAGATTGCTTTAAAATTAGTAACTAATTATCTCTAACAACTGGATCACTTCTGGTTTCACATTACCTCTACAAGGATTACTTCAGATGTGAGTGCTTCAGTTCACCTGGTATAGAAATTTAATTAAGCTTGGAGGTATAGAAATGTCAGACTTGATCCTAAATTCTGTTAGCTTCTAGGTCCCATTACAGTCAGTGAGATTATACAAAAGATTTCTCTCTCATTCCTTCAATATGTGCCTGTATTCAAGGAAAAATGGGCATGCAGATTACAGTGTAACAGCCAGGGGCTACTTTCACTTTTTATTTTCAGACCAAACATGCAGTTTAATGAACCATAGCATGAATGACCTGCTACATATAGAGACCAGGAAGGAAAGGTTTTATGACATCTAAACCTGAGATAATACTTACATGCATCTGTACAAGCTAGAATTTGTGGTGTCCTTGGTGTTCCCTGAGCTTGGTGGTTTTCTTGTACATGTTTCATTACCAAACTAGATAACATGATCAGCTAGGACTTGTTGGCTAGAAATCCCTGATTAAAAGCTGGTTTACAAATCTTGTTTGCATTTTCTGATCATCTCAGGATTGGATGTGATTAAACCTATCCTTGTTTATGGCTTAAATTTTATGCATTCTCAAAATGTAGATGATCTTGTTAACTAGTGTGTATCATAAGTGATTAAACCAAAAGTTTTGACTCAATCAGTGATTAGTACCAGAAAAATCAGAGCTGCTTATGCCTTATCACCGAGATCAGTTCTTACCACAAGAGGTCTTTCAAACTGAAATCATAAGCTCACATTATAAAGGAATAAATCTCAGTGAAAGCAGAATTTTTATCGAGAAAACAAGTATAGGGATCGGTCTTTTGAGATTGATGCTTTGCAACTATAAAGCATTTAAGAATTAAAATTATCCTTTTTTCAAAGTTTAGATGCATATATCTTTATATTTCTGCACTGTTTTTATTTCTCCCTGTGCCACATAAGTTAGACCAAGGGAAGGAACATGACATTTCTTTTCATATGTTCACATGTCACAGTACCCACTCTCTTTGAAATAGTAATCCTTGATAACCAACTTGTTTTTAATTGAAGGAAGCCTTGGTTATATGTATGGCCATATTCTTGTGGAAGGGAGATGAGACGAGAATAAGATTGACACTTTAGCTCCTAATCCATATTCCTCTACACAGAAAGTGTGACATATGCGAAGACTATTATGAAGAATAGAGGGAAGAAGTAAGATGGGTAGAGAATGAAAATTTTATTCTGTTAAAGTTATGTGAGACCCCCATAGTGAAATGGGGGGGGATAATTTGGAGCTGGCTCCAGCATTAGAGAGAGTGAGGCAATGTTCTTAGACAGCAACAAAGATTTTTAGTTAACCTCTCCAAGTGTCTCTAAATTATTTTTAAAAGAAGCAATGGAATATTATATGTGTACAGTATGACTATTATATTGCTTTATAATGCTACTTCAGAAACTTGGGTTTATCCATAGTAGTCCCATCCACTTCTTTGTGAAACCTGCAGTAGAATGGCCTACTGGAATCCAATTAATTGCTTTAAATTAACACCAGAAAGGTATATACACATGCTGAAAATGCAAAGTAATTCTATTTGTTTTATTCATCTATTTTTTTTTAAACTGTGTTTTATCTTCTTAGTGAACACAACTGATTTTAATGAAAGCCAGTCAAAAACATTTTGCTGCCCGTGGTAGAGCAACCTCCTTCTCAATTCAAAGTATATAGTAGCCAAACACAATCACGTTATTTTGGCATATGAGGCTGAAAAAATTACCCTATTCTCCATCCACTGTACTCAAATACAATAATAACATGAATGATTTTCAATTTGCTTTTGATGACTCCTAAATCTTCTCTTAGAGATATGTTTCACTATCCTTAATGAGAGGGCTGAAAACAGTTAACAAAATTTGCTAAAGATAGTTAATACCTATTAAATAATGTGCAATTAATGTATTAAAATATTTCATTTTGTAAACCAGATTATGGCATAGTAGATGAGTGGTTTCTATAGATAGATGATAGTTGGACCATTAGGAAAAATTGACACTTTCACTCGCCTTTATTTCAGAAAGCATTTCATTTGTAAACTTTACAACTATATAGTAGTTTCCAACAATTATCTTTAACAAACTGCAGTTAGTAAATCTGGTTTTCTTTTGTCATATGGAAGGATTAAAATAATAACTGGTAGAATTTGTGAGAAACAAGAAAGCTTGGATGTATACTTTAATACACTTTTGTTTTTATTATCATGCACATCTCTTCTTTTCTCTTATCAGGATATCAGCATAAAGCTTCTTAATTTTTTTATGTAATTCGATGTGTTTTTTTTTTAATATTTTGGTCTTCTGTTGCACTTACTGTTTGGTCTCTGCCCCTCAAAGTGCATTAAAGAATGCAGTAATTAGAAATGCATTCTAGTCACAAGTGTCTGAGGCATTTCAAAATAATTGGCTATATATTCAATAGAAAACTAGTACAAAGTATATCTGATTTTAATCACAGAGAGAGGTGCTGCCATTCTCTCCATTAATCATGGGTTATAATTTGGTTAAAAAAAATACATTCAAAATTATGTTGATTGTAAGAATGTATGGGCTACATTTTATTACCACAAATTTCTTCATTATTCATCATCTAATGACACAGGAGGAAAAAGACAATGCAATATTTATTTATGCACTTTGAAAGCAAGGGAGGGATATCACTCTCCCTCTCCCACTGCATCAGAATTTGCAAACCTCAAGAAGAAGCTGACCACTAAATTGACTTGTGATTAACCTTCCAGTGATGAAAATGTGTATTCATAACAAGCCTATGTCCCATCTGTTTCATTGTTGTTGTTAACCCTTAGCACCCATGTCTTTGCATGCTCAGAGCATGTTTCCATTAAAAGTTTATTTAGCTCCATTCTTTACCCCTCACCTTTTTGGTGTCATGCATAGTTTGCCTACATGTTTATTTGTTTGGGGAGGGGTGTTTTGTTTATGGTTTAAAATATTTAATTTTTAAAAAGGCCATAAAAATATCTGTCACTAAAAAAGCAGTTAGAAAGCTTTTTCAGTGCCTCAAGAATTCAAGGCATTCCTGCAGTAGTCTCATCTATACCAAGACAATTTCTTCACTGCCTTGGATATGCCTGCCAAGACAATCAAGCTACTTTGCCAGCAACTATAGCTCAAGAGTCAGATCTATAGTGATGATCATTTAAATGGCAGAACTGTCACGAACTGGGGAGCAGCAGTATTGATTTAACAGCTATGCAATACGGTACCTCCCAGTTTTGCTTACAGTTTTGCTTACAGTTTCATTGCCTGTGATGTAGATACAGGGTTTAGAGGCCAACAGTACTATGATAAAAGAAAAGTATTTTCTTTTCTTTCTTTTACAAACATTTTAACTTTTCCCACTTTATGGAATCTTATTGGGACTATAATTTTCTCTACTTTTATTGTCTGCTCTGATTTAATTGACATTTAATTTTATTCAAAATCTGCAAGCAAGTAAATTAAATATTCTCATATTATTCAAGGGAGCATTTGTTCCATTCCTTAATGCTAGGAAAGTTCATAGTAAATTTTCCTAATTCTTCAAAAGAAGCCTCATTCTCACATTCCGAGAAATAGACATAAATATGGGGGAGTAACTCTATATTAAAAAGCATTCATAGTTATCCATATTTTTGTTTAGTTCAATAGATGGATTGTAGACTACAAGTAATAAGCTCTTTTAAGAAAATAATTAATATTTTAGAGATAAACTTCAATATTGGAGCCTGGCTGAGTGTCAGAATTGAGAATTCTATTTAAAACCAATATGTTTCTCTATTTATACATTTGGAAGCATTTGGGAAAAGGTCTTTGATAAAAGCTAGATGTAAAAGGCTTCAAAATAGTTTACAATGCAATCCTGAACAAACATGTAGTTCAATAGTGTTTATTCCAGGCAAAAGGGTGTGGAATCTTGGAAAAGTGACAATTTTATATTATTCTATACATCTATACTCCAAACGAGGATCCATTATTTCTAATGGAACTTTGTGAGATGTACATATATGGAGAGAAAATTTACAGCCAAGATTGCAGTTGAATCAGATGGGAGCCTAGTTGGTCTTTTTTTAATTAGACCATTTGTATGTGTATTTAACCTCAAAAGTTTCAAGGCTTTTGAAAAGAACACATATGCAGCCAAATTCTAAAACTAAAGTAAGAGAACCCAGTATAATTTGGAAACAGTGTTGGAACTGGTATATTTTCTCATTGATTAAAAACAGTAGGTGTTGGTATTGGGAGGAAAAGAAATATAATATTTATATAAATATTAATATTCCAAACAGGGTTCCTCAAATGGCTCAAAAGTGTAGAAATACTAACACGGGGTTTTAAAAGCAACTAATTTGCTTAAGCCAGTAGTAGGGGGATCAAGGAGACTAAGACACCCTTATATAGAGCATATGTTTACAGTTGAAGGCTAGGAGGAAAGAATTGAGGGCATTCAATTCTTGTGAGGGCATTCTGTACTCAGGTGAAACATTGGTAATCTTTTTGTAACTAGAAAATAAACCATGATGGAAGTTACAGGAAAATTGATAACCACTGTTCACAAAGATCTAATCAAACAATTATAGCTAAACTGGCAAATGTATAGCTTGCTGCCTAATGATTCCGCTGCTTCTGTATTTTCCCAAGCCTGGCTAAAGCAGCAAAAATGTCTGTAGTAATTATGCCCTTTATGATCCTTTGCTTGTTTCCAATATACAAATGACACAGAGTGTTCATAATCTACTACTAGAGCATTGAGCAGTGCTAGGCTTTAACTTGCTAATAATTATTCCCACATTGCAGTATTGTAATCCTTTTTGGGCTGCTACCGGTGGCTTTTTTGTGGCACAGAACTGAAAATCCCTAAACCTCAATAAATGTTATTTATCCCAACTGGAACCAAACCACCACTGTGAAAGATTAAAGCTTTCAGAATTCCGGTATAAATGATTTAGGGGAATGAAATGGCTGATGAAGACCTCAAGAAGTGACCAGTCAGAGCTGGCCTCTGCTAGGCAACTCAATTGCAACACAACGGGCAACATGACCGACAAAGCGAGTGATGGCCACAGCCTTGGTTCTGTCTTTGTTTGGGGGTAAATAGAAGTGTGATGTTGAGTGATTGTAGTGTTTTTCTGGCTCCTTTAGCACCCAATCCACCCAATTCCAAAGTCCGGTGATTGCGACTTTGAAAGAAATTAACATTGTAACTTTTGATTGATTGCATTCCACCTTTCTCCTTTTAAGCTTGTCTGTCTTTAAAAATCCAAGTTCCTTAGAATGGTGGACATAATGAAAATGCATGCTATCCTCTTCCCAATTTCTGCATGTTGCTTTCTGATTATGTTGGCAATTTGGGGATGGAGTAGGACAGCATTCCTTATGCTGATGGTCTGCAGATTTCCCAAACATTATTAGAAATAATAGTTGGGGCTTATGGGAGTTGGAACCCCAATATATATAGTGGCTATTATCCGGGGGAAGACTGAAATAGTAGGGAGTGGTTTGCTCATATGCAGAAACTAAGAGAGGGTTCAATGCCAAATAAAAGTATTTTATGAATGTTGCTGACTATATTACTTCACTGGCTTAATATAAGAGTTACTGCACTGATTCAGCCACAGAAATTTTATTAATGTGTGAAAGACAGGTGATACAAATCAGTTTGAGCTTTCATTTCTTCTGCTCCCTCCCAACTTAAAAAAGTGAGATTCTTACTGTTTTAATGAAGTAAAAATATTAAACGAAGTGGCAACAATTCAAGGAATGACACATTTACCAGTCTCTCATTACCAGTTGTGGGATGGCAACATTCTCTATAGTCAGTAGTGGGGAAATCCTTATTGGATTACGGTTTGCATTTGGATCTGATCAGTAATGCCAAGTGCAGTAAAACTCTCACAGATGGGTTGTCCCCCTGTCATTCTTCATTGCTTCACTTCTACCAATTGGGTACTAATCTATTGATACCTTCTAATTCCTTTGGCCTCTTGTTGCTCCAGCTGAGTGTGAGAACAGTTTTACTGAGCAATCTAGGCTTTGGGACAAAACGTATGCAAGTTTTGCAACTGAACAGTTAAGGCATTTCTTTTTTTAAAAGAAACTGTTTTGTGATATCTTCTTATTGAGCAGCAGTTATAGTCTCACTCTTGTTTCTTAGATGGGAGAAGCAAGAGAAACCAATGAAATGGTCAATGGGGCAGCAGACCAGAGGACAAGTTCCAAAGAGACAAGTCCAGTTCCTTCACCAACAGCCGATCGCAAAGCCAAGACCAGCCTCCAAGCTCAAACCGCTGCCACTCTTCCAGCCAAAACACAAGAAATACCTTCCGCCCAGATGGAGGGCTTCTTAAATCGTAAGCATGAATGGGAATCACACAGCAAGAAGGCCTCAAACAGGTATTGTATTACAATTAAGAGAGAAATTTTAAACATCTTGGATTTTATTTTGACCAAACATCTCAAATCGGGTGCCCTTCATACAGGGGTATATATGTAGGTAGATTATTTGGCCCTGTAATCTTGTATGGTGTAAGAGTTGGCCACAAGACACTCATACATACTGTGTTTCCCCGAAAATAAGACCCAACTGGAAAATAAGCTCTAGCATGATTTTTCAGGACATTCATAATATACAGTAAGCCTCACCCCCAAAATAAGCCCTGGTTAAGATCGTCAGCCGGATGGACACATTTAGTACTGTATTTCCTCAAAAATAAGACCTAACCGGAAAATAAGCCCTAATGCGTCTTTTGAAGCAAAAATTAATATAAGACTCAGTCTTATTTTCAGGGAAATATGGTACACACATTTGGCACAGATGCATTCATTCCTTTCTTTCTCTTGTTGAGGAATCCTGCTCCAAATCAGTATACCACTTCTAACAGCAGGAAAGTATTTGTAGTCTTCCTCCCAGCAGTCTTGTTCAAGATCATTGTTTGTTTACTGCCATGAGCTTCACGGAAACAACAGCATTTCCCTGACACAAAGTTGATAACTGACTAGTTATGAATGTGAAAGAATCAACAGTTACAGTTACTTCAAAGATGACTACATTGAGCACTTGCTTTTCATATCTAAGATGCCAGTTTCGAGCCCTGGCTTCTACACATAAAGAGATGTAGCAAATCTGAAATAGACTATTGCCAGTCAAAATTGCTAATACGAAGTAAAATCCAGTATAATTGATGCCCGGTTTGAACTCTGATATGCTTTCTCTTTTAATCACTTATAGCAGTGATTGATGATGATATTTGAATTGAAAATATGAAAGGTTCAATAGGATAGATTGTTTTAACTGAATTGTTGCGTTTACTTGGGTGACCAAAACCCTAAGATTCAGTGTTCCAAATAAAATATGTTTCAAAGTTTTTAATTCCGAGATGCATGACAATTTGCATTCCAAAAGCATCCCTTTCCAAAGAGGGCCAAAATATCGGAAAACTGTAGAATTATTATTTATGCAAATTATGCTGCCCATAGTTTCTGGACATGAAGCTACTTTTTCCTCTGCTAAAAACCAGTCATTCAATGCCTTTAATTATAGAAAGTCAGAGGAAAGTTGGGCTTGTTCATGACAATGACAACACCTGCTTTGCTGTTTCTTTTGTGTCTCAAGATCCTGGCATAATGTTTACTGTGTTATTAACAACCAAGAAATGGGTTTCTACAAAGATGCAAAGGCAGCTTCCTCAGGCATTCCATACCACAGTGAGATCCCTGTGAGCCTGAAAGAAGCGATATGTGAAGTGGCAGTAGAGTACAAGAAGAAGAAGCATGTATTCAAATTAAGGTAAAAAACTTTATTTCTATGGCAAAAGAAAGAGCAGTAACCTCCAGCCTACATTCATACATTCCATCTAAAAATCTTTATCTTCCAAAGTTTAATACACCTAGTTAAACTGAATGTTATGATATTCATTGTTCCAAAACAGGGTCTGATAATTTGTCCATAGGTACTGCCTTCCTTCCCACATTATCGGACCTAATAAAGAGATGAAAGTTTGAACACTCTTTGTGATGCTAAGTTTGTCCTAAGTAAAGATATTATCTAATTGTGCATTTTGAATTTCGCCCACCTTTCCACCATCAACATAGCTAATTTAATTTCATGTAGCTACTCAGAGGAAACTGAAATTATATAATCTGAAGATGGATTGAATATTTTGTGAATCCTGGTTTTAACCTTTGAAGTCCTACATGGTTTGGCACCACATATTTGTAAACTTGCTTTCCTCAAGTAGATCCTACTCATCCACTGTGCATGTCTCAGATCGGGATGCTGGAGGTTCCTCCATCATGCAACAGCAAGAATATCTTGTATATGTTTGTGTAGACTGAATATTGCAGAGATGGATGGTACATGCATCAGTCAGTCTGGCCAATTGATACAAGAACAAGGTCTGCATCTCATATAGCTCATGCTTTGGTAACGGAAACATTTGCTTGATTCAAACATGAATTTATCCTGAATTACAGGTTAACTGATGGCAATGAGTACCTTTTCCAAGCCAAAGATGAAGTAAGTATTCTCCCTTCATTCTTTTTGTTCTAAAATAAAGGTGGCATTGCCAATATTTTGTTTCTGTATATGGGTATTCTCAAACTATAGGTTCATATCCCTTGGAAGTTGTAACCAGGAAGACATAAAGTTTGTCATGGGCAAGCCTAGAGAAATCTGGATTTGGTGAAAATTTAATCCGCTTATGCAAACATTTAAAAGTTTGCAATCCTACATGCAAAGCCAAATTACTGCCAGAAATACTGTAAGTCCTACTCTGCCTGGACAAATCTGGGAACCATAGCTGAGGAAGCCTGGACATGGACAGTGCCCATCAAGTTAGAGCCAGGGACTTTTACAGAACTGAGTAGTGATGAATTGTTCTTGTCCAGGAAGGTAAGCAAGTCATACATCAGACCATCCCAAAGCTGTCCCTGAGCCTACGTGCAAAAACTATTATCCTGTGTTAAGTTAAAGAAAGTACAAGCCTCTAGGGATAACTGCTCTTCCATCTTGAGCAGTTGCCTCTGGGCTTTTAGTTCATCCAGTTGCAAAATATAGCCATAGCTTTAGCCATCTGACATGACGTGTTCAGAAGCTAGAAAAAGGAGCATGTGTGAGAAACTGCACCACATGGCTGTAGAAGGCAGCCTGTTGGGGATTATCCCTAGGCAGAGCTCATGATCCAGTTCATGGCAGTTCCTCTATTGAACAAGTTCCCAGCTGTGCTAGCAGCTTTGAAATTATGAGAGGCTCTGTACTCAAGCTGGAGGCTACCTTAAAGTGGTGTTAACTTCAGTTCCCTCTCCACCAAAATGGAAGCAAGTACAGTGTATCCAGTGTGGGAATTGAGAGAATAAACTACAGCGTTGGATGTAGCAGCTGAGAGGGGAAGTCAGTTGTCTGCCAGGCTCCCATTGACTTGTCAGAGGAGAAGCTCCAAACCAAGCTGTCTTGGCTGCAGCTCAGTTTCTGAGATGGGGAATTCTTTCTGAGTCTGAGCTTTGCTCAGCAGAATTAGCTTTTCAGTTTGCCCTTCCCAGCAGCAAGAGGGAAGCCTTGGTGCTGGCCTGGGAACAAAAGGCAGTGGGGAAAGGAAGCCTTTCAGCAGTGATTCAGGATGCAAAAGAGGAAAACTATGTAGGAGGAGGTGGATGCATCATAGTAATGTCAGTGATGCAATTCTGCAATAGAGCTATCAGGAAAGATGTGTTTGCTATTTCTGGTTGTACAAAAAATGGCCAAGGATCTTATGGCAGGAGTCTTCAAACGTGGCCCTTTTATGACTTGTGGACTTCAAATCCCAGAATTCCTCAGCCAGCATATGCTGGCTGAGGAATTCTGGGATTTGAAGTCCACAAATCATAAAAGGGCCAAGTTTGAAAACCCCTGTCTTATGGGAACTGGGAAGTTAAGATTCCTAGAAAACCTGTTAACCTTAACATTTATTTTAAGGAGGAAATGAACACATGGATCCAGGCCATCACATCTGCCATCTCTTCAGACAAAATTGAGTTGTCCACAAGCACACAGAGCACCCCAGCTTCAAACCGTGCCCAGACCTTGCCAGCCACTGTGACAGTAACCAGTGAGTCTAGTCCTGGCAAACGGGAGAAAGACAAAGAGAAGAGATTCAGCCTTTTTGGGAAAAAGAAGTGAACTCCTTGCTTATTTGTCCACGCTGCACTTCTCTGATTGTTCCAGTGGAATTCCAGCATGCAAGCTCAGAACCAATACATTACTCTCCGTGCCTAATGTTCCTCAATATGATTTAATTTTTTTTATTTATACAGCATTTTTTTTTTAAAAAAAAAACATACTCAAAAAATTCTAAAGTTATAAATACCTGAGGTGCATTGGGCAACTGTTGAGTAAAAGAGAACCACATTTCCCTTTTTTTTTAAGAAAAAAAAGTGAAGTTAATATAGATTAGGCATTAGTATTTAAACTGTTCCTCAATTTTTTGAGGCTGTCTTCAAAGAAATAACACCCCTACTTTGTGTTATTGATATGCAAGGCAGCAGAGCTAATAAAGTTCATGTGCCCCTTCAAGACAATTTGCTGATTTTAGTTTTCACTTCCATCTGAGACGGTTGCGCTGAGTCTTCACTCCTTGATTCTTTCCACTGCGAATCTAATGGTAGTGTATTCTCTTTACCCTAATAGAGTGCAGCTTGGCATTAACCTACCATTCAAAACCATTTGTATACAGGCATCTGGCTATTATTAACACGATTGTGACGCTTCCTCACCACCACCCCCAGCCCCCCCCCCCCCCCGCATCTGGCAATGACAGTTAAGAATGTTGAACCAGAAGGACTTCGCATACTGATAATGGTTTTAAATAATCTGTAATTTTTTTATTTTTTGCTGAAATACATTATATTGTACGTTTCAGATAATTCTAGTAAAAATATAATAAGACTAGATGTATAATTAAAAAAAACCCTTTAAAATCATTGACTAAGTGTAAAAGTGGAATTAAAGCATTTACTGGAAAAAGTAATGTTATTCCAATGGTTAACTTGCTTGTCAGCTGCTGCACTGTGTTATAATTTTGCTCCATTACCTTTGCTCTTTGATACATAGTGTGCATTTCTCTGTCACCTGTAACTATTGTAATGAAAAATTTTCATCTTACTGCACAATCGAAAAAATTACATTTAATAGGAATGAATTCTCAATGACTGGGCCTGTAGACAGGATAGTACTGGAACTGGCTTTCGGTTATATGGAACTGTACCTCTAGACTTTTACCCTATCTGTTAAATATATGCTATGTCATTAAATGCTTTTAAAACTAACAGATATATGCAGGTTTTTTCTTGTTCTTTTAAAAATAAATTGTACTATCAATAACACCATCTTCAGAATGAAGAAGTAACTTTTTGATATCTGCTTGCACTAGTCCTTTTGCAAGGCTCCTGAGTTGCTGTTGACTTACTGTGTCTTTTGAATCACTTGTCCACTTTCATGAATGCCTGGTATTTTATTTTTTTGGGCTTTCCAACAACTTGAGTTGCCAAAGTCTCAAAATGTTGCACAGACTGTGCTATCATTGGGGTTCCTAGTTTCCCTTCCAATGGGGAAAAGTCTAATCTTGAGGTCAGCTACAGAGCTACGAAGGATTCCCTAACTGCCAAATCTTATCAACTAAGACATAACAACAGTAAATAAGTGATTGTTTTACTGAAGAGCAGTAAAAATAGCAAGAGACTTGCATACATGTCCTTAAAAACTGCTCAAAAGGTCCTCCAATCACAATAGTGCTGCTAACCAACACATCCCCTTCCCATGATGTGTGTGACTGCACATTAAGTCTGATTCAATGCCTCAGTCACTTTGGTCATAGCTGCTGCTTGCATGCTGCAAAGTTCCCCTGTGTTCTATAGATGACAACTGAAAGGAATTTCTTCCTTGTTGCTGTAACTATTGGAGGCTATGCTATGCATAACACAGTAATATCTTAAAAGTATTTTTCACCTCCAAAGCATCTTTTTACTGCATGTTTTGGAGAAACACTCATAAGCAATGATCACCAGCAAACTAGTTTCTGATTATAGATACTCGGGTTTTATGAATAAGTGCTGATATCCAAGCATCTTTCCCTGTAAACTTGATTTTGGATTTGCATCTCAAATTAGGTGAGATACTGTACAGTGAAAGCTTATTTTAATTTATTAATTGGGGGGAAATGGGTATTGTATTCACAGGTCTCCACAAAACAAACACTGTCATTGCTCAATTAGTATGATGTCATTATACAAATGTCATTATACATTATAAAATACAAATGATACAAAAATTATACAAATGACACAAATTATTTGTATTATTACACCATGGGTCTTCAAACTTGGCCCTTTTATGACTTATGGACTTCAACTCCCAGAATTCCTCAGGACTACCTGTACAATGTACACCGCAAAGTTCCCCAATGTTTCTGGCTTTGCAGACTGGCGGATGGGGGAAAGGGGATCGTTCTGTACAAGCTGCTGGAAAGCATACACGTGTGCAGTTCCATTTGCCCGAGCAGTGTGCACGCGCGCCCACCCCTCACACAAATAGAGAGCACATGCATGCACGCACTTGCCCGCTGCTCGCACAAGTGGAGATGCATGTGCACGCTCACCTGCCATTTCCGTGGCCCAGTTGAAAACACTTCACAGAGGTTGGGGACCCTTGGTATACTGTATACAATACTATGAATTCAGCCACTGTAGTTTGCAGACTCTGATGGAGCTTAGTGCCTTGGGTAAACAAAGGCAATTGCAACTTAGTAACTTGTGGTTAAAGAAACAATATGCCTTATGCTGAAGTGTAAACCTAGTCACTGCTTTCATGCCTGGTAGAGTGGAGGGAGATCAAATATTTGCAGCAGCGTGCTTGGAAACCTGGGTTTCCACCCAACAACAGTGGCTGTGTGAAATATTTCGCTTTAATTTTATCTCCAGTTGCAACCGTCCTTGTTCACCACTTGTGGCTGGAGTCTTGAGGCAAGGTATCTATAAGTCCTGAGGAAACACAATCTGCTTTTCCTTCAGAGGACAGAGTATTTACATATCATGCTCCCTTTTGGGGCAAAATGCCCCATTATTTTTCTCAACACCATATTGGCCTGGGGGTTCTAAGGAACAGATGTTATACTATGCTGCAGGCAGTAACAATTCCTTTCTGAGACACACTGCAAGTAGGGAAGTGGGGACGTAAAATTTGTCTGAACCAAAGCAGCAAAGGAAAGATAAAACATTCTTCCATATTCACTATGAACTAGTTCATCATCTTCCCTGTTGTAGTTTTCTTTGCTAACCAAAAGGTCATGTTAAATGCCACACATTTAATATACCTTATAGTTTCTCTGACATTGGGAGAAAATTTTTCCTGTGTGCCTTATTAGTGATTAATGTGATTTCTTCCCAGGGATCTATATATTAGTTGCAGTGGTGGAATTTACTCTGCATTGCAGTAATATGGGCTGGATATGAAGAAGTGTTGGCTCATTAGATTTATTAGAAATGCCTTTTTTCCTATTTAGACCATAAAGTTACAGTGGTACAGGAGCCAAGAGTTGTGACAGAAGATGCAGTACTTGGATTAATTTTTGACTTCTTGGCCACAGACTTGACAGCAGCTATTTTCACCCCCTCTATTAGCAAAATTATGCTGGTTCAGAACTTGAGTTTCTGCCACATTTGTTAGCACATGACAATTAATATTAAACCCTAAAGACCTCAAAGAAGTGCTCAAGGAGCCATAAAAATATTTTTCGAACCCAACCTTGATACTCCTCACAGAGTAGCAATGGATGGAAACTAAACAAAGAGAGAAGCAACCTAGAACTAAGGAGAAATTTCCTGACAGAATAATTAATCAGTGGAACAACCTTCCTCCAGAAGCTGTGAATGCTCCAACACTGTAAGTTTTTAAGAAGAGACTGGACAACCATTTGTCTGAAATGGTATAGGGTTTCCTGCCTGAGCAGGGGGTTGGACTAGATGACCTCCAAGGTCCCTTCCAACTCTATTATTATTAGTAGTAATTACTTCACTCTGTGATAAGAGAACTACTTGATTTCTACAGATAAACTAGTATTCTTTCAAACTTTGTAAGACTGCTGATCGCTTTCACATAAAAAGATGTAACTGTTTTCACATTCCTACCCATAATCATTGACTAAGAAAAAAAGCACTGAATAAATAGCAACACCTTTTGTATTTTCCCAATGTTATTCTAGAGCATTACCAAAACAAGAAATTGTAAAGACAAAGCACTATTGCTTCAAAAGGTCTGTTGCTATCTATAGAAAATGTAACCTTAGCAACCAAGAACAATCTCAAAATGTTTTACCATGAGATCTGTACAGGGCAGGGTTCCCATACCTGGATTGCAAAACTCCTGATCATCACTAACTGTAGCAAAGATACACCGACTCTGAACTGCCATCTAGTCATTATCTGGACTTTTGCAGCACAGATACGGGGACCTTAATATTGGGGAAAGGGTGAGTGATCAGGTCTTTAATTCTCACTTTTCAGAAATCCGGCAGATTCATTACCTAATTTAGAAGGGTAATGTGGAAATTCATCAGTACTGTATATTTAATTTCTGAACCTCTTACATCCATGCCTAATGTCTTATGAAATCAGATCACAACAAATCATTATAGTAATAAAATAATGGGTCATCTAACAAGCATATAAAACTGCATCCATCTGAATAACAAAGGTACAGAATTGTGCAGTAGTTAATCCATTAATCCAACAATTTCTTTTAACTACATTGGCAATATTTTTGAAAGTGGAAAATTGACTTGAAATACAGCATGTACCATTTGGAGAAACTTATTACATCCCAAACAAAATCAGTGCTAAAGTTTAACACTGCTTTTTTTTAAAAAAAAAAAAAAGGTAGGGAGGGGAGCATAATATATTTACTATTATTCCCATCAGCCCCAAGCAGCATACCAGTGTCCAATGATTATGGCTGATAAAATTGGAAGCCTAGCTTTCTGATCTAAGAAAAATCTTAAGATTATTATAAAGATGGTATTTTATCAAGCCTTCTGCAATGATATGAAATATATAGAGGAATTTATAGTATAATATTTACAGATTTGGGGGGTACTGTATTTTTTGTAAGACCTGATACATGAACAGACATATGTAACAAGAGATAAAGAGAAAAAATCCAGAAGAGTTTGAAAAGTAGGAATAAAAGAGAGGGATGAACAGAATGTATAAGCCAGTGGTTCTTAACCTTTTCTTCACCATGGATCACCTTTAAATACCTTTTATGGCCATGGACCCCAAGACTTAATTCAGGATTTAAATCATAACTTTTCTTCAAGTTTTTGTAGACCTCTCAGTGACAACACAGCCCCCCAGAGGTCCTTGGATCATAAACCACTGGTATAAACCATTCAATACCTACAATTAACTCTAAGATGGTGGATCAAAAAAGACTGGGCATGCTGATCCCATGCAGAATTATCAGAAAAGTAATGTCTTGTTGCAGTATGTTTTATCCTAACAACTTGTAAATGCTTTATTAGATAACCAAGTTCTCATCTTGTGAGTCATGCCAAGATTAATATTTCCTTAATACAATCAGTTTTAGAGGCCACAATTTTATGTTTGTTTGGGCAATCCTCTTTTTCTTTTAGAACCATCTTCCCTTTTCTGGAGACCAGCCATCCCACACTGCATAAACCAAGCACACCTGTAAAACCCTAACTGTTCAATATACCATTATTAAACAAACCACAATTTAGCACATGCAAACTACTTCATTGACTGGCAGGCTATCCAGGTTTTACCCAGGAGTTTTTTCACTATTTCTGATCATGCCAGGGATTGAAAGTGCACCTTCTGTATTCTAAGCTTTCACTTCACTTTAAAATTTAAATGGAAATTCAAAATCTTTGTCATTTATATACAAGTTAAAAATTAATGGATTTTTAAAAATATCAAACTTCAAAAACACAAGTTGTAAGTATGACGGCAAATTACTTAATGATTAATTAATTGTGCAAACCTGAATGATCACAGGTAGTACTTGACCTACAACCATTCATTCAGTGACTATTCAAATTTACAATGCACTGAAAAAAGTGACTTATGACCATTTTTCACATAACCTTTGCAGTATCCCCAGTCATGTGATCAAAATTTGGACAATTGCCAATTGACTCATATTTATGACATTTGCAGTGTCCCGGAGTCAAGTGATTCCCTTTTGCGACTTTCTGACAAGCAAAGTCAATGGGGAAAAAGATTCAATTAACAGCAATGTTACTAACTTCACAACTGCAGTGATTCGCTTAACAAAGGTGGTAGCAAGCAAGATCGTAAAATGGGGCAAAATTCACTTAACAACTGTCTCACTTAGCAACATAAATTTTGGGCTCAACTGTGATCATAAGTTGAGGACTACCTGTATTTAAGGGAATCTCAAGTCTGGTGTACAAAATATTAGAATGAATGAGCATACCTGTTTACTCAAAAACAAGATCTACTCAAATTGTAACCTCATCTCTCTGGATCTGTAGTTCATTAACGGAACATGCCCAAGCATGTCTCCATGAATGGCAATGCTTCTGCAGTTATGATGGTTACGTTTAGGGTTCTTGGCAAGTTTTGGTCCCAAGAACCAAGTCACTGGTAATATCTTATCTTTCTTGGTTTAAAAAAGTTCACACTTTGTATACCTGGTACAACATGTGGAAACAGCATCCGTTTTATTCAGATTTGAATATATTTATGTGCTAAAAGTCTTACTTGAACAAGCTCAAAGCACTCATAAAGTGACAGGAATTAAGGCTGCAGTCTTGTATGCATTGCACTGAGATTAAATACCTGTTAAATCGAAAGGTGTAGGATTTCATCATAAATCTGCTACAATCTAAAGGTTATTTATTGGCAGTAAGTTCCACTGAACAACTGTATGCAAACAGTACTAAATACAAAACAGTATAGAATAAATAAATCCCTTATATACAGAAGGAACTGCAAAGCAGGCCCTAAACAAGGACATACATTAAGGATAAGTTGTAAAGGAAACACAAATGTGTCTAGCTGTGGCATATATAGGAAGAAGATCCAAAAAAAGAAAAGTATCTTGCTTATAAAAGAAATAGGAGAGGTGATGGTTTTGTTTTGTTTTGTTTTGTTTTGTTGCAAATCTCTGCCTATAGAGATCAAACTGGGAGAATGCAGAAGAAATGGATATCGGTTTTGTAATAATGCAATAATAAATGACAAATGTATGCAAAGTTTGATGGTGGGTTTCCCCCCAAAGCAATGATGAATGGTTGAGGAAACTAGATAAATCTAATCTAATCTAATCTAATCTAATCTAATCTAGGGGTGACATGATAGCAGTCTTCCAGTACTTGAGGGGCTGTCACAGAGAAGAGAGGGTTGACCTATTCTCCAAAACACCTGAGGGCAGGACAAAAAGTATTGGGTGGAAGATCATTAGAGATCCGACCTAGCACTAAGGAGAAATTTCCTTACAGTGAGAACAATCAGAGGAACAGCTTGCTTCCAGAAGTTGTGTGTGCTCCAATACTGAAGGTTTTCAAGAAGAAAACAGGTCATGAAGAGGATGTGTAGCGTCCCAGACAATACTGCGGATCCTGCTTAAGCATCCCTTATATGCTATGTCCTGGATAGAAGAAAGTGAACTACCAATAATCATTTCTGCCATCCTCACCACTGTCTGCATCACCTTCCTGTCCCAAGCAGTAATGCTTCCAAACCAGACAATAATACCATATGACAGGATGCTCTCAATCATCCCTCTATAGAAAGTGGTAAGGGCAGGGAAAGGAAGATGTGCTTTTCTCATGCAATGCAGAAAATGCAGGCGCTGCTGTGCCCGCTTCACTAGTGTCTCGCTGTTGAACAAACAAGCTAGTCTAGCCTTGATTGGACAACAATTTGTCTAGAGCAGTATAAGGCAGGGGTCTTCAAACATGGCCCTTTTATGACTTGTGGACTTCAACTCCCAGAATTCCTCAGCCAGCCTGCCTGTCCACAAGTCATAAAAGGGCCAAGTTTGAAGACCCCTGGTATAAGGGGTGTTCAAGCAGGAGATTAGAAGATCCCCGAGGTCCCTTCCAACCCTGTTATTCTATGTTCTGTGATCTTGCTTACAGCTTATAACACCTGGTTATAATTTTATTAAAGGCTAAGGAAACCTGGTTGCAAAATTCAGGTCAAACAGTGAACCGGCCGTGCTGCAATTTAATACTTGTCCAGATTTGTGCAGCTCGTATCCGCTCGGGCTATTTGCTTTTGAATCTTTCCCTTATTACCAAGTCATTCTCATGAGAAGCGCCCGAAGCCACCTTCGTAGAGAGTCTCCGAAGCAACAGCGGCTGGGTGCGCATAACACCCGGGGACTTGAAGTTCCTCTGGGGCGCCTTAAAACCAGCGAATTAAACTACAATTCCCATGAGCCTCTCACCCTAATCGATTTGAAGGAGGCGGGACCTTCAAGTCGCGGGGTTTCCAAGGGAATTTACCAGATGCTGGTGGAGCGATGACGCAGCTCTGCTTTCTTGCCCATCCTGTCGAATGATGAGGCGGTTTCATGCTAAGGCTGCCTAGGAGACGTGCCGCTGCGAGCAGGGCGGGGAAGAACAGCAATGGGCTGGGGAGAAGTTGAGGAGGAGGTGGGAGTACGACTCACTCGCCTTCTGGTGCAGTCGCTTGCTTGCCTGCCTGCCTGCCTGCCTGCCTGCTTGCCTCCCTCCTCCTTTTCAGGATTCCTGGTTCATAGCCGTTGCTCCTGCTCTTGACAGGTGACTGTCAAATCACGGTCTGTGGGGTGGTTGCTCGGGGAAAACCCGCCTCGGCTTGATAATGTTAACAATAGTGGCAGGGATAATTAATCTGCCATGTTATTATCGGCATCAGTGTTGCTTTGCAGAGCAATTGTACAAAATTGCTTGAAAACCTTTCCCCTATTCTGTGGAAAGGCTCTATAATTTTAAACGCAATTCTAGTTTATCCCGAACTAAACCGTTGTACAGGGAGAGAAGTGGCCGTACCCAGGGAGCTAATATGGTGAGTCAGGAGGGGACAGCAAATCACCAGAAATAAGAATTTGTTATCACTATTTTTATTGCTAGGGAGATGGAGAGATACTACCTCCTTGACAGCCAAGGGTGATGTGGACAGTGATGGGGGAAGGGTATTATTTGCTTTGCTATTCTGCATATGGTTGGAAAAGGGTTAGTCCCAAGTCCCTCTCAGTTTAGTGAATCTTACTCTCAAGCAAATATATAATGGGGAGGGAAACGGAGCATACATATACAAAAACCTGGTATGGTATGGAGGAATTTGACAGACATTTTCTCTCCTTTTCATAATATCTGACATAGACCAACTCTATACAACAAGACTAGAGAAAATCCCCCTTCATACCATATTTAGTTTGTGAAACTGAAAAAAAATAGATTATGGCCACTAGCTCAGACAGCTTTCAGAGAAGATTATTCTTCTCCATAATGTTTTTTTTTAAATCAGACCAGATACTAGAGAGCTACAGCTGGGAAGATCTATTTGCCTTCCTGCTCTACTTCTGGGCTTCCTGGAAAGCATGAAGCCAATAGCCTGTGGGTTTCTGTTAGACATCACATAAAGAAAAAAATGGGTTTTAAACAAGGATAAGTATGGAACAATCTTTATTTGTGGGTATTCCAGTTTCACAGATGCTTAAGTTGTGCCTTTTATTCAATTTTAGTGGGCAAGCAGTTGATTCAGGAATTGACAAAGACTGGAAAAAAACCCACCTCTTTTTTACAAATGGAATTTATGCTCAAAATCTAGGAGTCTTACCCTTTAGACAGGGATAAATGTTAGAATATAGTCAGACTAAACCATTTCACATTAAATTCACCCAATATTTATCGATTCCTCTCAAGCTTCAATTATAGTATTACTGTCCTCAAACTATGGCAATAATGTGTACCATAGAGAGACCTTTAAAATGTTTAGAGTATTTCACTTGCATTAGTTCATCAAATTTCTTTCATCAATCTTGTAAAGATATTCAGTGCTGTTTTTCCTGCATAATAGGTTGATGTAGATGAAGCTGTGAAGGGGCATTGCTCTCCTAAGGCCATTGGATAATTTCATGATTAAAATTATATTTGAATGGAAGACTTTGTTTGGCAAATAATTTTCTTCTAAACCATTCTATCTAGACCTTCATCCTATTCATAAAACAAAACCCATTAATCCAAATTGATTTATTTAGTATAGGATTGTGTTGACTATCAATAATAAAGAGAAAAGCCTCTGAGCGAATGCAGACTATCTGCTTATTATCACTGTATTTTCGTGTTGCAATTTGTCTCACTTTTCTACCTGGAAAGATTTCAAGCAGTAAAAGGGAAGACTGCCAAAGCACTTTAAGCAATAAAAATTTGAATTGCAGTATTGAAGAGTTGAGTTTATCTCCATCCTATAACAATTGATTACAATCTAAAGAGGAATCCTATACTGTATTTTATCTTGTGGGGGATACCAATGGGAGCCCACGTATCTGAGTTTAATTATGCATTGTTGTAGTTTACTTTGCAATTATCAGAACATAAAATATATCATTGAACTATATGGCAGTTTTCTGAAATGTATATTGAGTCTGTAAATCAGTCCAACAACATTTGTACACATTCTTGTTGAACTCATTAGAACTTACCCCAACATTTATAAGTTGCAATCTGAGTCAAAAAGTATCCCAATTTTCATCCTTTGTATAAAGATGCATCTTACATCTGTTTGACTCATGGCACTTATATCATTGCATTAAGATATATAAAACAATCAAAAGTAGTTAAAAGACTTAAGATCTGTGAGAAATTAATAACTTTCACTCTGGGACTGATATCTATTCACAGCCATACTTCATCTGCTACTGCAAAATAAGAGTCTTGGCATTGAGGCAACCTGTTTTTGATATGTTGCCAGAGTATAACATCACTACTATTCCTCAGAAACTCCCAAAGGGATTGTTAGTTTCACTGTGAAATTCAATCAGATTACCTTGACTTCCCTCTAAAAGCAGGAAGTTATTAAGCTCTTTTTTTCCCTTTGTGGCTAAAAAAATATATTTAAGAGTAGGTTCTCTTCCAACTGCCTATTTTTCTGGTATGTCTGTCCAATATTAAATAACTGATCCTGTATTTCTCAGATTTTGGGACTCAAGTTTCTTCTCTATGGGTGTTTAATTGATTGCTTCTTTGCTTGTACAATTTATATCTAATGTCTCTGTTAAAAATGTTTAATGTTCATTACAAATCATTACTTAAAAGTTATATATTAAAATGAACAAAGTCTTTTCTTACTTCAAAAGAAAAGTAGGATTCAGCTCCCCACACTGGGCTCTCCCTTTTATTACTTTTTTTTTTACCTTTGCACTGGAATAGAGAACCAGAAGTGCAGAAAGCAGTAGTAATGCAGCTGGGGAAAATTTATAATAGGCAGTGCATCTTACAGAGATGCCCATGCAGAATTGTGTATGTGGTCCTGGATTCCCCCTTCCCCATCCCAATATTCTTCTATTTTTGTTCTTTGATGCAAATAATGAGTTTGTGAGGTATAATTTTATTGGTAGAGTGGATGTACAGTAAAATGAGGACAGAGAAAAAAATTACCTCCTGTTGTGAAGAGAACGGGAAAAGCAAAATAATATATTGCTTTGATTTATAATGCATAGCCTTGCAAAGGTTAATATATTACTTTTATTTGAAAGGTAACCATTTCATTGCTTTTAAATCATTCTTTAATGTTTCCTATTATTATATTTATTTATTTATTTTTATATATTTATTTTGTACAATTCAAGGCATTGTTTCTGCCTCCTATTTTCTCCATAACAACAGCCCTGTAAGGTGCATTGGTCTGAGGAAAACTCAGTGGCTCAAAGTCTCCCAGTCAGCTTTCATGCCTATGATTGATTGATTATGTGCCATCAAGTTATTTTCAACTCCTAGCGACCAATAAATCTTCTTCAATTTCATGCCTAAGGGAAGACTAAAACTCACAGTTCCCAGTTTCTAATCTAGCATTTCAACCATTACACCAAATTAGCTCAAACTGTTAGCTTTCAGATTACAGTATTTTTTAAATAGCAAATTATAAGACAAATGTATCTAGATATTGTATATATATATATATATAAACATCTTTCTTTTTCCTTCCAGAAATATCTTGTCTTTACACTGAGTTGCAAATCTGTAGAAGACTACTTTCTTCATTACCCAGTCACAGAATGTGCTGAGATATTTTTTTTAAAGAGCTATTTTTCATAACAGCTGCACATTTCCCGCAGTTAAGAACTATAACCATGTTTGAAAGGCAGTGACTTACTCTATTCAAGAGACTTAAAAAACATAATGAGATCCACAGCACCAGTGTTTTGCACTTGATGCAGAGAGGCTCATGCCTTCCGCCTTCCGTTGTATTTGACTTAGAATTTGCCTCAATGCGTGTGCTCCCCCCTCCAAGTTATCTGGGTTGCAAAACTGGGAAAGCAGCAACGGCTGCTCATCATTGGCAGTAGAAGATTATGGTGGCGGCTCAGCACTAGGAATCCAGCAGCAGCAGAGCAGGACTCTGGATGCATTTTCACTAAAAATCCTTAGCATCAGGAAGGGCAGCTGAATGATTTGGCAGCTGAGCAAAAACTGAGATCATTTGTAACAAGGAAACAGGAAAAGCAAGAACGTGGGGCTGGGGGCAATAGTTCCAGGTTTTTTTTTTCTCTGCTTCTAGGGAGGGGGGTTGATTATCATGGCAGATCGGACAGCTCCTAGATGCCAGCTCCATCTGGAGTGGGTATATGGGTATAGGGGTCATCAGTGTCGCAACAACCTGTACTACACAGCAGGCAAAGAAGTGGTTTACTTTGTGGCTGGAGTCGGCGTGGTTTATAACACCAGAGAGCATATACAGAAATTTTTCTTGGGACACAATGATGACATTATCAGGTAAGAAACGGGTGCAATGAGGAGGGAATGTTTGATTGAACAGCTATCCCCAACTTTACATGACTTAGCATACCTCTTGCATTTAAAAAAAATGAATATGTCAAAATATGTATACAGGAGTGCTGAATGCACTTGGGTCCTACTTAGTTTTTTATTTATTTATATTTACGACCCAAGATTTTGAAAGAAATTATATCCTAAATCTCAGATCTGGAGCTCATTCTTTGAAAAACTAAGGCAGTTTTTCAGATAGCTCATTATTATCTTCATTATCACCCCAATTATAATAGCTAAAACCTAAATAGGGTATATGCATGGAAGATGTAGGTTACATATGATATACAGTACCTATAATGTCTGGTATTCCAATAAAAGCAGTTTTTACTCTGATCCTATAATTTCAGTATATGATTATGTTTACTACAAAATACCAGTTGTTCTCAGCTATATGCTATATGTTCAGGATTCTGATATCAGTTGCATTTTGAAGGGGAGAGGAACTTATAATGCGATGCTATACATATTGACTGAGAAGTAAATCCTATTGAATTCAGTGAAATTTATTTCCAAGAATGTGGCTACAGTATTATAGCCACAATATCAGACAACAGGAGCATAACATACCTGTTTTTTTAAAAAAAGAAACATACAAAAATTAATTTTCCAGATTACCTGTTTTTTGTCTAAAACAACAATCTTTATGATACTTTTCATTTATTTTGAAATAGAAATTAATCTGAAACTGGCTGCTATGTTTTATAAAAGTAATGTCAAAAAACTCTACTTTTTATTTAGGAAAATTGTTCAGTTGTGCCTTCTTGACTGTAAGTTTTATATTGATTCCTATCCACCAGAAATAGTTCTTTTACTTTAATTTGTTGATTAAAATTAATATCCTGCCTTCAATATCTGTATACTACAGGCCTCTCTGAAAATCTATCATATAATATTTAATTTATATAAACATGTATATGACATGATTTTATTTGCAACATACATTTTTTCCTTAATATGTTTAATCTAGCTTTGGTGAAATATAACTTCAAATGCTGGAAATCTTATTGGGGAAAATAATACTTTCTGTACATTTCTTCTAACCAGGGGGTAATATTTATGTTGTAGTTAAAAATAGTTTCACCCAACTTTGTATGTCATGTTTCTTTATTATTTGTAATTCAATCCTCAGGATATTTACTTGGATGTAGGTGCTGTTGAAATCTTTGAGATATATTTTCAGTTAAGCCAGATCAGGTTTGATTTTTTGTCAGCCAAAAAATGGGATCTAATGTTTAATTGCAATTACTCTAAATTAGTTTATTCTTAACTAATTATTGTGCCTTACTAAAAGGGAATTGATAGTGCACAAACCTGAAGTTACTGCTACTACTTCTGTAATAATACATCATGGCTTTTCATGTTGGTGAAAGAAAAACATTAGTACATTTTAACTCCTCTTTCTGGCACAGTGCATAATTGAACTTATATTTGACGGTTGGATTATTGCTCCCCCCCCCATAATCACATGATTGCATTTTGGGCGCTTGGTAACCGGCCAACACTTAACACTTTATTTGCAGTGTCCTTTGACCATGATTTATGACATTTTTGCTGGATTTATGACATTTTACTTACAGTTTCCAGCAAAAATCACTCTTCCTTAATAATGGGTTCGCTTAATGATGGCTGTGTTCGCTTAACTACCATGTAATTGCAAGCTCAATTACAGAATAGGTTGAGGACTACGTGTAGGGGCTTTTCAAAAATAAAGATTTAAATGTGCCTTTGTCTGCTCCCTGTTCAGGTATTAAGCTCCATGTGATTAAAATTATATAGAAGCAAAGTATAGTCTATGCATGTTTAGCTAGCTTTCTATCATGTACACGTGCATTCAGGAAGTATTCAGACCCCGTTCAATTTTGTCAATTTTGTTATGCTGCAGCCTGATTCTACAGTTGTTGAAATTCATTTTTTTTCTCATTAATCTACATTCAGTACCCCATAATGATAAAGTGAAAACAGAATTTTAGAAATGTCTATAAATTTATTAAAAAGAAAAAAACTGAAATAGCTGGGAATAGTGATCACATATCCCTAGATCACATTGTAAATACCTGCTGCTTGGCAAGCACCCAAATTTTGATCACATGACTGTGGGGATGCTGCAGTGGTCATAAGTACAAGGACTGGTCGTAAATCACTTTTTTCAGTGATTTATACTAAGAAGGTCCTGTTGTATCTTGAGGACTATCTGTATTCTAATAGTGAATTTATTTTCTGATTGTGGAGAATACAATATATTTCAGACCTGAGCATTTTACAGCCCCTGGCAACATCCAGCCCTTTGCCTGTCCCTGTCCGGCCTGCATGAGGTCAATTGGAAATTAGAAATTAAATGAAAATAAACAGGCCACAAGTGGGCGGGAGAAGAAGATGGGTCAGGTCTGGCTGTGTGCAGTCGCCAAGCGTTCCTTCAGTCAACTGGCAACTGCGGGAGGGTGAGAAGAAAAAACTCTTTCCTGCGCCTGTGTAGCACTCATTCCTTGCCTGGAACAGTCTGAGCAGTTGAGATGATGGAGTTTGAGGATGTCAGATCACGTTACATTGGTTCAACCTCCACAGCCTCCTTCAGTCCCACTTTTTCATGTGGCCCCTTGGGAAAATTAATTGTCCACCTCTGGTCTATTTATATTGTGGAGGTTATATTCATTTTAGTCTTCATGTATCCTCTTTATTATTACTGATTCAAATTGCACATTGAAATAAAAAAAAGCTAGCACTGAAGTGCCAACACAGAATGGAAACCAGACAGCAGAACTTCCTAGAGTGCGAATGGAATGGTATGAAAGGGGGATGTATGCAGATACAATAAATGCTATTATTTATACAATATGTTAGTGTTACGTAGCAGGATAGAATCTTCACAGTGTGAAAGCATGCTAGGACATAATAGTAAAGTCATCCTCAATGTCTAGACGTTCTAGAGTAAGGGGCACACTGGGATTTACAACAACAACAACAACATCATCATCATCATCATCATCATCATCATCATAAAGTTGGAAGGGACCTTGGAGGTCATCTAGTCCAACCCCCTGCTCAGGCAGGAAACCCTATACCATTTCAGACAAATGGCTGTCCAGTCTCTTCTTAAAAACTTCCAGTGTTGGAGCATTCACCGCTTCTGGAGGAAGATTGTTATACTGGTTAATTGTTCTAACTGTCAGGAAGTTTCTCCTTAGTTCTAGGTTGCTTCTCTCCTTGATTAGTTTCTGTCCATTGCTTCTTGTCCTGCCTTCAGGTGCCTTGGAAAATAGCTTGACTCCCTCTTCTTTGTGGCAAAATTCAAATTCAAATTTATTTGATTTATATACCGCCCTTCTCCCTTGCGGGACTCAGGGCGGTGAACAGGCACATTAATAAAACAGCAATACCATAATATTTAAAATATTTAAAACTAATTAAATTATTTGTCCTTTCCTAAAACCCACTATAATAATATAAAATTATACCCAATTTAAAATTGTAGAGTTTCAGATTTATGCCAGACCGGCCTCTTGGAACAGATAGGTCTTTAGGGCTCGGCGGAAGAGGCGTATGTCCCCCATTGTACGGAGGTCAGGGGGCAGCTCATTCCATAGGGTAGGAGCTGCCACAGAGAAGGCTCTCCCCCTGGG
>NW_015386540.1:2988801-3002156 GCF_001527695.2 Protobothrops mucrosquamatus
CCCCTGCGGAACTCCACAGGTGAGTTGCCTCGCGGTCGACCTCTGCCCCCCTGCCAACACCGACTGCGACCGGTCGGAGAGGTAGGAGGAGAACCACTGCCAAACAGTGCCTCCTAACCCCAACCCCCCCAGCCGATGCAGTAGGATACCATGGTCGATGGTATCGAACGCCGCTGAGAGATCTAACAGGACCAGGATACTCAACCCCTGAGATATTGGAACACTGCTATCATGTCCCCCCTCGGCCTTCTCTTCATTAAACTAGACATATCCAATTCCAGCAGCCTTTCCTTATATGCTTTAGCCTCCAGTCCCCTAATCATCTTTGTTGCTCTTCTCTGTACTCTTTCTAGAGTCTTTTTCTTTTTCTTTCTTGTGCAGCACAACAAACCAAGTATATACAGTATAATCTGTAACCTTGCTTTGTTCAGGGCCCTTCTGCAATTCTTCGGCAAGAAGCAAATGATCCTTTAGTTAACACAATTACATATAGTTTGTTGCATTTATCTGCAATCACTTTGGTTCCTCATGTTGAGTGGACATTTTCCCCACATCAGTACACAGGTAGTCCTCAACTTAACAACAGTTTGTTTAATGACCTTTCAAAGTTACAACAGCATTGAAAAAAGTGACTTATGACCATCACTTCTAGCTATTCTCTGGAATTCTGCATTCAATTGGGTGTATCTTTCTCTTTCTCCCTTGCCTTTCGCTTCCCTTCTTTACAGTAATCTTTTGCAAATGAAATATCAGTTGGAACACATACATTAAAAGGCATAAAAAATGCTTTGCATGCATATGAACAGAAAATGAGTTTATATAGTAGCAGAATAATTGTAAAAGCATCACTGAACATCTGTACATTAATATATGCACTCTGTAATAACCAAAATTGTGATAACAAACTCTTGAACTCTATTCCAGCCTAGCTTTGCATCCTGATAAAACACTTGTTGCTACAGGACAAGTTGGCAAGGACCCTTATATCTGCATCTGGGATTCCTACAATATACAGGCTGTCTCTGTCTTAAAAGATGCACATACCCATGGAGTTGCATGCTTGGCTTTTGATTCAGATGGTCAGGTGTGTATCTATTGAATTTATATTTTTGTTGTATTTAATGCTCTACTAGAGTGGAACCAAAATATCAATTTTCCTGTTGTTGTTTTTTGGAACATTCTCCTCTTATAAAATGAGAGTGTGACAATTTTCTGCTAATCCTTTGGGAAGAGAAATATTTATAAAATGTTTGTGTTACAGCGTACTTAAACTTATGCAGTAGCAACAAGATAACCTAAAATAATCTACATTTAAATTTATTTTCCTGATAAGAGGGGTTAAGAACATAAAAAGAAGCTTGTAATACAGATTAGATGTAAAATACGAAGAAGAATTTATCTTTTCCAATACACTATTAGAACGAGATTAGTGTAAGGCTTAACCAAATGGTATAATCATGTGATTCACTTGATGTCACATTTCAGAAATAAAACACATTTCAGAAATAAAGCAATCAGATTCCAATCCCACCAAAATAATCAGTCGGGATCAGGCACAAAGAAAGAACCAATCAGAGATCAGCCCTCACCAACCTACACAAATAGGAAACCAGTTCATCTAAAGACCAATAAAAACAGGAACCCAATCAGTCCTTCCTTAGCTGCCACTTTATCTTTAAATATGCAAGTAAAATTTTAGGAACTTTGCTGTCTAGCCCAGTGGTAGTCAACCTTGGCTCTTTTATGACTCGTGGATTTCAACTCCCAGAATTCCTGAGCCAGCATGGCTGGCTCAGGAATTCTGGGAGTTGAAGTCCACGAGTCATAAAAGAGCCAAGGTTGACTGCCCCTGGGCTAGCCTATGGTCACTAAACCCTGAAGCTCAACATTGCCCAGCTGTGAAATACTACACCAGTAAAACATTTTAAAATTTCACCTGTATTAATTTTGTATCAGTGGTTGGTGACATTTTCAACATTCTAAAAGTATCAGCACTGAATACTTGGTGAAAATTCGACCTGACAGTGGTAGCAGGGAAAAAGCAGCAATATATTCTAGAATCTAGAGCATTGAAAATAGTTCCTGCGGTCAGTTCATTTTAAGTGCCTCTGTCTCACAGCTGAAAGTAATGTAAGAGAGAGAGAGAGAGAGACTGCTCTTTGAAGCCCTGATTCTAGCTAGTTAGATCAATGGTTTGATTCAGCTAAAGAATCTTCTACCAGAAATAAAAAATAGTTTCCCGAGAGGTAGGTGACATATTCAACTGCCCATTTTTTGAAAAAGAGAAATTATCTTTCTGCATGAGAGAACCAGTTGTCTCTTTTTGGTTCACAAAGTTGTGGTAAAGATTGCATATCCAGATTCTGTTTGCTTCGGTGGATGACTTATTTTAAGGCATTTACCTTTTATATTGCCATGTGTATCTAAAATATGAAATTAACAAAAGGAAGATGCTATAGATTGTTCTGAAACACATTAAATTCAACTTACAAACTTGTTTGGGAGGAAGGAGTATTTGACTATGTTGAATGGTGAAACCTATACTGCATTTGAATCTTTTAGCATTCTCTATACAACCCTTTCAGCATCCCTTTTCAACCCCTTTATGCATTGATGTATTGTAGAAAGTTACTCCTGAACTCATCTTCATTTAAAAACTGTTATGTATTATTTTTCCTAAGCGTTTATCTTCAGTGGGATTGGATGCCAAAAACACAGTCTGCATTTGGGATTGGAAGAAAGGAAAACTACTGGCATCAGCTACTGGCCACTCAGATAGGGTAATCAGCTAATGAATTTGCCATGTATTTCTCTTGTAATGTATGAGTGTGCCTTTTGTTTGTATTAGGAATGCAAATTAGCTTGTAAAATTCTTTATGGGAAATGGTATTATTTCATATAATGGAGGGGTAATTTAACAGCTAGGATTTTTGTCTGGATTATATCACTGACAACCAAATATAATTTGGGAGTGATTTGTTGCTGCCGCTTCTGTTGTTTTACTGAAAACAGTTGGCTAGGCTACTAATTTGATTGTAAAAGATTAATGTCCCATCCTATCTTAGTTTGATTCACTTTTTGGTTTCATACATTTTACTTCCAAGTTGTTACCAGCCTATTGAAGAAAAATATGGTATATGATATGAATATATGGATTCCACCTTCTCTTTTTTGCTCCATGGAGTTAAAGAAACTTGGAATTTTGTGGTCAAGTGAATAGAATAGGGAAAGTTAAACTTCCCCCTCTGAGCACCTCTTCTTTGACCTTGTAGCTGTTTGAACTGAACAGTGATCACAACAATAATGAAATAGCGGTGAAAAATTTTACTCATGCAGTATAGCTATTCCATAAATGGTGATTAAACAATTGTACATTTTCAGAGGTGTTTGTTGTCATATCCAACGTACCAGGCTTCCTTTACATAAAGTGTCACTTAGAACAGAAAGAGAAAACTTGAGAGCCAGTTTGGTGTAGCTGTGAAGGCAAAAGACTAGAAACCAGGGGCCTGAATTCTATTCCTACCTTGGGTACAAAGCCAGTTGGGTAACCTTGGGCCACTTGCTTTCTCTCAGCCCAGCCACTTCTGAAACACTTTGCCAAGGACTTGGGTAGGCAGTGAGAATCAGACACAATTGAATGGAAATAAAAACACATTGTGAGAGTTCAATATTTAATATCACACATGGTTTCATGCATTAATGTGTGAGGTTTATGAGGGTGTGATTTCAAAAATCTTACCAGTTTTGGACCACTTGAGAGTTTTAACCTATTTTTTATTGCATCTGTGCTATTGCAAAAAGGGCATAATATTATCTCTGTTTGAAAATATTTACTGATTGATAATTTCTCTGAAAGTCAGCTTGTCCATTACTATTGGTTTCTTCCTGTATATAATGCTGAAGGAGTTCTTTGCAAAAATTCCTTTCATGAGACTCCCATTATGTCAGCGGCTTTTTGGTTTTCTGTGGTGATTATTTTAGGAAATTAAAATGGAATTTTGAAGCAGTCCCCATTAACTGTTTGATAATGTTACAGGCTAAAGTTGCACCCAGTTCTGAATGATTCTGCTATCAATTTAAATTATGCAGAGCACAAATAATTGTATAATTTTCTAGGTGGATCAATTAAATAGTAATAGGTATGTGAGAAAAATAGTGTAAAATCAGTTTTTTCAAGATGATATCTATATAGCAAGGATGTGCTTTATCTAATAAATACAATCTTTTATAACAATACTGTTTATTTTAAATCTCATCTAGTTCTTTTAGGTCTGTACTATTTGGTATTTATTAATATTTTCATTTTTTTCTTATAATTGTTAACATTCCTATTATATATATGTAAATACTGTAAATTAAAGGCAAACATATATAATGAACCTTGTAAGGTGTTTGTTTTGCTGACTGTTTTTCAAATGCATTTGTCTTCTATAAAAAAAATTACGAGCTATGATGTAACTATTAACAGTCTTGATAATAGAGATATAGAACTTTGTTGAAATTGTATGAAAGAAATAGACATTTCTAGGATTTAATGCACTTCATTTTTAATTTAGTGTAGCAGTTTTGAATGTGTTTTGACAGATTTTTGATATTTCCTGGGATCCATTTCAACCTAACCGAGTGGCTAGCTGTGGAGTGAAACATATCAAGGTAACATAACATATCAAGGTAAATTGGTTTTGATGCTTTGCATTATCAGTGGAGAAAAATGTTATATTTACCTGACACATTTTCCCTTACTAACTTCTTTTAAGTTATAATTATTACATCGCCAATGCAAGGTAATAGACAAATTCTTAACACATAGAGTTACTGTTGAGAGGAATAAGTTATCAAGATAAGTAGAAGGGACACATGGTGAGAGTTTCAAATATGTGTAGCCTCCCCCCCCCCATGTTTTTAATCAAAATAGATTTATTTAGAACAGGGGAAAACAAGTAAAAGTTGCTGAAATACAGTACAAGCTAACTATGCTATTGGGAATTATAATGTGGTGTCAACCTACAAACTCCTTATTTAGAAAAAAGTTTTCCTAAATTAGACTCTTAAATGTAATATGCACATTAAAAAAAACCCCAAAAGTTCCATATCTTATTTGAATTCGTGTTTACTTCTTTCATCTTGTATTTCATGATCATAATATTTCAGTTACTAACAGACTGTGATTATTCTATTATAACTGGATTATATTTTTTCTGTCCAGATATTTCTAACTTTTACTTTGCCTTGTGTGCAGACTATAGATGAGGGCTTGTTATAAACTATCGATAGATTTCATTTTCTTTCAGGATACATCATCTTTTTGACAAGCCCTCATCTCTAGTTTTGACACATGTCATGTCATTTTAGCTGAATGCAAAGATGCAACAAATGTGATATCATTTAAGCATGTGTGAATTCTGCTACTAATCTAACCACTATGATTTTTTTTGTTAATCAAATTGTAACTTGTTAACAAATTGTGATTGAAAAAAATGGTAGAGTTTATGTGAATCAAGTCATTAACTGCAAATTGTTACTGTATTCTAACTCAGAATTAATTTTTATCCTAATTTATTGAATTGTTCTGTACTCACCTGATTACAGAAAAAAGAGATGAACAGTTAAAAAAATCACATCATTCATGTGGTTAATGGGTATTTACAGACATTTTCATAGATTTTTATGTTCACTCTTAATCATTGAAATATTTTAATAAACTTCAAAGCATAGATATTGATGTAGTATATGATTCATTTATTGCTAGTTGCTAGATTGGTTACTGCAAAATTTTGGATACCTAAAGCCTTATATCTTTTTCTGAATTAATGACATTTTAAAATAAGGAAAATTGCCTTGATTAAATAATTAGTTCTGTAACTAACCCTAAATATAACAAAATAAATGTTATTTTACTAATGAATATTTAATATGCATATTAAAAATAAAATGCACATACATATTCATGTAGACTGATAAAGAGATATAATATCTTAAACAGGTATAAATAGATGATGAGATCATAAGAGGACAATTTATAAAGACATGCCCCATATATTTATATCTAAATGTCTTTTTCCATTTGATTTTATTCTTTGTATACTTTCCTTTTTAAATTAAATTATTTTCAAATTAAATAAAATTTAAATTAAAAACGCCTGTTTAATTTTGGCATTTTTTTTATTTAGTTAAAAATATCCAAAATGTCCCATATACAAAATATATAAATAAATCTGTCAGTTGGCTCTTCACCAAACAGCTTTTTTTCAGTTCTGAAGATATTTAGCTCCAGATCAATGACATGATTTTTTAAAAAGTTCAATAAATTTGCTAGTATCTAACACTTTATATATGTTTGTGCGTGTGCCTAGTAGTTGTCACTTGTAAAATTTTCCATACCAAAGACACCAAGCCTTTTTCTATATTGAAAAAAATGCCTGTTTTTCTGTTGGGAAAGACTTTGTTCTTTAGATTGGGGAAGAAATTTGTTTCCTCTTCTTTTATTCAGTGTAGGCTACTCTTAATAAATAGTAAGTAGATGGCCAAATATATTGAATAAATGAAATCAATAATAAAATGATGTTCAAGGTAGCTTTCATTGTAAGATTTGCAAAAAAGCTGTAGAAAAGAAAGCAATCAAGGTCAGAGAACACTCCACATTTGCAAAATATCCGAATCAGAAAAATACAACAAAAAGCTAGCAAATCAGAGCCAAAGTTTAGCACAATTTAAAAGACCTGGTTTTCTTTAATAATGAAATAATTAAAAGCAAAGCTAACAAAAGAAGACATTGTTGGAAAATCAATTGTTGCATGCATTATCTTATTGCATCTTCTCATCTTATTGACTACCAGGATTAGCAGATATTAAAGCAGTGTTTCTCAAACTGGGCAACTTTAAAATGTGTGGACTTCAGTCCACAGAATTCCTCAGCCAGTCCACACATCTTAAAATTGCCCAGTTTGAGGAACAGTGATTTAAAGTTAGGGTAGTTATTTCCTTGTTGGCTTTCCCTTGTTTGATATTAATTTGTTATATTTGTCATTGCTAAGCCTAGTATTCCCAAGGTGGTTGTCACTTCCAGTTCATGCTCCTCAATCCCATAGCTTGTCTCCCTATTTTACAGTAGCAGAAAGAATGCAATGGAAGAGTTTAGCAGATTACATGGCTTTGTAATCCTTTACTTAAAATACAGCCAGATCATATGCTTTTCTAATCCAATTTTCTAATAAATAATCTTTTTTTAAATGTAAACATCTATCTCCAGAAATCTTTCTTTGTACTGCTGTACTATTATTTCTGATGTATGCATATTCTGCTGTTTAAAGCTATTCCCACATCAGGTTAAACCTCAGAGTGAAATTTAAAAGTATGAATAATTTTGTGTGTGTGAGAGAGAGAGAGGGAGAGGGAGAATGTGAGTGTGTGCTGGTAGGTCTTCAAAAGAGGCAGATTGGTTTAGACAGGATGGCTAATTGTGATCCAGGTGTAGATTCAGTTGAATTATACAAACTACAGAAAATGGGTCAGTTTGAGTGAAGATGCTGGTGCTTGATATATTTGGAATGAATAGAATTCTCCAAAAAAGAACAGAATGGGATATATACCTCTAACTAAAAGTTCCAAAGGTGCTTTTTCAAAAGGCACCTGGATTTTGTTTTTCCTTTAAGACATTTTCCTTCTCATCCTTAAACAGAGAGGACGGCTGATTTGAAAGAGGGGTCAAAGAGGCCATCTACATTAAGACTGAACAGCTCTCTCTTATCTTCTATTTACAACACAATCCTTTCAGCAGCTCCAAGAAGGTTCCACACCCATTTGCATTATTCAGGTGACCCTGAGGGCACAGATAAACCTCTAGGTAGCCTCAAAGACTTTCAGAAAGAGTGCTAATGACCAAATGACTGCAAGGAATATAAATCCTTTCATCGTCCGCCATTCATTCAGAACTGAAGAAGCTTCTTGGATGAGAAGTGAAATGTCTTCAAGGAAAAACAAAGTCCAGTTGCCTTTTGAAAAAACACTAGCAAATCAAAGATCCCAGTCTGTTCCCTTTGTGCTGAAGCCCCCCCCCCCACAAAAAAATTTCAACCTCAAATTACTATTCCACTGAGACTGAAGTTAGTGGAACAAATTGTACAAGGGGCTAGGAAGACATTCCAGGACCATTAAGGTACAATGGAACCACATGTGTTTTCACTGTAATTGGAAATCTCTGATGAAAGCAGAAGGATGGTCTATACAATTATGGGAAATTGTCCAATAAACTTGGTGTTTTAGGCACCCCATGTGGAGGAGGAATTTTGATTGAAAATTAAACATGATCTTCAACTGTAAAGGGAAAGGCCTTGATTTCCACAATGCTGGATGAAGTCCTGGCAAGAGCCGGATAATCCTTGATTTTATAGAATGCTGGATGCCTCTGGAATGGGGGAGAGCTGGGAAGCATGTAGCTACAGGCATGGGTGGTAAATGCAGATGGGCTGAAACTGCAACATCTCAGTTATTGATACAAACACATTTAATATAACATGGAAGGGTATTGGTCCAGAGTGGCATTTGTCTTTTATTTTAACATCCAATTGCAAATGATGAATAGAGGAGAGGAGGTGCTTTTCATTTAATAACTGAAATGGAATGTTCCAAAATATCTCTTATGAATTGTGTATTTCTGTCAGAAAGGAGATTAGGCAAGTCATGATTTCCTAAATTTTGTTGAATAAACAGATCAGTTGCCTCAGAAGTAGAGGGGAAGCCATGACTAAAATGAAATGAATCACCATAGGGGGAAAAAGTAAATTACAACCTGAATGTCAATTACAGTAGATCTTTGACATGTGATAGGACAGTTATATAGTCCACGAAAAATATATCCCAAGGTTACTTGGGAAACAAGAATGTGTATGGGGGCGAGGTAATTCAATTCACTTGGTGGTGGGTGACTTGATGACAACTGGTAAGGCAAAAAAGTAGATAAGGCAAAATTTTCTAGATGCGAAAGGGAAGTGGGAGGAGGGCTTTAAGGTTGTGGTCAGGTTAGGATGTTCTGTGGATTGGTCAATTCACAAAGTTGGCCCTATCAAGATTTAAGCTTAGCTACATTATGCCTGCTATTGGAGGTATAGACAGATCATCTCCAAAGAGGTTACATCTATGTGTTAGATAGACAGTGTTTGCAGACTTTTGTGTGGAAAAGGTCTATATGTTGTTTATAGTGCATTATGCTGGCCTCAAAGTACCTTATATATGGTTTCTATAAAGTGCTGAGTATAGGGAATAATCAAGAATTTGTAATCCTTTGCCTCCTGATCTGGGAGTGATTCTCATTAAAGGACCCATACTGCAGATTTTATTACAAATAAAGAATTTATTAAAATACATTGATCCTTTCAGGCATTGTGGATTGCAGTTGGAAAGACTTCATTCAGTACTAGGATCACAGGAGGAATAAGAGATTACTAATATCCTTCTGTAAATTTCGACTTGCACTGGTTATTTGTAAAAACAAATTATTTTTATTATTATTTAAGTTAATACTTAATTATCTTGATTTATTTCCTTTTCTTGTTTGTCATTATTTTAAAAGCAATAAAAATGTTTCACGTCAACATTTTTATCATATGATTTTATGTTAGCATCATGTATTCTGAGTATTTGTTCTACTCACTTTAAATCCTTTTGAATCTTTTGATAATGTAAACCATCCTGATAATTCATTTAAGGAGTTAAATGTAAATACCATAAACCACATAAACAGGGACCTGAACTAAGTAAACTGCTAGAGGGTTTTCATACATCTTAAAGATATGATTCAAACACATATTGCAAATGCTGAAGGTACTCTGTTTGTCATTTTGTAGTTTTGGACACTGTGCGGAAATGCCTTGACTGCCAAAAGAGGAATATTTGGCAAAACAGGAGACTTGCAAACTATCCTTTGTTTGTCTTGTGCAAAAGATGATGTTACATTCTCTGGTGCTTTAAATGGAGACGTCTATGTCTGGAAAGGGCTCACCTTAGTACGCACAATCCAAGGAGCTCATGGTGTAAGTTACCACTTATATGCTACTGTACAAAAAGTAGGTTATTAACAGGTATGTTTCCTATTTTACTTTAGGACACTTAACCAGTTCTCAAATGATTTATATGCTGATTGGTTACTGGACTCGCCTAAAGTATGAGTTGGACAGCTATATAAATTTGTTTGGTATATAAATAATAACTAAATAAACTGCACCATACTTGCAGAAGCAATTTTTGTTATTGATTTTGCTGTTCTCAGTAACATCTTGGCAGGCATAAAAATATTCTGCAAGGACAAAAATAACTCATCACATTTTAATTCATTTGATTCAAGGGTATGTTCTACCATAACAATTTTATGAACAGAAAAATAGTCTTGTACTGTAATGTGGCAATAGCAAGGAATCTTAAATTCTAGTGAAGCATGCCAGGATATGTGATTTAGTTAGTGTTATTGTTTGGAGAAAATTGAGCTTGTGAGTTTCATTAAAACATAATTTAATATGAGAAATATTTCAGGTAACATGAATAAGTATGGAACACAATACTCATTATCACTAATCTGTCTATCATATAAGCTATGTCTCTGCAACAATACTTGAATCAATTAATTTCATGGTTACATTATTTAAAGGTGCAATGCCATGAATACAAGTAATTATTTAACTCACTTAACTACAGTAATTGGGTCCTGCAATTCTGTTGCTAAGTGATGCAGTTATAAAGTAGAAAATCCTGTGTCTTTACAATGGCAACTCCAGTGCTGTTGTTAGGTGAATCCCACATGGTTGCAGCATCCCACGATCACATGATCGCCATTTGCGATCTTGTCTTGCTTCCCCATTGACTTTGCTTGTTGAAGCCGGCTGTGAAAGTCATAAATGGTGATCATCTGACTGCAGGATGCTGTGACCGTTGTAGTTGTAAGCCAGTTTCCAGTTGTAAGCCTGAATTGTGATCACATGACTACAGGGTCACTGTGAAGGGCATAAGTTGTGAAGAAATAGTTGTGAGTCACTAAATCAGTGGTGTTGAAAGAGGACTACCCATAGTGTGCCATGAGCATTTCTTATTCTAACATTTGTAATAGGAAATGATCAAAATAGAACTTTATGATTAACAAATATTTATTGCTTGTTCCAAAGATAAATCTTTTTCTATGCTGATGAAATGAATTCAATATTGCCTTGATTATCTTGGCAATTATTTTGTTTCTTCAGTTAGTTTACTGTGTTTAGGGTTCAGTCAGTCATTTATGCAAGGAGCATCATAACTGCTTTAATCGTTCTTGTAAGCTTATCCATTTAATTTGTTCAACATATATACACTATTGATAAACTCTATAATATGCTTGTATCTTTATGTTAATTGTATCTAAATATCTAAACCAAGGTCGGTTTTATCTTTACACAAGGTTAGGATGTGTGTGTCTGTGTCTGTGTCTGTGTCTGTGTGGTGTGTGTATGCGTATATATGTCATGAAAACTGTTGCAACTGACTTAGATCTTAGCAATGACAAATAGAAATATGAAGTACATGCATCATAGAAATAGGCTGATCAAGAAAAGCGTGCTAGAGTAGTAGATATGAACTCAAATTATAGAATTGTCACACAGTGTTATTATTTTAATATGATTCAGCAGCGCACAAATGACTATATGCCTAATCTGGTTTTGCTGCCTAATATCTCTTGGCAAGGAAAAACATATTTCTAATAGGCTGGTTTTGCTTTGTTTGTTTGTGTATGATGGAATGACTAAATCATCTGATTATATAAATGTTTGGAATCTCATAGGAAAAAACATTGTGATGTAATTCTGTTTGACAAGCAGTACATTTTAACACTTTGCAAACAGCAGTGTCCTATGAAAAAAAATTAAACCCAATTGTTTTATTGTGCAGGCTGGAATTTTTAGTATGTATGGATGTGAGGAAGGTTTTGCAACTGGTGGGAGAGATGGCTGCATTCGACTGTGGGATATTGATTTCAAGCCAATAACTAAAATTGATCTCAGGGAGACTGAGCAAGGATATAAAGGTAATAGTACTTTTATTAAGGTTTTGCTCTTAATTTGTACAAATATTTTATTTGTAAATTGTTTGGTATAAAATAGGTATTCTAGAAAAATGTTTTTATACTTGCAGAATGTTTACTATGATCATAAGGAATTAGTAGAACCAATGCATGTTTTGGAGTAGCTGAAACCAGTTCATTGAAGTGCAGTTCACAATACTTGTAGAGATTGGCTGACAGAAGGGCACATCACAGGGTCGGTGATATAAGGGACCAGGACTTTTTTTCTCATAGAACGCCCAGAACGGAGTTCCGGCACCTTTTTTGGATGGAACCTTGTAGGGTAGGCAAGGCAAGTTGTATGACGTGTGTGAGTTCCGGCACCTTTTTTTTTTTTTTTAGAAAAAAAGCACTGTAAGGGATCTTGTCCCTCCTGACAGTGGCCTTAGGCCACATCTTGTTCCTGCCTTGGCACAACTTCTGACTATGTGTTACATAGTACTTCCTGATACTATCATTCAATTTCCTGGCGAAAGGGAAAGCTTTAATATCCAATGTCGTTTTGGTCTCAAGACTCTTTTGCCAGCAAGGATGGAGTTGAGGGGAACCCTTTGGGTCAATATAAAAGGGAGAAAAAATGACATTGCCATAGGTGTATACTATAGGCCACCCAAACAAACAGAGGAAATAGATGAACTTTTTGCTAGTCAGCTAACTAAGGTATGTAGGAAGCACATCACCATAGTAATGGGGGACTTTAATTACCCTGACATCAACTGGGAGACAAACTCTGCACCAAGTGGAAGATCAAACAGATTCCTGACAAACCTAGCAGACAACTTTGTCTCCCAAAAGGTAGAGAAGTGAACTAGGAGATAGATAGATAGATAGATAGATAGATAGATAGATAGATAGATAGATAGATAGATAGATAGATAGATAGATAGATAGATAGATAGATAGATAGAAGGTGTTGAAGCCACAGGAACCTTGGGAGGTAGTGATCATGCAATATTGGAATTCAACATTATGGAAGCACAAGCAATAGAACATAGTCAAACTAGAGTCTTGGACTTCAAGAGAGCTAATTTCAATAAACTTAGAGAGGGCTTGGGAAAGATTCCATGGATGAGAATCGTCCAGGGGAAAACAACACAAGAAGCTTGGGAAATTTTGAAAAGCAAGATAATAGAAGCCCAGTCTACCTCAATACCAACAAAGAGGAAAAATAACAGCTCTCAAAAGAAACCAGCATGGCTGCATAAAGAACTCTCTGACAAATTGAAAGATAAAAAGGACAAGTATAGAAAGTGGAAAGAGGGGCACATAACTAAAT
>NW_015386540.1:3002968-3011099 GCF_001527695.2 Protobothrops mucrosquamatus
ATCACGTGAAGTATTAATACCACTTTACAATGCCTTAGTAAGGCCACACTTGGAATACTGCATCCAGTTTTGGTCACCACGATGTAAAAAAGATGCTGAGACTCTAGAAACTAGAGTACAGAGAAGAGCAACAAAGATGATTAGGGGACTGGAGGCTAAAACATATAAGGAACGGTTGCTGGAATTGGGTATGTCTAGTTTAACAAAGAGAAGGACGAGGGGGGACATGATAGCAGTGTTCCAATATCTCAGGGGCTGCCACAAAGAAGAGGGAGTCAAGCTATTCTCTAAGGCTCCTGAAGGCAGGACGAGAAGCAATGGATGGAAACTGATCAAGGAGAGAAGCAACTTAGAACTAAGGAGAAACTTCCTGACAGTTAGAACAATTAAACAGTGGAACAACCTGCCTCCAGAAGCAGTGAATGCTCCAACACTGGATGTTTTTAAGAAGAGACTAGATAGCCATTTGTCTGAAATGGTGTAGGGTTCCTGCCTGAGCAGGGGGTTGGACTCGATGACCTCCATGGTCCCTTCCAACTTTTTATTATTATTATTATTATTATTATTATTATTATTATTAATAATAATAATAATAATAATAATAATAATAATAATAATAATAATAATAATAATAATTTTCTTCCTTCTATCACTCTTTTGAATCTTGAGTCTTGCAGTCAATATATTCCCTCCTGCTTGTCTCCTTGAGCATCTGGGATAGGTAGACTGAGTGAATGTGGAATTTTGTCTTTATTAGGTGAATGGCTGAATGAGTGTACTATGCCTGAGTGAATGAGGATTTCAATTTGTCCATTTGCTATAGTATTATACCAGTTTGCTATTAAGTTACAATTATGTTACAATAGCAGTTTGTTTGTTGAATATTGCTACAGTAGCATTGGAGGTAGTAGCATGAATGCATATCTGGATATACAAGGCATAGTTCTGGAGACTAATATTAGTATGGATGTGGACTTCCAGTTTTATGTCATAGTGACGTGGCCAAGGGATTGCGGAGCTCCGCACCCCAAGGCTGGTTTCACCCTGCCTCGGGACCCTAAATGGATCTAATGTCACCCCAGAGAGGCGGCGAAGAAGGAGGGGCACCCCAATGATCACGGAATGTTGGCAGTCGATCTGTTTGATCCAGAGGAAGCCCTCCAATCCAAACAGGAGAAAGGCTAGCTGCACTCCAGTGACTAGCCCAAGCTATTGGTATCCGAAGTCCAAAAGCAGCAACTAAGAACAACTGTGAACAATGTGTCGGAGTTGGGTGAGATTATCAATCTTCTCTTCTCTATTTTGAAACTGATTTCCTGGAAAAGATCCCCAAGAAGCAAAAAATCCTCCAAAAGTGAGAAGGAAGGGGACTATAACCCTACCTTTCCATAGACGGAAGTGGCGATTTAATTTTTATGGGGGACAGAAATACATTGAAATGGATTAATGTAAAGCTATAATTTGGATAAAACTGAAAATTATGGAAATTGTTCAGATTTTCTACTTAAAAGAATATTGATAGAATTACAAGAAAATAATTGTTTTTTAAAAGCTGGAAAATAAACAGACACTGACATCTAGTGATGGAACAGAGTATAGAATTATAGCTGCCCTACCTCAGAAACTGGCAAGACGTCCAGAAACAGAGTACTTTTATCCCTTTGATTCTCAAGGACTCTTAGCCAAACAGAGAACAGCTGGGAATAGAAGAAAGAAAACACACTGGGCTATCTATTGCAGAATGACAAATACAATTGTTTATGAAAACTGCTGACCTTCTTGGATTATAAATATTTACTGAGCTGTGATATTTAAGTTTAAAAATAGTCTGTAGAGAAAGAAAAACTTTGACCTTTTGGCTATTCTCCTAGGGGGGAAATTACTGGATTGTTTTTAAATGACTGAACATTTTGGATTGTTTATAAAGATAAGAGATATATAAGACTATAGTGTTTGGAATTTAAGACTGGTTAGTTTGATGAAAATGGAGGTTGCATATACAACTAAAAGTGGTAAGAAACCACATGCAATATTCTTTTCTAAAATCCTTAGTCCAGAACATTAGAAATCTTCAGGAGAAATACTTCAAGATAAGACAAATATTTTCCAGGAAGAAATGTATGCTATGTTACAACTAATTCAAACAACAATGGCTTTAAATCATAATGAGATTAAAAATAACTTTGATGATATAAATGAACACATTTTTGACCTAAGCTCACAGTTAAAAAATTTTCAGAAAATGGTGATATAGAATGAACAAACAAATCAGATAATAGAACAAAAACTAGAGGAATGTCCTTCAGGTTTTTACCCCTTCTTATTTTAAAAAAAGGGATTTCTTATTTTAAAAAAAACTCTAATTGGAAGCTAGTAGAAAGAAGAATGCTAAATGAAGAGCCATGTTTTCTTTATTTTCAATAATATTTTGGATATATTCTTTGATACTAATATAAAGCAAGACAGTGGATCATTCTGAAATATTGAAGAGTTTTTTTAAAATATAGATTAGATAAAAATAGGAGATAAGAATAACATCCTCAAGTGCACCCCACTCCAGTTCCTGCCATATCTTCCTTTGCTAACAACCCATCTCAATGTTCCTGCCTGTTCTCTGCGCTCCCCTTTCCAGTCCAGTCCAATATTACCCATTGTTCCTTCCTCCCAGACTATAGTACAACATAACCAATCATCTAACCATTCACTCAGTCCATACACTCAATCCACTCAATAATCCACCCTATCCACAAGGAACTCTGCCACCTTTTTGGACATATTTCCCCAAGGTCTCTGCAGAGAAGGAACACCAGGCCTCACAGCTCACTTACCCTCCAAAATGGGGGAGGTCTCACACCTCAAAAGGTAAAGAAGGCCAAGGAAATACAATCATCCCAGGCCCAAGCAGGATCCCAGTCAGGCATCTCCATTCGGGGAGAAAAGAAGATGGCCATCAACATCCCCAAATTGTAAGTGGGGACCGGAAAACTAACAGAGTACCTTCCAACCCCGCATGGCCAGGCATAGGCCAATAGTCTCCAACTCCATTTCAGAAATAACTCTTAGGACTTTGGATTTGAACAATCCAAAGCAATCATACCTCCACAAGCCAAGTATCCTGGGGAGGCAGCAAGGCACCAAAGATCATATGTGGTCATCTACTGTGTTTGCTCCATAGCAGCAAAGACCAACATATGTATCTGCTTCTCTGACATTCACCCATTTGCTTTCTGATGTGCTTTATTGGGACATATATTTGATTATCTATTGGGTAGTATCTAATGTTCAGTATCTTGATCAAAGTTTAATCACAGCATGTATTTGTTAAATAAGACATATAGATGCTGCAACCATTTCATGTTATATATACCTTGGCATGGTCAGAAGAGTGAGGGAAAATTGACATGTTATATAGAAAGACCTCCTTTTTCCTTCAGAAGGCTAAGCAGATTAGATTTTCATCATTTATTTATAAATGTCAATAACACCTAGTGTGTCTGTACAATAGCACATCTTCCCAAAGGGCAAAATGGATTCCAGTTAGCAGAATAGTGGAGATAGTGGAAGTTAATTTCAAAAAGATATTCTTATGAGAGATTTATTAAATCAATGCCATTTTATTGCTATGGCTGTATATAAAGAATGCTTTAAAAAGCATAGACATTCAAAGAAACATGGAGATATAGAACCTGTAAACCATTTATTCAAAGTGGCTAATTAAACAGGATTATATTTGTGGGGTATATTGTACTAGAACTCTTTGGGTTCTTTTTGTATCAAAAAAGGGAATTAAGTAGGAAAAAGGAAACCTCCACCTCCCAACTTTTGAACTCATCTGTTCCATCCCTGCATATTCTTTGGATTATAAGTATAGTTGTCTACACATATACATTTTGTATACATACACATACATTATATAAACCATATTCCTAATTTTCTACTGCTAGACCACATTTTTTTTTCTGAAATTTTGGTAGCACTTTTTCAGACTAACAAATATTATTAAAATACGTAAGCTTTTATGAGCTACAGCTCACTTCATCAATGGCTAAATCAATGTTGTATTTAAACTGAGGGAAAGAAGATGACAAGATTATCAAGTAACAATTGTATTCAAAGTCCATTCTGTTTCCTGAGATCTTCTATTAACCTGAACACTATATGAACCTAGCAGCTTCTCACTCCATTGTGCTGACAAAATCTGTTTGTTTGTTTCACCAAAATGGGTACTCATAATGAAGTGCCCTGGAAAGTTGCAATATGCCCATATTACTTTATCCTTTTTTTGAGTCCTAATGTCAACTTTATGTCAATTTATTTTGCAAAGTTTATTCCATTTGTCCAATGTAGAATCCAAAGGGACATTGCAGGCAGATGATGGTATATATTACTTTAGAGGAAGAGCATGCGAAAGCGCCTTTATGTGAAGTAGTTGGCGCCTATGATGGTACTGTTGGTATAAAGGTGGGAGCAAAGGAGACATCTAGATGTATTGCATATGTTAGCATGATTGTCCTGTTGTATCTTGTTGCTTGTAAAATATCTGTTTCAATTAGGTGGTTGTCTGTATCTAAGTATGGGCCTGCCATCTAGTGCCTAAAATATAGTGTAATTGTCCAGTATGTCCAGTCATCAATGATGTGTTGATAAATGTGTAACAACCGGCTCTGCCAGTTCCATTACTGCCACTGTACCTCACCATGAGCTACCAAACAATTGTTTGGCATGCTAGGTGGTCTGCTCTCAAGCTTCTTGTAAAATTCCAGAAAATTTAACATTTGGCTTTGACATGAGCTAGATATAGCATATCACCTGCTGTAGCTACACTTTTGGAATGCTTCAAGGTGTGTTTTTTTATCTTTCTTCTGTCTTTTTCTGAGAAGGCTTTATTAGAATTTGAACTTAGAATTAAAATTAAATCACACTATTAACTANGTCTGCTCTCAAGCTTCTTGTAAAATTCCAGAAAATTTAACATTTGGCTTTGACATGAGCTAGATATAGCATATCACCTGCTGTAGCTACACTTTTGGAATGCTTCAAGGTGTGTTTTTTTATCTTTCTTCTGTCTTTTTCTGAGAAGGCTTTATTAGAATTTGAACTTAGAATTAAAATTAAATCACACTATTAACTAGTTCTCCATGGAATACAAAAATTCATAGTTTTAGTAAAATATTATATTAAAATTGAGAGGTTTTTGCCTATTTTGCATATCTACATATCTGTTTTTATATTTTAGGAGGCAGCTTGATACAATGAAACAGATTGCAAACCTGCCAGCAATAAGAATTAACACTTCTGTAGTACTTGTCCATATGCACTGTTAACATAGTTATTAATACTGTAACCAAGATACAGAAATGAGCACTTGCTTCATTATTACATAGAGATAATCAGTTATAGTTCTTCTTCAGGAAAAAATGTTGACTATGTATAAATAAGTATTTGCTGCTATAGAAACTGAAGATTGAAAAAATATTGTGAACTGCATATTAAAGCACACTAATAGGCAAATCATATTGAATCAGAAAATTAGCATTAGGTATTGTCTATGTCAGTTTGATTAGACCATCTATTATGTCCTTCTGGGTAATGTCTGACAGCCCTTCAGTCTCCTTTCTTTGTTTTATAGATGTCTGATGTTAAAAAGCAAACTATGTTGGACTTTGGGGAAAGAATCTTATTCTGTTTGGATGGCAGAATTCATGGTCTGGATATAAAACATCCCAGATTTAAAGGATCAGGTAGCCACCAATGGAAAAGCCTTGAACCTGGAAATTGGTTGGTAGTCAGAGTAGATGATACAAGTCTACTCTGAGCTGTAGCAGTTTTCTGGCTATCTCATTGGTGTTAGAAAATGTGTAACTGTTTCAGCAGTCAATGAATTTATTACATTTAAAATGTAATTATCAAAATCTCCCTATTACTGACTTTAAAAGTATAGGATAATACGGTACATGCACATATACCATATAAACAAGAAAGAATGAACTTGAGTTAGCATGTCATGAGTAATGATTGCCTTGAACAAGTAGTTCAAGAGGACTTGAGGTGGAAAGATTGTTTACTATCATATTATTCCTGCTACCAACTTTCATAAAAACCAGTGCTCCAAAGAGGAAAGAGTGGAACAACAGTATCCATAGTGAATGTCAAAATTTTGCAAGATAGTGGGTCTCTTGCAAGGTACTAGGATTGCAATAATAATAATAGAGTTGGAAGTGAAATCTTCTAGTCCAACCGCCTGCTTGGGCAGGAAACCCTATACCATTTCAGACAAATCTCTTCTTAAAAATTCCAGTGTTGGAGCATTCACAACTTCTGGAGGCAGGTTGTTCCACTGATTAATTGTTCTAACTGTCAGGAAATTTCTCCTTAGTTCTAGGTTGCTTCTCTCTTTGGTTAGTTTCCATCCGTTGCTTCTTGTCCTGCCTTCAGGCGCTTTGGAGAATAGCTTGACTCCCTCTTCTTTGTGGCAACCCCTGAGATATTGGAACACTGCTATCATGTCACCCCTAGTCCTTCTCTTCATTAAACTAGACATACCCAATTCCAGCAACCATTCTTTATATGTTTTAGCCTCCAGTCCCCTAATCATCTTTGTTACTCTTCTCTGTACTCTTTCTAGAGTCTTAACATCTTTTTTACATCATGGTGACCAAAACTGGATGCAGTATTCCAAGTGTGGCCTTACCAAGGCGTTATAAAGTGTTATTAACATTTCACGTGATCTTGATACTATCCCTCTGTTAATGCAGCCTGGTGCTGTGTTGGTTTTTTGGCAGCTGCAGCACACTGCTGGCTCATATTTAAATGATTCTCCACTGTTGTTCAATATCTACTCTGAGTCAATCTTCAACGAGGCACTGGAGAACATCGACCCTGGCATCAAAGTAAATGGTGTTTGGATCAACAACTTAAGATATGCTGACAATACAGTTCTGCTTGCCAGTAAGCATGAAGACCTTCAGCTCCTCATCAACAGAGTCACAGAAATATCTGAAAAATACAGCTTGAAGCTTAACACCTCAAAAACCAAGATCATGGTCATCAGCAAACAACCTGTTAATTTACCACCAATAAATTCAGAAGGAATACCACTAGAAAAAGTTGAAAGGATCACACACCTCGGTTCCAATTTACATGAAAGCTGGGACATAACCGTTGAAGTAAAGACAAGGACAGAAAAAGCCCGTACAGCATTCTTCAAAATGAAAAAGGTCTTCGGCAGTCACAACATAAGCCTAAGACTGAAAATCAGGCTTGTCAGATGCTATATTTTTTCTATCCTGCTCTATGGAGTAAAGAGTTGGTCTCTGACAGAAGGCCACCTGAAGAGACTAGAAGCATTTGAAATGTGGATTTACAGGTGGCTGTTATGTATAAGCTGGGTTGACAAGATCAGAAATGAGGAGGTGATAAGCCGCCTGGGAAAGCCAAGGGAAATCATCAAAACAATTAAAAAACGAAAATTAGAATATTTCAGACATGTGATGCGACACCCAGAAAAATATGGCATACTCAATTTAATCCTCCTGGGAAAGATTGAAGGCAAATGAGGTCCAGGCAGAAGAAGAACATTGTGGCTTCAAAATCTAAGGGATTGGTTTGGACAAAACTCAGCAGCACTTTTTCGTGCGGCTGCTGATAAAAAGAATTGAGTGTCTGCCATCCCATGACTGTCTGCCCATATGGATGGACCCACTGTTTTTGTTTTTTTTTTCAACAAAATTTTTATTGGTTTTATTTTACATGGTAGCAAGGCCATCAATTAATCAAAACAAAATCATATTTATACAATTCAAATTATTTCAATATAATTAACTCAGTTATACATATAACTAATCTATTATTATTTTAATATATCCTACTTCCCCTTAAGTCAATACTAGTAACTCTATTTCTATACTCCTCCCACCCCCATCCCCACCTAACCCCCCCCAGACTTCCCAGAACTGATTACAGGATTAAACATTCATCTTCCCAAGTCTATATAAAACTACCCATTATAAACTAATCTATTATAAACATGCTTTAACTCATAAAAAAAAATGCTCAAATATAAGCTAATATAATCTATCTATATATAACCAATCCATCCTCCCAATCTCTTCATCATACAAGAAACTGTGCC
>NW_015386540.1:3013087-3024609 GCF_001527695.2 Protobothrops mucrosquamatus
TCGCTCTCCCGAGATAAAGGGAGAGCTTTTGGGACTCTACTCCTATCCAGGAGTACTCACCTCGACCCCTTCTCCCGGGGCACAAGGTTCCAAGCCGCTGAACAGCTGCTGACCGCTGTTCATGCTGGCTCTGACGCCTTCCCAAGCGGACGGCTCCGAAAAGAGCCGCCATCGGCGCGCCGTCCCACCGGAAGTCCTGGATGGACCCACTGTTCTTTCCAATCTCTACCAATAGGCAAACAAATCTCTCTGAGTCCATCCACTTTAGTCTTATTATTTTTGCTTAATATCTTTTTATGTCATTTTTAAATTATTTGTGAAGTGCTTACCAATTATTGGATAGGAATTTGCTAAAGACATGGTTCTGCTAAAGTGAAGCCTTTTGTTTCCTATTGCATTACAAAGAAGACAAATTACAGATGTGTTTAAATCTTCTACTGAAAAATAATAGGGCTTCACAATGCTTAACTGAAGCTGGATTGTGTCCACTACAGCTAATTATTCATTAATATACAAAGATTATTCTATCCTTTCTCAGGTTTATCTATTCGAAGCGTGTGTTGGAAAGCAGATCGACTTCTAGCAGGAACACAGGACAGTGAAATATTTGAAATTATTGTGAGAGAAAGAGACAAGCCAATGCTCATCATGCAAGGTCACTGTGAAGGCGAGCTCTGGGCTCTGGCAGTCCATCCCAAAAAGCCATTAGTTGTTACTGGCAGTGATGATCGATCTGTGCGGTAAGGCACCAGCATTTATCCCTAATGTTTCGCCACAGCTGTGTTGGGAAATCCTCATGGCTTTGAAGATCATAATGCTGGTGATCAATTAATTTGCAGAAGAAAATAATCAACTAAATGTTTTATTTATGTTTTTAGTTATATATTATTTATTCCAGCATTTATATTCCAGTTTATTAGCCAAAGAATAGGTACTTAAAGTGCAATAAATTTGTTAACTAAAAGAAAACCCAGCAATACACCAAGTAGTGTTAAAATATGTGAGATAACTTTGAAAATTATTTTAGTTCTAATCATTTTTCTCAGAGCTACACTTGAGTTTTAAGCATCCTGAAACATCAGTACAGTAAAATTTCTAGCAGCTTAATCACTTCCTTTCTTGTCTAAGTGAGATTACTAAATACTTTTTTGTGAGAGGTGATTCAACATTCATAAATGTTCAGTAAAGAAATACAAGGTGCGGGTGTCTGAATTGAAATTGCATCATCAATATATGATTTTCTTTACAGAAATGGTTAATATAAAAAGAAATCTTAATTTCCGTTCAATAGAGTGAAAAATAATCCCAGAGAAAGTAGCCTTTCCAACTTTCTTGGACTAGGATTAAAATGATTTTAATGAAACAGACAGGCAATATAATTTGGCAATTAAAGGGGTGGCATCAAGGAGATCCAACCAGTCTCCCTCAGACTGATTGACTTTGAATCTCTCTCTCTCTCTCTCTCTCTCTCTCTCTCTCTCTCTCTCTCTCTCTCTCTCCCTCTCCCTCTCCCTCTCCCCCTCCCCCTCCCCCTCTCCCTCTCCCTCTCCCTCTCCCTTTCTCATTACCTCCCTCCCTTCCCCCCCTCTCTCTTTCCCCAAACCTACCTCACACAATTGCTGTTGTGAGGAAAATTGGAGGTAGCATTCTATAGGTTGCTTTGAGCTCCTGAACAAATAAATACAAATAGAGTAATTAACGTGATTAATAGTTAAAATACCGGTACAGTTTAGTGCCATTTTCAAATCTGATAAATATTCCCTGTACCGCTTATTCCAGTTATTAATAAAAATATTGAAAAATTGAATCACATAGTAATAAGATGATATTTCATTCCATTCATATGTTGCACTACAAACCACCCAGACCCTTTTTACTCTAATCTGTTCTGTGAGCCAGATAAGCAGAGAATAGAATGGGAGAGATACACATAAAGTTTGGAGTAATGTCTCTCTGGCCAAAAAAGCAATACATAAATGCCACATTGTAATGATAAACAGACTTTTTTCATCTTTTCTTTCTTGTGAAGCTTATGGAGTCTTGCTGATCATGCTTTGATTGCCCGATGCAATATGGAAGAAGCTGTGCGGAGTGTATCTTTCAACCCTGATGGATCTCAGCTGGCTCTGGGAATGAAAGATGGCTCTTTTATTGTTCTGAGAGTAAGGTAGGCTTGACTCTTGCCTTAAAAAAATAATTCAGACCAAATCTGAAACATATTAATGCAATTTTTGAGAATTCTTGTAGATGTTGTTGGCTTGAATAAGACACAATAGTCTGATAAAACGTATTTTGAAAGCTTGAGGATAAGTTTTCTGAAACAAATTATATGGGTCTAGCATAGGGGTAGGCAACCTTGGCTCTTTTATAACACGAGTCATAAAAGAGCCAAGGTTGCCTACCCCTGGTCTAGCACAATATATAAATCTAGCCATTGTGTTCTGTATACAGTATTCATCACTTAGCGTTTATAGTAACCAATGCAATTTTTCTAAATTATAACTTAATTTTAAATTAGAACAAAACCAACTAACATGGTGAGTAAACCTAATCTTTATATCTTTATATATCTTTTTGCATCCCTAGCTTAGATGCTTTAATTCTAGCTTATTAAATCATAGTTTTCTGTAACCAGATCTGATTTATTATTTTTCTAAAAACTATATTCTTAAGAAAAAGAGAAAAAGGATATCTTTATCCTATCTGAATTGGGCAGCTTTGGATTTCTGGGGAAGAAATGGCAGAGTGAAGAGAATTCTGTAAAAAGTGGAGCCAATGACCGTAGGGAAATGAAGAGACAGCAGGTAGACCAGCTGGTTCATAATTCTTCTCCAGACAAGGAGAGAATTTGAGATCTCTCACAAGTAATCCAGTAATCTAGGCAGCTGCTCTTCACAAGGAGACCATAAGACAGTGGTGGTGACCCTATGTGGCACGCGTGCCAGAGGCAGCACTCAGAGCCCTCTCTGTGGGCACATGAGCCATGCCCCGGAGATGCCAACTGTCCCTCTTCAACCAGCCACCCGCTAACTCGCTGAGGTCCCACGTGGCCGGATGCATCCCAGCACCCATGCGCTCACTGCCCTCTGTGTGTGGGGGCCGATGATGTCAGGCAGCAGCTGCCCCGGCCCCTGCCTCGCCTTGCCCTGCAACAATGGCACCCCCGCCCTGCCTCACCTCACCCCGCAGGATGAGCTTCCTGCCCACTGCCCCACCCGCCAGAGACGCCCTGGATCTCCCCCAACCCTGCCTGGCCCCCACAGGCGTCCCTTCCCAAGAGCAACATTGAGCTGCCCATGCCCACCCAGACCACGCCCACCCATCTGCCATGACCACTGTAGCCACACCCAGCAGGCCACGCCCACCCGGCACCTGGCGATACATAAATGGGTTTTGGGTTGCAGTTTGGGCACTCAGTCTCTAAACGGTTCGCCATCACTGCCATAAGACATCGGTCTGCAGTGGGTTTAGCATTCTGGCGAATAGCTACTGTATCTTGCTCAGTCAGCACCTTTGAAAGGACCCTGGATTTGCACACTTCCTTTTCTAATCACTTTGAAAATTGCTTATTAATTGCTTTTCAACTATTAGGAATTTTTAGATCAACAACTTTTATAGTGTTGGATGGTTTTTTTTTTTAGTCCTTAGTGAAGTTTTAACTGTAAGTTTAAGAACTTTAAAAAAAAGAATCCTTCCCATAGGAAAATGCTTTTGATTTAAATTCTTTTAAAAAAACTTAAGATAAGACTTTAAAAATTGGACACTAGAGAGAATTAAAGATAATAATTAAAAGAGAAGAAAGCTCAAACTAAACAATTATAAAATGAAGCAAAATATTTTAACATTGGTCCTATTTTTTTACCAGCTTTTAAGAATTTATTTTTTAAAAAATGTAAACATGGAATGATCCTGTAGAACCAACAATAATAAAAATCACCCACACTGTAGAAAGAGCCAGTACTTCATTTTTTTATGCTTGTTCCAGGGCTTCTAGCATAATGATGCTGTTTCCTCGTATTACCACCATCCTTATGTTGTTCTGTTGTCTGCCAGGTGCCATTTCCACACACTCATCTATCACCAAATTCATGAGTGAATCAAAACCTCTGAATATCCCTTGAACATGCTGACCTCCATTTAGTTTTAATGATAGCTTCTTGTCCATAACTTCTTCAGTTCCGGTGGGTGCGCTTTGCTCATCCTTCCTTTTCCAAGCCAACCACCTCACAAAGCATCTGTTGCTTGTCTCTGCTGCGGTCAGATGTCAGCACGGCACTCAATTCTCTCCTTAACATTGGTCCCATTAAAGGATAGTTTTGAACAATGGAGTCAGAAGTTCATTTTCAAAGTGTCTGCTTCTACAAATAGACTGTGTTTTAAAAGATTATGGAAGAAGAATAAGTTTCACCGGACAAGATCAAGACTGATTTTAAAATGGGCTTTAAACAGACAGTCTACAAGAATGATATGGAAAAAAATATTACATTGGACATATAAAATAAACTGAGTGATGTTTTAATAATTAAAAGGAATATATTGTCAGGCACAAAGAATCAAGACCATATGTTAAGTTCCAATTAAGATTTATTGTTCATCATCATCATCATCATCATCATCATCATCATAAAGTTGGAAGGGATCTTGGAGGTCATCTAGTCCAACCCCCTGCTAGGGCAGGAAACCCTATACCATTTCGGACAAATGGCTGTCCAGTCTCTTCTTAAAAACCTCCAGTGTTGGAGCATTCACTGCTTCTGGAGGCAGGTTGTTCCACTGGTTAATTGTTCTAACTGTCAGGAAGTTTCTCCTTAGTTCTAGCCTAATGTTCATCACTAAACCACTTAATGTTCATCACTAAATTAGCCCTAGATCACTAAATTAGCCCTAGATAAGAGTTAATGGAATTCAGGGAGAGGGGTTATACTTGGGAACATTTGTGGACATGATTCTAGGCTGAGTCCTCTCTTGATTCCTCCCCCAAGCTCTGCATCTTCCTCTCCTACAAATATACAAATAACAGACAAAGAGAGTGACCTGGATAATTTTCCTATATTGGATTTCTGTAAAAGGTTTGTTAACATTGAAAGATGTTGTGAGAAAGGACAAAATAAAAATAAAAGGAAATCAAGCTCTACAACTTTATTTGATGGGAGTAAATATCAAGATTTTAACTGCAGAAGAGAGGAAAATAAAGTTGGCTGATTTGATCAAGGTTAAAATAAATATGTTATCTCTGTTAACAAAGTGCATAACTGGGGATTGCTGATACAGTGGCCAGTTTCTTTTTCTCTTTAATGATGTATTCTTTATTTCTAAACTAATTACTGTACATAGTGAGGCTTATATATTGCTCTGATCCAGCAGAATTCTGCACAGGCAATATAGTATAGAAGGAAATCATGCTTGCTAATTCATTTGGAACAGCAATCCCTCTTGAACATTGTGGATTGTCTTTTAGCTTCTAACATTACTGTTAAGTAATTATCTTATTTACCAGCTAAATAATTTTTCTGATATATGATGGCAGATATTCATTCTAAGCAACAGTATGCCAAAGATTATGATTATGATGGGTTATTTGTAAAACATAAAACTGTAAAATTCAAAGGGAGTGGCATGCAAAACAAAATCAGTGCTGTCTGTTTTTGAGATTGGGGGGAAAAGTTTGAAAATATAATTTTAGATATTAATTCGAAACACTATTATATTCAAGTGACTTATTCCTGTGTGTGTGTGTGTGTGTGTGTGTGTGTTTCCTGCTGCCAATCTTGTATTCATTTATAAGAAAAACAGTTGAATTTAGTGGGTTGTTTCTGAATAGACATAATATTCTGCTGCAAGGCTACTATTCTATACAATACTTTTGAAGAACAAATTCTCTTGAGCTTAATAGGACTTCTTAACTACATCTGTATTGGATTGCCCTTCAAGAGCATGTTTGTGCAATACAGAATCTGTGTAGATAATACACATACCACCATCTTATCTTTTTTCATTTGCACACCCACTGCTAACAATGGTTTCAATACTCTTTGCAGAGATATGACAGAAGTTGTTCATATCAAAGATCGGAAAGAAGTGATTCATGAAATGAAGTTTTCACCAGACGGCTGCTATCTTGCAGTGGGTTCTAATGATGGTCAGGTAGATATCTATGCAGTTGCTCAGCGGTATAAGAAAACTGGAGAATGCAACAAATCTTCTAGTTTTATCACTCATATTGACTGGTCTCTAGACAGTAAATTCTTGCAAACAAATGATGGTGCAGGAGCACGCTTCTTCTACAGGATGCCATGTAAGTAAATATTTCTTCATTACATGCATTTAATCTTAATGAGCAGTACATAACATTTTTATCAATATACTCCAGGGATAGGACTGTGTGATGACTTGAAATAAGCACTATTCCCCATTAACTTGTCTGTCTGTCTGTCTGTCTGTCTGTCTGTCTGTCTATCTATCTATCTATCTATCTATCTATCTATCTATCTATCTATCTATCTATCTATCTATCTATCTATCTATCTATCTATCTATCTATCTATCTATCTATCTATCTATCTATCTATCTATCATCTATTTAGCAAAGGAACTTAGACCAGAGCATGGGGGAACATAAATATCCCTTTAACCTCCTTAGATGAACAGTAGTATATATATGAAGTAAATTCAAAATTTAAAAATTAGCCAAAACAATTAGCTAAAAATCATCAGTTTCACTACTGTATATGAATTTTCTTAATTTTAAAGTTGTAGATTATTATGTTTAAAATTATGCTAAAGTTTACATCATTGCATATTGATACAGTAAATAAATACAATAACACTGTTATGAAAGTTAGAAATAATTACTGAATTCCTTCTTTTTGAAATTTATTGGAACTGATGGGCATGACAATGGAAAATAATTTGACTATCAAGACTGGACTAGCTAATATTAGAATTTGGAATAATTCAGCATCAAGTAATAGTATTACATTTTTCTATACAATGTAATAATACAGTACAATGAAACTTCATTTTAAAGCATCATTTATTATTTGTGCAATGATGTCATTATGCAAATGGAAATTTCTGTAATTTCTTAATGTTTCATTACACCAGTAAGAGAAATCAGCATGAATATCACAAAATTAAGATAATATTAACATAAATATAACTACCTCATCTGAATTACATTTGATATAATGGTATTAATAATACTGAAACCTGAATTAATGTCACCCAGCAGATCTATGTAGATGTTAAAAGGGGTGGGTGGGTGGGTGAAAGCATTAAACACAGAGGTACCCCATGTGAGTAGATGCGATCTCCTCCCTCTTGTCAACACAGACCCTGGACTGACCATTGAAGGAGGTGAACCACTGCAACTACTACAAATATATTGTATTTATTTATTAATCAAACTTACATAGCCTCCCATCTCTGGGACTCTGGATGACTTGTATTGTACAGTATGTGTGTGTGTGTGAGTGTGTGTGTGTATTGTACAGTGTGTGTGTATTTAAAAATAGAAAAATCAGCAATAGAAATAAAAAACTAAACATATATACAAACATTGAGTGGGGAGAGAGAGAGAAAGAAAGAGAGAACATCAAAAGGAATGGAACTAACCTAATGTCCAGAAGGAAGGGAGAATGTTCTATAAGATGGATACCACAACAAAGAAGATTTAATGTTATATGCGTTTTAAAGAGATTGCATGTTATATATGTTTATTATGATTGTTTTATCCATACACTGTCACACAAGAGTCACATAGATATGTAACAATCTAATAATTGGATAAATAAATTTTAGAATTACTGTTGTCTGGTTATTATGAAGAACCTAAGTAATGCAAAGGGGACAATGCCAACCATTTCATAAGATCAATTCCTTCCTTGAATTCCTTGAATTCCTAAGCTGACCGATTTCACTTTAGTTATATAATAATAGGGAAATAGTAAAATGTATTATTTTCAATCAAAAGAAGAACCATCATATTTAAACTTTTCCCCATGGATTGCATGTTACTGAACATGGAAATAAGGATGTGCAAGGCAAAACTTAAAGGATCTATAAAAATAAATGGACATCAGAACAACATACAGAAATAAATTAAAATTAATTTATTATAAAAAATTAATTTTATTGTATTGTAAATCAAATGATGTGTTGTTACAAATACTGTAAGGGGGAAGATGGGAGAGAATTTATCTGCAAGTGAAAGATATGAAATGTAATATCTAATAAAGTTACAGATCAAATTCCTTTTCCAGACTCACTGAGATCTTTTTTAATCAAATCTCATCGAAAAAACAAAATCCCCATTCTGGGTTTTATTTATACACCAAAGGCAGATTGTATAAGATTTTTGATACAGCAGTTTCTTTTTTCTCACAATAGTAATAGTGGTTACCAAGAGGTTCTCATTGTCTCATGATTGCTAAGACAGAGGTTTTTCTGCCTTATAGACTTTGACCCAACTCAGTGTAGTTGGACTTTATCTGTTCCCCTGTGACTTCTTGATACAGATTTTTTTTTAAAGAAGAGATTGGATAACCATTTCTCTGAAATGGTACAGGGCTTCCTGCTTGAGCAGGGGTTTGGACTAAAAGACCTCTAAGATCCCTTCCAATTCTGTTATTCTATTCTGTTCAGATTCAGCTCATTTTTCTCATGACTTACTCTGTCTCTACCTTTTTTTTTCATTGTCCAATGGTACAGGTGTTAAAGTGTATAAAATTTGTTAACCTTGTTGCCGATTATCTTGGAGAGAAGTCAGGCATCATCTTTATTTGCAGTTGCTTGAAACAATTACTTGTGAAAGGGATCAGCAATAGGTTCAACAAATTTATGTGGATTTGTTGTGCATTTAAAGATGAGCGGATAGCCCTCCAACTCAGCAATGGCAAAAGGCCCAAGAGAAAAAATAATTTCTGATAAGAAATTGGAAAAATATTAAATTTTGTGTTCAGCTGCTCCTGAAACAATATAATTAAATAACTTATTAATTTAAATTTATTTCAGCTGGAAAACATTTGGCAAACAAAGATGAGATCAAAGGAATTTGTTGGGCTTCATGGACCTGTGTAATAGGATCAGAAGTAAATGGAATCTGGACAAAATACAGTGATGTTACAGATATTAACTCTGTAGATGGGAATTATAATAATACAGTTTTAGTGACTGGAGATGATTTTGGATTAGTTAAATTATTCAGATTTCCATGTCTTAAGAAAGGTAAGACATTGTGCCGTGCCTATATAAAGTCTTGCTTTATTTGTATTATGGATTATTTGATGTTTTTTCAGTGGCTGAGATATATTCTTTTAATTTATTTAAACTTTTTATTAAAATGATGAAGATGAGATAACAAATAAAAATGCTCAATCTCTAATATTACAAGTGCAAGCAGAAAATTACCAGGAAAGTGAACCTATCTTTCTTTTTCATTTTAAAAATGTTAGTAAATATTTAAAAGCACATTCTAGAAAAATAAAAAAGAAGTGAACTAGAAAAAAAACTGCAAGCAGTATAAAACTAAGCAAAAAATTGAGGTAACTTTCAATTAATGCTATATATGAAATTGAATAGTCAATAATAAAGGAAGCAGGTGTAATAAGTATCAAAAGCCAAAATGAATAATTTGGACCAATCTTCCGAATGACCCACTACTGTGTTTCCCCCAAAATAAGACGCAACTGGAAAATAATCCCTAGCATGATTTTTCAGGACACTCGTATTATAAGCCCCACCCCAAAAATAAGTCCCAGTTAAGATTGTCAGCCAGACAGACACATTTAATACCGTATTGCCCCCAAAATAAGACCAACCAGAAAATAAGCCCTAATGCGTCTTTTGGAGCAAAAATTAATATAAAACCTGGTCTTATTTTGGGGAAAACATGGTATTTGAATGATAAAGACATTGACTGGTTTTTACTGGTTATATAATTGTATAAAAAAGATAATAGTGAGAGGGGGGATTGAAAAAAAAAGATTATTCTGTCTTTTTAGACATTGGGTTAGTTCATCACATGCCTTAGTGGGTCTGTTGGAGTAAAAAATAGAGTTTCCACCTGACTGTTTGCTATAAGTAACATCAGAAAGCACCCCTTTAGAAATTGGGTAGGTTGCAGCTGAGGAACAGGCCATTTTCAGTAGTTGTATTATGGTTTTGGAGCAACCTTCTCCAGTTGACTTACCTTTTTTTTTAGTAGTCAAGCAAATGAAGATTGCCTTCTCATTTTTCTGATATTGTTATATTCCCACTTATGTAGTTAGTTTTATCTGACAGAGACCATTATTCAGTTATTCTTATCAGTCTGCAAGATGGAACTGAAAGAAAAACAGGGAAAGAAAAATAGCTATGCATTGTTCAGTACAGATAAAAAAAAAAATAGTATTCCCTCAAGGCTCCAGAATGCTGAATAGCAATATTCTGTCTTAGCTTCGTGGCCAGTTGGATCTCCATTAAGTGACATAAAATGGTAGGTTCTGCTTCAGTAGAAAAATGTACTGTGGGCATCAACATTTATTTTTATTATTTTTTATTTATATCCCACTTTTATTATTTTTACAAATAACTCAAGGCGGTGAACATATCCACTACACTTTCCTCCTCCTGTTTTTCCCACAACCCTGTGCAGTGATTTGGGCTGAAAGGATATTTTGTTACTCATGTTTTTATAATTTTAGTAAAGTTTTAATTTGTGTTTATGAAGGCTGGTTTCAAATTTTATAAATTACATCTCGTTGGGAATCAATTGTTTTATAAATACCAGGATGTGAAAAACTAAGATGATATATAGCATCCTAGAAAAATACTGTACAAGTCCTTGCAAGGCTGAAATAAGAGCTTTGTATTGAGTACATTACAAGAATCCTTGTGACTGCCTCATGTAGCAATCTTTTGAAGTTATGACAATATAGAACAGCTTTGTAACCAAAGCTTGCATTTACAACTGTCACAGCATCCCATGGTGATATGATCACAATTTGCATACTTTGCAATCTGCTTGTGACAAGCAGAGTTAATGGAGAACCTATAGGTTGCAGTGATGTGGTTTTTCCATTTAACAACCATGGTGCTTAGAGATAGAGTTGCCAGTCCCAATTGTGGTTACTAAGCAAAGACTACCTGTAGAATAGTAATAATGATCCATATAGTATTTTTGAATTAGTATTGATCTAAATCTGTTGTTCAACAAATGAAGAAGGATTAAGTAACATAGGTGACTAAATATATACCCGTATATACTCGAGTATAAGTCGACCTGACTATAAGCCGAGGGACCTATTTTTCCACAAAGAACTGGGAAAAAATGGTGATTCGAGTATTTTATTTATTTTATTTATTTATTTATTTAATTTATATGCCGCCCTTCTCCCGACAGGGACTCAGGGCGGCGCACAACATATTTAAAACCAGAACATATATACAATCCCCCCCTTAAAACCGAATTAAACCGAATTTTAATGTTGCGTCTTCCGAATATTTAAAACCCAATGTAAAATCCACCCTAGGTCAGGTCCGCT
>NW_015386540.1:3025115-3034975 GCF_001527695.2 Protobothrops mucrosquamatus
TCTCTCAATTCTCCCCCACCCCAAAAGCGGGGAGGGGGCGACCTTGCAAAAGGGAGGGGGCTTCTCCCGGTTGCGGGGAAGGCTGGAGGTGCGCCTTTCTCGGCCAGCCTGGGTAAATTCGGCCGTATTCTTCAATACGGGCCGGCCCCAGCAGTTCCGGCTGGTTGCCGGCAGTTGGCTGTTCCTCCCTGGCCGCCTCGGCCCCCCCGGCCCTGTCGGTGAGCGCCTGGCAGGGCGCAGCATCGCCAGGCCTCCCCCCTTCGCGCGAGGCGTCTAGCGTTCCCCCTCGCGCTTGGCTGCGGCGGCCCGGGGTATTCCGGCCTCGACATGCAGCGCCGCAGGGAACGGAAGGGAAGGGGGGAGGGCCGTACCTGGAGCATCACATGAAGAATACGGCCGAATTTACCCGGGCTGGCCGAGAAAGGCGCACCTCCAGCCTTCCCCGCAACCGGGAGAAGCCCCCTCCCTTTTGTAAGGTCGCCCCCTCCCTGCTTTTGGGGTGGGGGAGAATTGAGAGAGAGAGAGAGAGAGAGACAAACACACACACACACAAAGAGGAGAGGGGAGCCGGCCGGCCCACCCATTTCCCCCTTTCCCTGCGCAAGCGTGTGTGGATTTCCCCCCCCTTTATTTCTGCCCGCCTCTCTCGCCCGCCCGGTTCCAGCTTCTCACTATTCAGGCGTTTCTGCAAAGCGGGAGGGGTTGAGGGAGGGGGGGTGGTTGGTGGGAAAAGAAAAGATGGAGCAGCGGCCAAGGGTTTATAAAACAAGCGGCGGAGTCCTGCAACTCAGAGGCGACACGGGGGAGGGAATCGGAGCTAACCGAGGAAGGAGGCTGCTGTTTCTGCTGCCGCCGCCAGCCGGGGCATAATATGGTAAATAAATACGAGTGTAGGGGATCCGCACGTGAACGAAGCCCCACTCCCCCGCCCCTTTTGCTTTCGCTCCCGAGCCGGCGCTTTTGAAAAGGGCTTGACTCCAGCCTGGGATTCGGAGCGGGAGACGCCGCTGCTGCTGCTGCCGCCCGCGCTGCTTTGGACTTACAATATCCGAGCAAAAGACTTTGCAAAAGACCACCCCGCCAAGGGGGAAAGGCACGCAGTTGGGCACCGTCTTCCTTCGGCGTCTCTTTAAACGGTGCTCGGATATTGTAAGTCCACAAAGAACTGGGGAAAAATATTGACTCGAGTATAAGCCTAGGGGGGCATTTTTCAGCTCAAAAAATGGGCTGAAAAACTCGGCTTATACTCAAGTATATACGGTATTTTTCCCGAAACTACTAACTATTGGGAAATAAAGAACATTTCTGCATATATGGATCTGTTGCATCATGTTTTGAAATTTCATGCAGAATATAGTTAAAAAGTGATTTTATAAAATTTGCAATATCTTTCATGCACATCTGTGTATGTGTTGTGTGTGTCTTGCTTCTGTATGGCAACTTTTTAGCCAGATTTGGGTTCAATTATCTTTATTTTTTAATTTTAGGTGCAAAATTCAGAAAATATGTTGGCCATTCTGCTCATGTTACAAATGTCCGCTGGTCACATGACTTCCAATGGGTAATCAGTACGGGAGGTGCAGATCATTCTGTTTTTCAATGGCGGTTTATTCCAGAAGGTGTAACAACTGGAATCCTTGAAGCAGCCCGTATAGGTAAGATTTTTAGAATGTTGAAATACGATTGAACTAAAAGGTCCTAATTTCCTTAAATGGAAATTTTTAATCATTAATCCTCCAGAATATAGGTAGTCCTCTACTTACAACCATAATTGAGTCCAAAATTTCTGTTGCTAAGCGAGACAGTTGTTAAGAGAGTTTTTTCCCACTTTACGACCTTACTTGTCACAGTTGTTAAGTGAGTCGCTGCAGTTAAGTTAGTAGCATGATTGTTAAACGAATCTGGCTCCCCTATTGACTTTGCTTGTCAGAAGGTCACACAAGGTGATCACATGATGCAGGGGCACAGCAACAATCATAAATATGAATCATTTGCCAACTGTCCGAATTTTGATCACGTGACCATGGCGCTGCTGCAATGGTCATAAGTATGAAAAATGGTCGTAAATCACTTTTTCAGTGCCATTGTAACTTTGAACGGTCACTAAATGAACTGTTGTAAGTCAAGGACTACCTGTACTCAAGTCTAACACGTACATTGCCTTTTATTTTAATCTCTACTCCCCACTTGGAAATTTATGGAAAGGATCACTGAAAAGAGAATGTGCTTATTTAAGATTGTGCTTCGTTTTCATTTTTGGCTTAGTTCTGTATATTTTACTGTCAAGTGAAAAATGTTCACTATGTCCAAGATCGTTTGCAAATGTTTTAACATGTCAGAACTGAGATTTTACATATCTTTCCTGGCACTGAGAATTATTTTTAAAGAATTACTAAATAATATTATTTCATCCATTCTGCAGATTGTGGCATAGATTCCTACAGTGAAGAATCAGATTCTGATTTATCTGATGTGCCAGAATTAGATTCAGATATTGAGCAAGAAGCTCAAATCAATTATGTTCGACAGGTGAGTAACATTGCAGTATCATATCATTAGATCAGGAACAGTTGAAATGCCATTGCATCATACTAAAAATAAATATCTGGAAAAAAATACACCTGTTGATTCAGTGACATCTGTAGGGAAGATAAAATAGCCAAGATGGTATTTACACTATTGTAATTGAAGTCTTGTCTTTTTTAAGTGCATGCATCATCCATACCAAAAATATAGGGCTTTGATTATGATGCTACATCCTCCAACTTGTTTCTGTTGTTTTCACACATAAACATGCACTCGGACACTGTTTGGCCCCATGATTACAGAGCAGATTCATACTGCCCCCTCCTGTGCACATTTGTTCAGCATTGTCAATGGGCAGAGAAATATGTTAAATAAATACATTCTATGTAATTTTAAATCAGAGGTTCCGAACCTTTCTGGTTCTACAGAACGGTGGAGGCTTTGGTGGTTTCAGTGGCAGGTGGGATGGTGTCGCACGTGCAACCTAAATCCCACACATGCACAAATGAAGCGATCCATGGTCCAGGGGTTGGGGAACCCTGATTTAAATAATTATTTAAATATAAACATAAAATTGACTATGTCAGCGGCATTCAAGGAAAACCAGTTGAAGATGTTTTATAGATGGCATCTTCCACCAGCAAAGCTTGCCAAGATGTTCCAGAACAATTTGCCAACATGTTGGAAATGTAAAAAAGTACATGGAACATATTATCATTTATGGTGGACATGCCCAGTTGTAAAAAAATACTGGACTAAAATAAGAAGATGGATGGAAGAAATAATAGACCAGCCCATAGACTGGAAACCAGAGATCTTTCTGCTGGGTATTTTAAACAGAAAATATAGTAAAGAAATACGGTTCTTAATTCTACATATAACAATGGCAGCAAGAATAGTATACGCACAGTTCTGGAAAAATGAGAATATACCATTAGAGGAAGAAGTGATAAGAAAAATCCTGGACTGTGCTGAGATGGACAAATTAACAAAAGAGATAAAAGAAAAGGAAGATACAGAGTACTATCTAATATGGAATAAGTGGTATGATTGGTTGGAGACTAGAAATAATAAAAGGAGAATAAATGTGGAAAAGTCAAAAGTGGAAAATGTGTGTATAATAATGTATAGTAATAATATGTATTATTTTTAGTATGAGGTATAGTATGAAGGAAGAAAAATGTAAACAAGAAACAACGGGACAACAAGGACAAATATATCTAAAGAAGAATAAGGGGGGTAAATGTAAATAATAGAAGATTACCGTTATGAAATTGCTGTTAAAAAAAAGGAGGAGTATACACTGTGTGTATGTGTGTTATGTTTTGTTGTTTTAAAAAATATTTTTTTAATAAATAAATAAATATATATTTAAATTATTTGATAAGGACTGTTGCAACATGTTTGTGTTAATTAGATGTTGGGCCATCTTTTTTAGTGTAAATAAAAGATAAACATGTATCAAGAAATCATATAGGAATCGTGGTCCTTTATCAGTGAAAAGCTCAAATCAATTGAATAAAGTTCCTAGAAGGAAGCAAAAGTGATCTTAATGTTAATTATGATCCAATGATTCACAATGATCCTAAATGCCTTTTTCCCAGTATATTTGGTGAAGCTAGAAATATATTGTTTGAACATCCCCTGCTACATATTTTATGTAAAAAGTTTTGAAGGATATAAGAAAATATATAGATAATGTTTATCCATACTGATAACAACAACAACAACAAAGTTGGAAGGCACCTTGGAGGCAATCTAGTCCAACCCCTTGCTCAGGCAGGAAACCCTATACCATTTCAGACAAATGGCTGTCCAGTCTCTTCTTAAAAACTTCCAGTGTTGGAGCATTCACCGCTTCTGGAGGCAGGTTGTTCCACTGGTTAATTGTTCTAACTGTCACGAAGTTTCTCCTTAGTCCTAGGTTGCTTTCTCCTTGATTAGTTTCCATCCATTGCTTCTTTTCCTGCCTTCAGGTGCTTTGGAGAATAGCTTGACTCCCTCTTCTTTGTGGCAACCCCTGAGATATTGGAATACTGCTATCATGTCACCCCTAGTCCTTCTTTTCATTAAATTAGACATACCCAATTCCAACATCCGTTCCTTATATGTTTTAGCTTCCAGTCCCCTAATCATCTTTGTTGCTCTTCTCTGTACTCTTTCTAGAGCAGTGATGGCGAACCTTTTAGAGACCGAGTGCCCAAAAACCACCCGCCCCCGCTCCGCTTCCCACCCTGCCTGCTCCGCCCACCTGCAGGGACACGCACCGCCTCCATGGCCCGCAGCAGATCACCAAGGCAGCCGCGCAGCACCATGGTAGCCACGCCCTCTGACCACACCCCGCAGCAGCATCTGCATGCTATGGGGCACAAGGGCGGAGTCTTGTCCCTGCTGCCCGGCTATGTCCTTGGCTGCGCTGCTCCATGTAGGCCACATCCGGGGGCAATTCTCCTCCAGGGAGGCTGCTGGTGAGGGCCACGGGGGGAGGCGGGGCTGGGGTGACAGCACGCGTGCCCACAGAGAGGGCTCTGAGTGCCGCCTCTGGCACCCATGCCATAGGTTCACCACCACTGTTCTAGAGTCTCAACATCTAAAAATGTAGCACCACTGGTTTTGACCTACGTCATAAGGTTCACACCGGAATGGTTCCGTAACATTTCACCATAATTATGAAGTGTACTAGAACTAAGATAGGGAGACAATTACGTCGGATCGTGACACAACCGAAAAAACCGTCGACGTCGTGTGACGACCGAGTATAAATTCACTAACTCCACTAGGACTCCAAGATTAATTTAAGAGTAAGTCAATTCAGTCCATAGGTACCATCACACATTATATACTTTAGCTTCTGAGATGGGCTGTGGATATAATGATTTAGAGCAAAAAATATATAATTACTTTCTATTTCACAAGAAATATTTTGTTCTGAATAATAGCCTCACATTCTTATTCCAACCCCTTTCCTCTGCAGAATGTTTCCTGAAAGTTCAGAGAGCCTCCATAAAAATTTCTGCAATTTAGTTAGAGAACTAACATTTTTACCTATTAACTATATTTCCATATAGTAGATAGATGTGGGTAAACAGTGTAGTAGAAATTCATAAATTGTATGTCTGCTTCACAATTACCTTTGAAATATATTTATCAGTATTCAATTAGGGTGGAAATTTAACTATATGTCTGTTTTGTTTTTTATTCTTATGCACATTTTTGTGTGTAGTTTAGCTTTTTTTTTGGAGTTTCTATTTTAATGTTTCACATAAAATAAAAAATTGGAAAAAAAAACCCAATTTCTTCTTTTATGTCTAACTATATGCTTGACACAAGACAAGAGCTTCAACTTTTTGTTTTTTTATTTTTTTCTCCCCAGCTAAACATTTGGGTTACAAGTTTCATTAAATAGATTCAAGCATAAATTGCTTTTGGAAACTGGTTTTTATATTAGTGGAAATTTAGTGTCTGTATATAACCCTTGGGAAATTACAGTGTTGTTGCTTGGAAGAGGACTTCTTTGATATACAAATGACACTATTCCCCAAAAGCTGTCCACTCCATAAAAACCTTTTGCTGGACTCAGTATTTGTTGATCCAGTTCCCCTTCTCCAGAATTCTAAGGGATAGGTTCACTATTTGCAGATATAGATTATTGCTTACCATTTCCAATTGGAAAATTAAAGAATTGTTGTTGTTTTTTCAAACAAGCTGATTACATAGTATAGCAGCCTTCCCCAATTTGGGCAAATTCTATTCTAGAAATATTAGACTACAGCACAATAAGGATGAGAATTATGAAAATTGTAATCTAATACTTTTCAGTCATTAGAGTGGAAAAAGATATGATACAGGACAATGACAAAGATCTTTCAAATTACCAGCAATAATACCAGCAAACAATAAGAAGCAATTTGAATTACTTATTATGAGCTTATAATTAAAAAGTAATTTTTCCTTCTTTTTTGCAGGTTTACAAAGAAGATCTACCTCAACTGAAACAGCAACGTAAAGAGAAAAGCCATTCAGTGCCCTTCCTTAAGAGAGAGAGAGCCCCCGATGACAGTTTAAAGCTGCAATTTATACATGGGTATAATAAATTTTCAACAATAACTTTTTTGGTAGTTTACAGAAAGAAAGAGATAACCCATTCTTAAACAAAAATAGTCTTTAGATTTAAAATCTATGCCTGGAATTAAGAAATGAAATGGGTAAGGTGAGACACTCTGATTCTTACATTGGAGAAAGCTATTTAGTAATCAAGGGTAGAGAGCTTCAGGGCTGAAAACAAAGCAGCCACAAATCCATTAACTCAAAGAGGAGGGAGGAAGAGTCTCAGGATTTGAACCTACATAGTGCTGTATATCAGGCAGGTTTTCTGCATGCTGATTCGTGCAAATCTTCATTGTGGATAGGGCTTCCTGATTCTCTATAATAAAGTTACCTATGTATTTTGTTGTGCCTGCTTGGGAATGCAGGGCTAAGAGAAAGATGGATATATTATGCCAGGTATAAAACCTTGTTGATAATTATAAATCAAGGAATACTGATTTTCTGTTCAGATCTTTGCCTTTGGTTATGGCTTTCTTCCTTCCTCTTTCTTACACAACACCAAATCTGCTGTTGACTTTGAAATAAAGGTAAGTATGACTGCAACACAGTGTTAACATCTGAAATGGTATAGGTCTCCTGTTTGAGCAGTTGGTTGGACTAGAAGACCTCCAAGGTCCCTTTCAGCTCTATTCTGATTAAAATTGAAGAGTTAATCTGTTAACACAGTGTTCATTGTTGTGGTATCAGCCAGCTACTGTACATATTTTCCCCCAATCCCCTTTTTGCTCACTCTCCAGCAATGTATATTTCCTTAGAATGTTTTTTACTAGGCTGTATTTGAGGTTCTCCCTGTCCTTTTAAGATTTGTTTTAATGAAATGATTATATATCCTTGTCATAATCCTTCCAAGTTTGATCATTTCCCTTATGCAAAAAGACTGTACCATTCTCAGTACAAAGCCATTACTATTTTGGTCATTGACCACTATTTATTTCTTTTATTCTTTTATTTCTGGGATTTATTTATCATCTCTGACAGCTAGGATATTAGATAGTATCTAACATCTAAAACTGATAAAGCAGTATAATATATATATATATATATATATATATATATATATATATATATATATATATATATATATATATATATATATATATATATATATATATATATATATATATATATATATATATATATATATATATATATATATATATATATATATATATATATATATATATATATAATGAATACATTTTAATAAAAATAATACAGTTAATACATTTTAATACAAATAATGCAGACTTTATATTAACTTCATATTATTCAAATATAAACTGAAATAAATTCTGTTTTTAATATTATTCAAACACCAAGTATGTCCCTCTGCTACTTTGAGCTTATATCATAATATATAATAGTTTATATCCTAATATATGGAACATCATCCCTGCAAAGATAAGATTGATAATCTTTGATAGGCATTGAAGACATGATTTTGCCAGCAGGTCTGATATAGAGTGCATTAAGTGGTTGTTTGATTGTTGTCAACAAGAGGATGAGGGTTTATTGGGTTTTGTATCAGAGGTTTTAATTCTGCAAGCTGCTTGGAGTCACTGTGAGTGAATTAGCCATATAATTTCTTGATGATAGATAGATAGATAGATAGATAGATAGATAGATAGATAGATAGATAGATAGATAGATATTGATTAGAAATAAGCCCTTTTAATTTCAGCAAAATATGATTCAATATAAATGATAACACTAAGATCACAGTACATGTTCCTTTGCTTCCTCAACTAACCAGAGTCTTGTTGACTTATTTACCTGTTGATTTTTTTTCTATTGATTTCAGTTATAGAGGCTATGATTGTCGAAACAATTTATTCTACACACAGACTGGAGAAGTGGTTTATCATATTGCTGCTGTTGCTGTGGTGTATAATAGACAGCAGCACACCCAAAGACTATATCTTGGTCATGATGATGACATTCTCAGTCTTGCCATCCATCCTATGAAAGATTATGTTGCTACTGGGCAGGTGAGTATGTAAGAAACATGATCACTGGCAAATTAAAGTTAAAAATACAGATTTTCTCACATACAGGATTCAATCCAGGAAATGAAATGTTTGGCACATATTTATAACAATCCAAATTTTGTGGACTGTAGTTCAATTAGTTAGATTAATAATGGGTTTCCAACTGCACCAACTGCAGTTATGGCAGTCTATTCCTCATTTAAAAGGACATCTATCAACTATTTATTTATAGTCTCAGACCAATAAAAATATAAATACAAAATTTTAAATATAAAAATATCCCCGAAGTTGAAACAGTAATGAGAAGAGGGTATCATCTGGTTTCTGCAAGCCATAACTATTGCTAGAAACATGGTAACCTTTGTAGTTGTTGCCCAAGTTAAGTCTTACAGAAGGAAGATTACCGGTATACTTTCTTGATCAGAGAGATAGCTAACATTTCTGACCATGTGGGTTTATGAGTGCCAGATTCCATGAGTGTTACAATGCGTAGTGTTATAATGTATGGATTATTGATTCAACTTTTGTATCTGGGCAAACACACATCCAGTTATTGTACAGGAGAACTAGTACATTTGCCCATAAAAAGCAATGCTCCAATTCAGGCCAAAGTAAAACTTCTCCCATGTATAGAATATGTGAGCGGCAACTAGGAATCATCAATAGAAAACTTGCAATTTCAGGAAACCAATTGTTACATTGAGGAATTATAATTCAATTGAGAGGCTACCAGTGGTTCGTTGAAACCCAAGTAACCCTGCCTAAAGTTGAGCAGGCAAATCAAGCAATAATAAGCATTTCTGTTGGATTTGGAACTACTTTAAGCTAAGTATTGTATCTATTATTTCATGAGGAATAAAACCCTCTGTTTTATTCCTTCAATCTATTACGTTCCATCAAATATAAAAAAATTCTGTAAAAGTCACACTTGATTAATTGGAAACATATCTATCTAGAATATATTATATAGTTAATCCTTATACATAAGAACTATTTCCCCTAATCTGCCTATCAAAATAATTAAAAGATCAGAGAAAATGTTAAGGGTAATACTCTATGCTTCTTGTCTCCTGATAAAACAGAGGTCTCCAACCTTTCTCAGTTGGCAGACTGGAGGGAAAGGGAGGGGCCATGAGCGTGCACGATGCAAATGGGGCGGTGCTAGTGCCTGCATGACACTCGTTAGTGCCGCCCTGTTTTTGCCACACAGCACTCTGTTTTCACCACGGTGCCCTGTTT
>NW_015386541.1:0-3453 GCF_001527695.2 Protobothrops mucrosquamatus
ATTGCAACTGAGCGTGGCTTTTATATAGATGTAGCTTCGTCAGAAGGAGTCAGACTCCAGAACAAATGCTTACCCGAACTTGACTTCCACAGCCTGGAGAATGGAGTGCTTTGTACACACCCACCAGAGTGCTACTCTCTATCTTAATCATCTTTTATATATATATTGCTGTCAATCTATTGAGGAAAAAATACCCCACAGGGCCAAAACAAAGCAACAATGAAACCCTAGCTTCATTGGACAACGGGGAAAGTAGCCAAAGTAATAATTACATTTTATTTGTTCTATTTTTGTTCTTCCTTTGTTTTCTGAATTCTGAAGAGAGGCTAGGAAACCTTGATTCTTTGCCCTTAAGTGGGTTCTTTATCTTTTAGAGTCAGTCTAAATGAAGAATTGTTGTTTGAAAGAAAAGGGGAGAATGATATTGCAGAAAGTTCTGCAGTGTCTGTTTTTGTTGCTTTCTATTTTCCCATTTGGTGTCCTTCAGGTATATATCTTTGTATGTATGTAAGTATGTATGTATGTATGTATGTATGTATGTATGTATGTATAACATAGAACATAGAATCATAGGACCGTGGAGGTTTTCTACTTCAACCACCTGTCCAAGGCAGAAGACCTTATACTATCCTTGGCAAATGGTTATCCAGTCTGTTTCTGAAAACTTCCAGTGATGGAGCACCCACAACACAAGGTAGCAAGATACTGTATTCCATTGATTAATTGTTCTCCCTGTCAGAAAGTTTCTCCTTACTTCTAGGTCAGGGGTAGGCAACCTTGGCTCTTTTATGACTCATGGACTTCAACTCCCAGAATTCCTGAGCCAGCCATGCTGAGGGGAAAGGGAGAGGTTTCCAAGCTGAGCCATGCTGGCTCAGGAATTCTGGGAGTTGAAGTCCACGAGTCATAAAAGAGCCAAGGTTGCCTACCCCTGTTCTAGGTTGTACCTCTCCTTTACACCAGATCTCCATGGTGTGTAAGGAGCCAGGGAAAGAATATAGACAGATTTAAATAAGAGGAAAAGGGAGTCAGTGAAAGAGTCTCAGTGCCTGATACAACCTTTGATAAGGTTTTCAGAGGTTAAACATTCTAAGACTGCAGACTTAACACCCGGCTTCATTTTCAATTGCCATCTACAAGACTTGATTACCTGTCTTACACATGCAGAGTTTATGATAAGCCATTCACTCTTTGTTCAGGAGACGTCTGAAGAGTCCACCTCCAATCACCCTGGAATTAGCAGCCATTTTTCAGTGCCAATGATGACATTTCGACTAATTTCCAGGTGAACTTTTAATCCTCAATGACACAGTCAAGATCGCTACCTGCAGATTTTCAAGAGACACTATCTTCTGTAACCTTTCTGTACACCAAAGGCAGTCTACCCCGAGTTGCAAATTTTTCCTTTATGAGGATTTTTTTTCCTCAACAGTGTCTGGTTTTACCTCATATTCTCTGCCACCAGTCAAGGAAAGCCTGATATTTATTTATTTACTTATTGTGTTCCAAAATGGTCCATCGACCACAGCTTCCGGCTCAGGATGGCGTGTCTGCTAAAAATGCGCAATAAAGAAACCACACCGATGTAGAACAATAAAAATCAACAGCCTCACAGAAAAATACTGGTATTAATAAAGGCTGCAGATAAACTTACAACAGAGATAGTCGCTAAGCAGTAATCAGTGTCTTCTCAAAGGTTTCATAAAATAAATAAATAAATAAAATAAATAAAAATAATAAAATAAAATAAATAAAAATAATAAAATATAATTAAATATAATTAAATTAAATTAAATTAAATTAAATTAAATTAAATTAAATTAAATTAAATTAAATTAAATTAAATTAAATTAAATTATGCAATACTAAAATGAAAAACTTCATCATCAAGTATTGCAAAGACATGGGCACCAGACAACCTATTATTCTATGTTCTATGTTGCAAAAGAGTTTCAAAAACAGGGAGCCAGGATCGAAAAGGATCCTTCTATTATAGACCTCATCTCATTTACTGACTTTCGGAGCAACATTTGAACTCTGTGATACCCAGAGGGACTGGAGGCTAAAGCATATAAGGAACGGTTGCTGGAATTGGGGATGTCTAGTTTAATGAAGAGAAGGACAAGGGGGGACATGATAGCAGTGTTCCAATCTCTCAGGGGCTGCCCCAAAGAAGAGGCAGTCAAGCTATTCTCCAAAGCGCCTGAAGGCAGGACAAGAAGCAACGGGTGGAAACTAACCAAGGAGAGAAGCAACCTAGAACTAAGGAGAAACTTCCTGACAGTTAGAACAATTAACCAGTGGAACAACCTGCCTCCAGAAGCAGTGAATGCTCCAACACTGGAAGTTTTTAATAAGAGACTGGACAGCCATTTGTCTGAAATGGTATAGGGTTTCCTGCCTGAGCAGGGGGTTGGACTAGAAGACCTTCAAGGTACCTCCCCACTCTGTTATTCTGTTAAGCCTCTGTTAACCCTTGTCTTGATTCTTCTTCCTCTTTAAGATCTTTTCACTTTCCCTACCCACTGGATTATTTATTTGCTTTGCCCGCAACTGGGGGTGCATGCATTTTCTCGGCTCACCACCGCTTTTTGATAAAGTGATTTACTCTGATGTCTCATCAAATACCTCTTTTGGTGTAATAGCTTCTCTGTTGCAGAAATCTTTTTACAGCAAGAGATCTGCTTGGTGCAAAAGATAAAGCCCAGTTATTGATTGCCCATGAAAGAAACTCTTTATTGAGATGACTGAGGTTTTCACTCTGTTTCTCCCAGTTCTCTTCTGCAACAAGCCAATGCAATAACCCCCCCCCCCCCCCGTGAGGAGTGTTAAACTCTGACTCAGTCAAAAGCTTTGTGGATTTACCTGTTTTAGCCGGCAAGGCACCTACCCTATGCTCTTTTTAAATATAATGGTTATTGAACGTTTTTACAGCAATAATAAGAACTGATACAAACTAAAATAGAACAGAGAAAATTAAAAGGAAGGGAAAAGCTAAAAGTGCAATAAAGAAAAAAGGTAGGAGAAGATAGGAAAAAAGAGAAAGATATAAAAAGTGGCTTCTGCTATTCTACTGTATGTACAGTTTTCCCAAACATAAGACCTAACCTCTCCTGCAACTTTGTCTTTAACAATATTTCCTAGGCTCCATTTAATTTCATGTTCTAGACTAGAATGTCTGGCTCTAATTTAGGGATTAAAAACTTTTCTCCAGTACATTTTTGCCTCTCTCTCTCTCTTTTTTTTTTTTTTTTGGTCTTTTATCATTACATAACTTTGCAAATAAAGCTTCCCTTGATGCCTACAGTTTTCTTAAATCGATCTTTTGTTATTTCTGTTTGTTTGTTATTTTCAATTCCTTCCCATGTTCCTTCCCCTTTCCTCCCTCCCTCCTGCTCATCTCACAAGCAAGTTATTCTGTGCAGGGTACAACGAAACAAACAGCTCTTTGCA
>NW_015386541.1:4986-34179 GCF_001527695.2 Protobothrops mucrosquamatus
ATATACTTAAGGGCAAATAAAGCAGGAAAACATATAAAGAAATGAAATGAACCTCACCCTCCAGTGATCTCCACCATCTTGTGGGACATTACATTACCTTACTTTTCCTTAAGGCTCTTGGCTAACAAAAATAATGGGAAAAGACAAGTTCTCCGGTAACTCAGATACAGAATACAAAATAACAGAGGTGGAAGGGTGGAGGTCTTCTAATCCAACGTCTCTTGAGCAGAAGACCCTGATTAATTGTTCCCATTGTTATGAAATTAGTTCTAGGTTGGATCGCTCCTTGATTAGTTTCCATCTGTTACTTCTTGTCCTGACCTCAGATGCTTTAGAGAATAGCTTGACCCCATCTTCTTAATGGCAGCCTCTTAGATATTGGAACACTGCTATCACGTCACCCCAGCCCTTCTCTTTCTTAGACTAGACATACCCAATTCCAGCAACCATTGATCATGTTTTAGCCTCCAGTCCCCTAATCATCTTTGTTGTCTTCTCTGCACTCTTTCTAGACTCTCAATATCTTTTTCATATCACCATGACCAAAACTGGATGCAGTATTCCATAGCCATATTCCATAGTCTTACCCAAGCAGTATAAAGTGGTACTAGCACTACACATGATCTTGATTCTATACCCTTGTTGATGCAACCTAGGACCGCATTGGTTTTTTTAGACAGTTGCAGTACACTTCTGGCTCCTACTTAAGTGATTGTTGAATAGTATTCCTAGAGTTACCGCTGTTGAGCCACATACCACTTGTTTTATATCTATGCTTGAAGCCAGTTGGATCACCTTTGGTCAGTCACTCTCTCTCTGAAAATATTGCCAAGAAAAGTTCATGAACCTGTCCAGGCAGTGACTAGGAGTCTACACTGACTCAAAAGCACTATATATATATTGTTTGTTAAGAGCCTAAGAGATCCCTTCCCTTAGGTCTCCTATCTTTCCTTCTGTCCCTTTACTTTCAGATCTTTTAGCTGACTTGAGACAAGATTTTGAATTCAGCTGAGAGCAGCTAGAGAGCAGCAGCTGAGAGCAGTTTCTTCTTAACATTTTTTCTGTTCTTTCCCTAATCTTGCTCATTTCTCTGTCTATTTCTTTTTTGTGACATTTTGGCTATCTACACCATCAAAACCCAAATATTGTAAATATTCAATGTAACACGCAATTCAAGCAGAGCAATATATAACCTTCAATCCAAAGATAATTAAAATAGAAACAGATATGTTCTGAATTAACAATCATTCTTCCTCAATAAGAATTTAACAAGATTTTTAATGCTACTGAGCTAAGGGTTCTTTTTAGAAATACCTGCCAGAAAGATTTGGTTATTTATATAAGATTAGATATTATACCTGGATTTTTAATTGGATTAACTTGAATGAACATGATTGAACAATGTTGAAAATTATATTAGAAGCACAATTGTCCAATGGTTACATTTTTCCAAGGTTTCATTTTCCTATCCCAAGAACCAAAAATTGAATGGTGCTTGTTCCTAATTTCCAAAGTACTGTTCATGGGGCACGTAATATCCTCGGGCAATCAGTTTGGTCTAGTGGTTAAAGCATCAGGCTACAAACCAGGAGATGGTGAGTTCTAGTCCCGTCTTAGGTGTGAAAGATAGATAGGTGTCTTTGCGCCAGTCCCTATTTCTCAGCCTACAGGATTGTTGTTGTGGGGAAAATAACAGAATAACAGAGTTGGAAGGGACCTTGGAGGTCTTCTAGTCCAACTCCCTGCTCAGGCAGGAAACCCCCTACCATTTCAGACAAAGGGTTATCCAATCTCTTTTTTAAAAGCTCTTTTTTCACTACTGAATTTCATTTTGTTAGATAGGGGCCCAGTGTTCAAGTCTGTCAAGATCTTTCTGTATCTTGAGCCTACCTTTTGGAGCGTTGGCTATTCCTGCCAGCTTGGTGTCGCCTGCAAATTTGATGAGTTCCTCTTCTGAGTATTAGCATGTTCACCACCTTGAGTTATTTATAAAAATAATAAAGGGATACAAAATATAAAATAAAATAAGTAAAATATCCTGGCAGCTTTCAGGTGCACCTTCTTACCAGTACAAGTTCTAACATCTAAGTAGTTTTCCATAGCCCTAATTCTCTAGATATGTGGCAGGATAGTCTCTGTAATTGAAAACTGTGGGAAGTATTGTCCAACACAAGTGCAGAGATCAAGACTGAATACAATTTAATTGAGGTTAATGAATGAACCCCTTCTATTGTTACATTTTCCCCGATAGCTTTTATGGGAGCCATAGGTTAGTATCATGTTGAGTTTTCAACTTTTGGTCTACTTCCCCAGCTATCTGTAAATAGGCAGGAAAATGGAATAGAAATATTATCTAAAAAAACTGCAGTAGAGACATAATTTTCTTATGCTCCAGGGAAAAGAGTGTCACCTTCTTTCTTTCTTTCCACCTACACCTCACCAGTTCCCAGGGGAACACATGATAGATTTGGCTGGAATCCTTTTTGCAGAAATAATCAGACAAATATGTTCTAGTTACAATTTAGCTTGATATTAGGTCTGTCTTTATATGAAAAACTTTCTAGTTTGTGGTCAGGACTTACCTGTTCACCTTAGATATAGATAGATAGATAGATAGATAGATAGATAGATAGATAGATAGATAGATAGATAGATAGATAGATAGATAGATAGATAGATAGATAGATAGATAGATAGATAGATAGATAGATAGATAGATAGNAAAGAAAGAAAGAAAGAAAGAAAGAAAGAAAGAAAGAAAGAAAGAAAGAAAGAAAGAAAGAAAGAAAGAAAGAAAGAAAAACTTTTTGTGTTCTGGGCAGAAGTTTTGTGTATATATGACTTCTTTTTTTGTCTGCACTAAAGTAATTTCTCTAAACTGTGTTTGTGCTGTTAGCCAGCTACTGAACAGGGCTGAGTTCTTACAGAATTGAAATTTATTGCAGTATCTAGTGTAAAATCTTACAATAGCCAACATTAATCTTCACCGTTGGTTCTTTATATGAAGCCATTCAATTCTATAAATACAGTTAAAAGCCTGACCTTCTCCTGTTACCTAGTCAATGCATCCAACTTTCCTGTACTTCAGATTCTTTTGCAAGGTTGTGGAAGCAACCACAAGAGAACATGCCTTCCAGGTAACTCCAGAATCTTAGAGAAATAGCACTTAGACTTATATACTGCTTCACAGTGCTTTACGGCCCTCTCTAAGCGGCTTAAGGAGTCGGCATATTGCCCCCAACAATCTGGGTCCTCATTTTACCAACCTTGGAAGGATGGAAGGCTCAGTCAACCTTGAGCCGGTGAGACTTGAACTGCCAAACTGCTGGCAGCTGGCAGTCAGCAGAAGTAGCCTGCAGTACTGCATTCTAACCACTGCGCCACCACAACTCTTATTCTGTAACTTCAGTGAAGTTATAGACTCTCCAAGTGTCTGGAGGAGAAGATGACACCAGTTAGACACCTCATGCTCTTTGGTCCAAATTGTAACACTTTCCTCAGTGTCCCCATCGGCAAATTAACTACAACAATCTAAACATGTGCCACAAACGCAAATCAGGATCATAATCCATCAGAGCCTGGTCATCCCATTTTCTTAAGGTGGTCTTTCTATACTTCTTCAGAATTTTTGCACCCTTTTGGAATCTGTACGCCATTCAGTTATCTGCTAGCAATCATTTTCTTCTCCCTGGTATATAAAGTTCCCTCAGTAATAGAGTTTGACTGTGATAAGGGAAGATTTCCCTCTCCCATCACCTCGAGTGATTGATCAGCTGTCAGCCTGCAATCCCAAACTGTCAGTCAAAGATTAATCCACAACTTGGCCACATTCTCTTCACTGACACGAAACTGACACAGTTTCCATTGCACCTAATCAGTTCTTTAGGCTTATTATCCTATCAGAAGACACCTGCATTCCTTTTCTGATGAGCTCATCCTTGCCAAAAATAGCTGCCGGGTCCCACCAAGCTGAGTTGGGGGGAAATGAGAAATCCTGAAGACAATAACATCTCCCTCAGACAGGCTCATTTAACAGCCAGGAATCCATCTCTCGTTTTGAAAGAACTGTGTAGAAAATGGTGCCTTGTCAATGCTAAAAGGGGGGGGTGTCTCTCCCTGGAAAGGTTTGGCCAAGTACCGAAGGAAGGTGGAAAATGATGAAGGAAACCCTGTTGTCTTCTAGGCCGGGCAGCAGCCACGTATTTCTTAAGGGGAAATCCAAAGTAAATATGGTAGCTCCTTTTCAGTCAAAACATCTTGACAATGTTGAGTGTCTTCCTTTCACTAATGCGGTTCTTCGGAAGCAATTGCCCAGAAGAGATTCTGAGATCATGGCATCCATCTGAACATCCTTAGTCTTCTTTCTTATGATTTTGAACAATACCCACTCCCCATTCTTCTCCCTCTGTCTTGTCTCTTTTCTTGACTTTGTGAGTATCCATGGCTTGCCATGCCACAGGTGGCAATGTTGGAAAGGCATCACAGTAGTCTTGGGCTTTCCAGCAAGAGACAGGACAGTTGAGACAGCCTTTAACCGTAGAATCAGTTATGATTCAGCAGCAGATCTCCAGGTGCTCAATGGAGAAGCGAGCTGTTCCTATAACAAAAAGGAGTAGTATTATTGGACAATGTGAACACTTGGTGGGGGTTTAACTACAGTATGCAAGTTTTGTACGGGAACTCCAGAGCTGGTTTTGCTTCTTTAATTCCGAAATGCTGTACCCAATAAAGTTTTGCCTGCTTGGACTTAACTGCCTGGAGGAATCCTTTTCTTGGTTTCGCTAATTGGGCTTCTGACAGGGACACTCAGATCCAAGGCCATCCTTATCCCTTCCTGGATTTCTCTGTCCAGTGGCTTGCCCCAAGTGTTTGTTGAGCAGAAGCATGGAATGTAAAGCATACAAATAAAATCAAATATGTTCTTACGAGCAACTTTAATTCCTCAGAGAAGTACCTAAGTTTCCAGATTGTCTGCACAATGCTCCACCTAGACAAAGCAGACTAGACCTGAATGAAGTGGCTCAACTAACAAACTTATCAAAACTAGCCGTCTTCAGAATTAAAAAAATATATAGTAAGAATCGCTTGCACCAGCAGATTTCCTTTCCAAATAAATGTAAAATGATTGCACGCCCTTCAGGGACCCACTCGCATTGCCATTTTCACTTGCATTAATTAATTTAATAGCTTTATGATTGTAAAGAGATTAGCTGGAAGATACATTGATCTATATATAGAACTTAAAGAAAGGGTGCTATGGATAGATGGAGTCTATAATACTGTGCAACAAAGAATGCTTTTGACTGTCATCCTCCTCAGCATTTGTTAAAAAGGGAGAAATTGGGGTGGGGGAGGAAGGGTGGAGAAGCTGGGGGTTTGTTAAAATTCAAAAGACAAACTTGCAATAATTTACATTGCCAAGGAGAGTGAAGAATTGAAATATGCAGGAAAATCAATTGAATCTTTAAGTACAGATAGTCCCCAACTTACGACCAAATTGGACTGGAAATCTGGTTGTTACAGTGATAGGTTGAGCACCCAAGTGACTAGAAGTAATTCTTCAACCTTTTTTGCCGTCATTAGGCAAGACCATCCATTTGAGTGCTGTGTTTTACCAGAAACTGGTCAAAAAAAGGCTGGAAAGCAGCAAAATACATCACAAGTCACAATGCCATGTCCATAAAGTTGACCCATCTAACATGCGATTATATGACCATGGAGAAGGCAGCATGACCATTCACAGCAGCCAGAGATGCCTTACCCAGCATAGATCCATTCACCTGGCAGTTGCTCTATTTACATCCCTGAACCAAGAATGCACAATTATACTTTAATCAATAAACAAGTGTAATCTATTTCTAAGACCCTGGATATCCTTCTCAGTCCCTATGGATGCTTATTTTGCAATTGGGTCTTAAGATAATCATGGGAAAAGAATTCTCCAAATTTCAGAGCTTGATGTTATCCAAGATTACACCTTGATTACACATTCCATCCAGTTCATAAACGCATTGATTGATTAATTAGTCAATGCCATTGCTTAGTGACCATATAAACAGATTTCTCCAGGACAGTGATGGCGAACCTTTTAGAGACCGAGTGCCCAAACTGCAACCCAAAACCCACTTATGCATCGTCGGGTGCCGGGTGGGTGTGGCTCATTGGGTGGGCGTGGCCCATTGGGTGGGCGTGGCTGCGGTGGTAACGGCAGACTGGGTGGGACTAAAAAGTTCAATCAATCAATTCCAACTTTGCAAGATCTTTTTTTTTCTGCGAGAAGTTGAAATTGACTGATTGAACTTTTTTTTTTTGCACACGGCGGCGGAGGCCTAAAGTGAAAAGGTTTTATAAAACCCAGCTGAAGGCCTAGGACTGGGGCAATGGCGTGCGTGCCCACTGAGAAGGCTCTGAGTGCCGCCTCTGGCACCCGTGCCATAGGTTCGCCACCACTGCTCCAGGATGTTCTCTTCCCAGCCTGATCCCTCAGACCTGCTAATGGTGCATCCATTGCTGCTATCCATCTACCTTCTGGCTGGTCATCTTCATTTTCTCTTTCTTTCCATCTTCCTCAGCATCTCCAGGCAGCTAATCTTAGCATAATGTGCCCAAAGAGTTTAACCAAAACACAAAATGTTTAATGCCACCTTCTTCTCCACTTTGGCTACTATTCAGCCTATTAAAATGACTGTCGAGCTCTGGGTTGGGAACTGGCTCCCAAAATTGGATAAAGATTATGGTTGTTAGATCAGGATTCCCAGGATAGAATAAACTACTTCGAATGCAATTGACAAACTGCCCTTTTGTATTACACACTTGTGGTCCAGCTCACTTCCCCTAAGTCTTCCAAGGACAAACTGACTTAAGCAGCAGCAGAATTGAAGCTAGTTTCCCTTTTTTACAGTCAAAATACACATTTTGCAATGAAAGAGAGAAAAATGAGGCAGGGGAGGGGAGGGGAAAGGAGAGAGAGAGAGAGATGGTTAGAATAATATGAGAATAATATGAGAAGAGTTCAAGGAATCAATGTTTTCTCTGCTGGTTGGGCAATCTTCATTGTGAGAGGAGCGATTTGTTTTTAATTTTTTCCCTCTCTCCTTACACAGTTCCCGTCATTGCTTCTATTTACTTTTTATGAGCGATAGCTTTCGCCCTGCAAATCTCTCCATGGAAATTGGTGATTGATTTCTTGGGTGGTTAGGGAAACCACACTAGAAAAACACAGGCAAATAAGCTGTGTGAGGTCCAGCTGTTTTGTACAATCGAAATGAATTACTCCAGAAAGAGAGATCCTTGCTGAGCAAAACATCCAGCTAAGCACAACTCTGTAGGAGCCATTAGTCTCAATGCTGATTCAGCTTCCTGCCCAGGTTCCCCCAGCACCAAACTCTGCAGGAGTAGACCTGCTCTCCTGAAGAGGTCTAGGGCTGTGGCTTCTCAGAAGGAATCAACCGGATTCACAAGCCTGATCTCTCCCAGAAATGCCCTTAAGGAAAGGGAACATCAAGGTGTGGGTGAGAGAGTAGCTGCTTCTTTCTAAGTGAACTGAACTGCAGTAGACAAATTTTTTATTAAAGGTCGCTTTAAGGATGGCTGGTTTGAGTCCCACAGATCAAAGGAGCTCTATCCAGCATGCAATTAATATTTGGAACAATCAGATGGACTGATGCTTTTCATCTGGGACAATCAATAAATGAATTGTCTCAGATGTAATCCCAAGGGCGTCTTTGGTTTCGCCACTCATTCCTGTTTGCTGGACCACTGGCTTCAAAGAGCAAAAATAATGGGAAAAGAAAGATGGTTTTTACCTAGGAGGCAATGAAAAGGAACAGGAGGTCCAAAATGAACATTCTGCCCTCAAAACTTTCAGGGGCTTCAAACAGGCCCAGTTGTGTTTTGCCTTGTATATAAGCCATCTTGATTTTTATGCCAGGGAAGTCAGAATAATACATTTAGAGAGCTGGACTTAGAAGTGTCTCTTTCATCCACACAGACATACCCACTGTTTGCTACAATAAGAGAATCAAAAAACAGAGAAAGTCTGAATACTGGTAAATCTGAACACTGTTCTGGCTTTGAATGTGTTGGAGGTGATGATTTGTAACTCCTTTTCCAATGCAACCGTGCCTTTGCCTGTCATCTTTTACAAGGAGGAGGAGGAGGAGGAGGAGGAGAAGGAGAAGGAGAAGGAGAAGGAGAAGGAGAAGGAGAAGGAGAAGGAGGAGAAGAAGAAGAAGAAGAAGAAGAAGAAGAAGAAGAAGAAGAAGAAGAAGAAGAAGAAGAAGAAGAAGAAGAAGAAGAAGAAGAAGAAGAAGAAGAAGAAGAAGAAGAAGAAGAAGAAGAAGAAGAAGAAGAAGAAGAAGAAGAAGAAGAATCAATTTTGAGTAACTTGTGTTTATTTTTAATTTCAGACTGTCACTCAAAGTTTGGTTTATTTTGACCTTCTAAATTGTCCTCTTCTTCCTTTTCCTTGTCTGTTCACAGACTCAATTTATGTTATTTAATTCATTTCCTGAATTCAGACATTGATTTCAATCCTTCAGATCTATGATCACTGGAAGTTTGTAGATCAAACAACCAGTCATATATTTCAAGGGTGGATTTTGGAAAGAATATCTTTGATTCTATATTATTGCTAGCATATACTGTTGAAAATAAATATTGTTAGAATTGTTAGGATCATATTGTGATTGAAAAATCAGTCTTTCTGATGCTAGAAAAAGTAATTTCATATACATAAAGACCTACTGTAAGTAGATTTTTTGTTTGAGGTTTTTTGCTGCAATTTTTATCACAAATGTGTGACTTCCTGATTTAACATGTCAAGGTTATTAAACACACTGTATTGACAGGCAAGGGACTCTCACCCAGTCCTCCAACATATTTTTCCCTTTTTCCCTGAAATGAAAAATTCTGAAGTCACCAGGAATGGTGAAACACCAAAGATTCACATATTTGTTTGCCTTGTGCTTACAACAAGTTCTGGAGCATTTAATTGTGTTCCACTAAATCTTCTTTTAGATTTTGTAAATGTGCATTGTGATGGGCACACATGTAAAAAAAAAAAGTGAACAAGGCTTCAATCATGCAATCATGCCTGCCATCTTGAATATTTGGACACTTCCTCCTGTTTGTTTGTTTGTTTGTTTGTTTTGTCGGCCCAAAGTCTCTCAAAGTTAGAAAAGTCAAATTTGATGGCACTGAATAATAATGTTGAACTTTCCTGGCACTTCTGAATGAAACACGTAAAATAAATGGAGATGTAAACTTCCAGTACGTTTAATGCTTATATTAAACCTACTCCCGTAAAAATCACAAAATATGGGAGAAAGTAAGCTGAAAGGCCTAGTTTTAATGTCATAGTTACATCTCTGTGGTGTCCCCTGCAGTCCACAGCCCAGAAAATATATTCTTTTTTTAAAAAAAAATTGTAGCTCTTGGCACAAAAGGTTGTCCATACCTGGTTTATAGAAATGACATTGTTTTATGGACTGTCACCAGTAGAATTATATGGGAACTCTTCCAGACATACATGACAGAATCAGTGGTTGATAGAAGTCCCTAGTATAAAGAAAATATTTCTGGAAACTTGAAGATCACCGAATCGTTCAGAGCAAAGTCAAAAAGTTCATATACAATTGTTTTTTTTAAAGTAGCCACACTTGGAATGTTGCATCCAGTTTTGGTCACCATGATGTGAAAAAGATGTTGAAACTCTAGAAAGAGTACAGAGAAGAGCAACCAAGTTGATCAGGGGACTGGAGGCTAAAGCATATAAGGAACGGTTGCTGGAATTGGGTATGTCTAGTTTAATGAAGAGAAGGACGAGGGGGGACAGGATAGCAGTGTTCCAATATCTCAGGGCTGCCCCAAAGAAGAGGGAGTCAAGCTGTTCTCCAAAGCACCAGAGGGAAGGACAAGAAGCAACGGATAGAAACTAATCAAGGAGAGAAGCAACCTAGAACTAAGGAGAAACTTCCTGACAGTTAGAACAATTAACCAGTGGAACAACCTGCCTCCAGAAGCGGTGAATGTGCCAATACTGGAAGTTTTTAACAAGAACCTGGACAGCCATTTGTCCGAAATGGTATAGGGTTTCCTGCCTGAGCAGGGGGTTGGACTAGATTACTTCCAAGGTCCCTTCCAACTTTATTATTATTATTATTATTATTATTATTATTATTATTATTATTATTATTATTATTATTATTATTATTATTATTATTATTATTTCAGTGAGGTTTGTGAGTGAGATAGTTCGATGAGATTTACTACTAGAGGACAAGGCAATAGTCATTAGAATGATGGGAAAAAAGTCAAAATGGTGGTTGGGATAATGTGATCAAAACCCCGCCCCTTTTCTTACAAAGAGCATGGCTTGAATCACACAGCCTTGAGCACCATCTTAATTTTTTGGACCCTTCCTCTTTAAGAAGCCCCTAACAACCACCCTGGTTGAAAGTAGGAGGATGGTCGGGTAGATGAACGGAAAGACAGACTGACTGATTTATGTGGAAGAATTCATTAAGAGATATTTGCCACTATCCATCAATTGAAACTGTGGTAAAGATAGGAAAGAAATTAATTTCATTCATATTTGAATGATCTGGTTTCACACTTTGTAATCCTTCATACTAAAACTGAATTATCAGGCAAAATGCGACCTTCTCTTGAATTTTGCAATGCCATTTGCCATCCATTATTTAAAAATATATATTAAAAGGGAGCCTATACAACCAACGCTTGTAGTCATAGAAATAATTACAAAAAAGCGTTATAATAGGGAACAATATTTGCAAAGTCTGAGTACACTAAAAAGAAATTTTCATATTTAAAAATAGTTTGCATCTATGTGCATTGAAATTTCCTTTTTTCCCCCAGTTTTGCAAACTCAGAAACTGCAATAATGTAATTAACAAATCAGTCCATCTACACACCAAGAAGTATATTCAGAGGAAGCAGGCTGCCTACAGTTTATTGAATCTGAACATTTCCATTCCTAGGTTAAGGATGGAACAGATTTGAAGACTAGACTGATCCAACTGAGAAAGTTTGAGATTTTCCTTGGTCTCACACCATCTTCTGCAGCCCCCTTTTTCAACAGGAAATAATTAGGGGAGAAATTAACATATCAACCTCTGAGAAAGGAGTACAAAACTGCATGGATGCAGATTCTTTGCTGAAACGTTTTTTTTCTCCCCTACTGTGATTTCCCACCTTCCATGGTGCAACTATAAATTAGAGCTTGTGTGAAGAAAACAACATCTGTTTGGTCTCCACAGAATTGTGGTTTGTAGGAAAAGAAGCAGAAAATCAGTCCAGCCCCAGCTCTCCTATTTCTCCAATGGTGTTTTGATTGTCCTCAGGCCCATTCCCTTGGTCAATTCATCCTTCACACATCTTTGAAGATTCTTGATGTTCTCTTTCATCTCACCCTTCTGGATGATATGGTCAATGGGGTATTTGAGGAGCTGATGAGTCAGCCTTAGGTTTTGGCAGTTTCCCCATATTTCTTTTCATTATCTACACCAAAAGAGCACCCAGTGTAATTGTGCTTGTTATGACCTTTAAAATGTGGAGATGTAAAATCTAAATACCATTAAAAATGGGAGACTTTAGTGACAGAATAAAAAATTATAAGGAACCGCCCTCATAAAAATGTGACTCCTGTCATCCAGTAACTCTACAAGTTCTCTGAGAACTTGGCCTCCCTCTGTTATTAATTATTTTCTTTCTCTCTGCTCCCAAACTTGTCACTTTTGCAAATTAATTGCTGCAGAAGGTTGCCAGTCACAAGGAGAAGGTCAATTTAGACTCGTTTTATCTTACTGGATGCCCTGTCTTTCTTCCCCCACTAAAAAAGATCAGAGACATGTTCCAAAACTACTCTCCAGTGATTAATCACTGCAGTTCAATATTCTCTGAATATTCAAATATTTACTATATATACACAAAACATGAAATATACTGACATTTGATATATTCATATTAGCCAAGATAGCAATTGCGCTTAGACTTATATACCGGCCCATAGTGCTTTTTCAGCACTCTCTGGGTGGTTTACAATGTCAGCACATTGCCCCCAACAATCTGGATCCTCATTTTACCAACTTCAGAAGGATGGAAGGCTGAGTCAGCTTTGAGCTGGTCAGGATTGAACTCCTGGCGGTGGGCAGAATTCTATTTGAAAAAAGGTTCTGAATCTGTGGTGCACCAGCTGTTGAAAACATTGCACAAATCCTATTTGATTACAGACTACATTCTGCAGAAAGCACCATTTACTTAGATCCTTATTTAAAAACTAAAAAAATATCAGGACACCCAGGAGACTGTGTCTTACTTCTTGCAGAAAACAAACCTGCATATTACTAGATAGACTCCATTTTGCCTGCTTATTTATCTATCAAGCTATTGCCAATTTAATCTGAACTCATGGCATCTTAGAAAAATGAAAACATCCATAGTCCATTGAACAATAGGAAACAGTAAACCTTGAAAACATCCACAACCTAAAATAACCATGGGCAACAATGACAAGAACACTCTATAGTACTATTTATCTGAGAAGTGAATGATGTCCCAAATTATACAGTCCTTTGAAAAAGATATATTTTGTCCAATCTAACAGCAAATTGACAATCAAATGCAAAATGAGTGGGACTTGTATTATTTGCATCTTAACATGTATCTTTCATAATAATGTGTTTTCAATGAATGGGATGGGATGGGATGGGATGGGATGGGATAGGATAGGATAGGATAGGATAGGATAGGATAGAATAGAATAGAATAGAATAGAATAGAATAGAATAGAATAGAATTCTTTATTGGTTAAGTGTGATTGGACACGCAAGGAATTTGTCTCCGGTGCATAAGCTCTCAGTGTATATACAAACAACAAAGTGATAAGTCATAGATCATAAATCACAAGATACAATCATAAATCATAATACAACAATTGATAAACCATAATACAGTATACCAATAGGAGAAGGTAGTAGGAAAGATGAGAGGTGAGAAAGATGAGAAGGAAGAGAAGATGACAAGGATAATAGCAATACAGCCTACTCCATAGGTCCTTTCAATGACTGTAATCACACTCTTTCAATTTGTATCTCTTATGATATGTATTTTCTATCACTGTGAGCTGAGTTTAGTACTTTATATCTAGGAATGCTATAAAACTGTCTTTCCCTTCACTGCCCTGTCTTGGACATAAAGTTCTAGGATTATGCTAATAAGGGACTGATACCACCAGGAAGAGGGCGATTCCTTCTTCATAAGGAACAGACTGGAGATGGCTGAATTTACCATCCACACTCACTGTTTCTTAGTTTAATTTATATGCCACCCATCGCACTGTCAAGCAACTCTTCTGCTTGAATCCACCAAATATTATATGGAGAAACCAACTTGATAATGTCCCTGATCTTCTCCACAGCCCCTAAACCCCACTCATTTGTCAGATCAGCCTCAAATTTTGCTTTCAGGAAATTTTCCTGGCATCTCTCTAAAATTACATCGTTCTTCAGCAAGGGTAGACACCAAGGTCTTCCTGACTAAAATTATTTGGAAAATAATAATGTAAAAATCAGAATTATAATTCTACAAACGCAGTCCATTGTATTACATTTCAACACTTCAAAAGGTGGCGTTTTTAGGGACTGAAATGTTCGTGTGCTAAAACAGCTTATTGCGGGGATGTTAGTTTTAAGAGATCGTCCTAAGCATAATCAGATATTCATACGAGGGTCCTGAAAGGGTGCCACAGTTATCCCAAGAAGTGCTTTATAATATCAAAAAAGATTGCATAGATCAGTGTCTCTCAACCTTGGCAGTTGGAAGATGTGTGGACTTCAAGCCCAGAATTCCCCGCCAGCATAGCATAGAATTCTGGGAGTTGAAGTCCACAGATCTTCAAACTGCCAAGGTTGAGAAACATAGACTATTTTTAACCTGACCTTCCCAAAATGTTTGAAAGTCTCTTGTCTTTCTTCAAAGGCATTCATATTTAGCCCGGCCCTCTCCATATTCAAAATTTAAAGCAATAAGGTGTAAATGGACAAGATACCATCATCCTCATGGTTCACCCCACAAGGGTAGCCAGGTGAAAGCTCACCTGTATGAAAATACAGGGCACACGTTCAGATAATTTTGTGGTCCCTTCCTGATGAAACAATCCCCCTTTCTCTGAGCAGGAGGGTCAGCCCTCTTGAGATTGGGTGGACCACTCTTCAGAATTCAGCTAGGCTGGTGGGGAGGGGGGTTGATTTGTCAGAAAGGAGCAGAGATAACATATGGCTGTTGTAGCCTCCTCCCCCCCCCCTCCAGCAGCCTTGTCTTCTCAGTTCCGGAGTCTCTTGATGGATGAGTCCTGTGGTGGTACCTGGCTGGAAAAGAAGAGATGATAGATGGACCTGTCAGTGCTGAGGTCTCCCTGCTTCTCCTCCAGGAGATACGTGTCTGCGAAGCTAAGCGAATGAGCAGGGATCCCACATCCTGTGGGCAGCATCAAGACAAGCAGGGCATCATTTAACATTCAAAGAAGTGGAGAAGCTTACGTTGCCTCAGATTATCTATCCAGTAGATCTCTCCTATGTATTTATAGTATATGTCAGAACAGGTAGAATCATATGAGAAGAACAACAGAGGAAGGTATACTACTTCCCTCTCTCAGTCCCAGTCCCAGTCTCTTTTTCTCTTTCTCTCTCACTCTCATGCACACACACACACACACACACAAACACACACACACAAATATGCACACACATACAAGGTTTATTCAATAAAGCTGACTGCCGATAGGTCACAGTTTGAGAAAAAGAAGTTTATCACACCATGCATAATTTAATTATGAGATACACTATTGCAAGAAATAGTGGTGGTTGCAGACTGACTTTGTTGAGTTAAAAACAGTGTGTGGGGGGGAGGGATTTCATTAACCACCACAGCTAATTAATTGGGTCTTCCTGTAGGTCTTTTGCCTTCTATTGTTCCTCATGTGAGAAGAAGATGGTCGGGGTAATCCTGCGGATTTTAGCTAAGCCTCAGCTGGACTTGAGAAATAGCAATGTCTGGAATTGGCAAAATTGTAAGCAATCTAGCAGTGAATGAGGAAATAACATTGGGTTTGATTACACAGGCTCAGAATGGTGGCACAAGCAGACAAGGATTAGAGCTCTAAAATGCAATTAAAGACGGTAGATCAGAAAACAAGCATTTGTCTGCCCAATTGCCAGGAGTTGAATCCCATGAAATGGTGTCTAATTATTTCAAAATTGGACCGAACTATTTCTAAGTTAGTAAATAAGTAAATAAGCTAAATAATAAAGAAGATCATGTGTATCTGTTTGAGCCACTAGATGAGATCAGCAGCTATATAAATATGATGGCAGATATAAACAGACAGAGACAGAAGTTGGTAGGTAGGTAGGTAGGTAGGCAGGCAGGCAGGCAGGCAGCAGGCAGCAGGCAGGCAGGCAGGCAGGCAGGCAGGCAGGCAGGCAGGCAGGCAGGCAGGCAGGCAGGCAGGCAGGCAGGCAGACAGACAGACAGATAGATAGATAGATGTGGGAGAATTGATGGATGGATTGATGGATCAATGAATCAATGGATTCTTGAAACCATCCCAAAAGTCTGATATTTCTTTTCAAGGTATACTTTTGTTTCTGCAGCAATGGGGGGGGGATGTGTGCTTCTTCTCCCCAGCTTCTTTGCGGAGAGGACCTCCAAGCTGTCTGTCCCTTTTTCAGTCATGCTGTCCAGTCTGCAATGACAATTAGCACTGGAGGAGAAAGAATTTGGGGCAGAAAATGAGAAGTGGTGCCAGAGTATCTGGGCTCAGCAATTCTTTGGGAGCATTCACGGTTGAATTGGAGAGCTTCAACTTGAAGCAGTTTCCGTTGAATCTCCAAATGGAATCTGTTTGCTGAGTCAAATTGGGGAAATCAAATCAAATTGTTGACTCAAGCCAGGGCTCCCTGAGCTAATTTGACAATCAGTTATGCACGTTGATCTAGAAAATTGAATCAATCCTATTTAGTGCTTTGAATAGACATGTTGAATCAACTTGATTTTCAGAATTGGTTTGAATTCCTGAATCAAAATTAATGGTTCTAACTGGGGCTGATCTGCACAACTTTATCCTTTTTTTTTTCAAACTTCAGTGTCATCGGCAAACACCGTCCACAGCTGGATACGGAAACTGTCATGAGAACGGATACTTGATTCCCCCAGAGCAAAGAGCCTCCTGGAATAATGACCAGGGAGCTTTTTATGTGCATCTTCAAACAAAGCAGAATATGCACTTTCCCCCTGGTCCTCCTCACCTCTCATCTCCAAAGCTCACCATTCTCTGATTGCAGAAAACATTTATGAGTTTTCACTCCAAAAGAAGTTAATTAAGCTTTGGCTGTTCGTCCTCCAAATGACAGCATGCCAAGAAGAAGCAATTATATTAAATATACCTGCAGCCCGTTTGGAAATCTTTAAATAATATAGGAGGTATTTAAAATGCCAGCACGGTCAACAATAGCGACACAAAATGGGACGTTAAAACAGACAGGAAAAGCAGCTGCTCCTCCACAAAGGTTGTTCACCCTTCTGGTGCGCTATCCATGAATAAATCAATCTCCTAGCTTTATACCGTCATCTGTACCCTTCTTTTTTTTTTCCCCCAAAATTATTGTTAGCTGCCTTAGTGCCCGCAGGCAGAAGAATAGAATATCAATCATAAAAATATATAAATGAGCGCTTAAGAATCTGGAAATGCCTCCGCTTCATCAATCTTTGATATGCCCATGACATTCAAAGAGACACACACACACACACACACACACACACACACACACAAACACATTTGTCCACAGGGAGGGGCTACCTGTTGTTTTCCATGATCCCTCCAGCAACCCCTTTCTGTTATCTTATATCATTACTGTACTTCTTTTTGTTGTTGTTTATTGCAAAGTCGTGTCCGACCTATCGCAACCCCATGGACAATGTTCCTCCAGGCCTTCCTGTCCTCCACCATCTTCTGGAGTCCATTGAAGCTCACGCCTCCTGCTTCAGTGATTCCATCCAGCCACCTCCTTCTCTGTCGTCCCCTTCTTCTCTTGCCCTCAATCTTTCCCAGCATTAGGCCCTTCTCCAGTGAGTCCTTCCTTCTCATTAGGTGGCCAAAGTCCTTGAGTTTCAATGTACTTCTTAGAGCCACCCAAATTATCGGTTTTTAATTGTGCAGGGTGTCTTGCTTCTTCTTCTTCTTTTTTTTGAAGTAGTTAGTAAAAGAGTTTTGTTCAGGTGCATCTAATTGACAGGTGGTTGAATTGACAGCATCAAGGACTTTGGCCGCACCATCAGGTCCAACACTGTTCCCAGATAACTGGGTAATTCCATTCCCCAGCCATCTCTAATAGATCTGCACCATGTGTGGGTTCCAACTGGAATGAATCTGAGTGACTTTGTCCACCAGGTGTTCCACAGATTCCTCTGCATGGCCTTTAAGATGATCACCTGAGCCCTCCTTTCTCGGGAGGAATCAAGTGATCGTGAACAGGGCTCCTGGGCAGCACTCTGTGAATGCAATAAGGATGGAGAAATAATGCATTTATTTCCCTGAGAAAGAGAGAGAGGGTGCATATAACCCACACATGTAAAACATCAAAAATCAGTTTTCCAATTGATCTCCCTCTGTGGTATCACCTGCATCATTGCCACCTCTTAACTCCCCCTTCCCCTTTACCCAATAGTTCCACCACAATGCCTGTCCATTTTACAATCTTTTTAATACTTCCTTGGACAGAGGTGGTTCTTCTGTTCTATATTTATTATTCCTCTGTTAAACTGCAAACAAATGCACGGTTAGTCCAGATGTAAACGTCCCTTTGCAGAATCCTCTATTGCTTTAATTTCATCCTGGCGCTGGAGTGTCCACTTTGCAAGGGTCTTGAAGATTCTTCATCACGCTCTGGGACAATCAGAAGAACGAGTTCATTTCTCTTTGTCAAATGAGATGTAATTTCACTGAGGAATGGACAGCTCCGTCCTGACAAATCTGTAGTCTTAATTTGGGATTTCAGTTAAAATGTAATTGGACTGTCTGTTGCTATAGAAAGTATCCCCTTGTGCCATCTCTTCTCACCAAAGCAGAACAGCAGAAGAAAATACAGGGGACCCGGAAACTGTAATCGCAAAGGAAAAGGTGGAAGAGGAAATTCTTGGGATGGAAGAGAGAAGATGAGGTATGGAAACCCAGTATCTAAATGTGCCAGGACTGCAATCAGAATGATTGAAGAAGACAGAAAGAAGCTCTTGAAAGGAGATGGCTAAAAAGAGTTGCTCTGAATGAATGGAATTCATCCCGTCCAGTTCAACTCTATCTGACTTCTTTCTTTGGTGAACTGCTCTGCTGAAAACCTCAGTCCCCATCACTCTCCTGATGTCAACCCTCCAAGGTAGACCAAACCTGGAAATCAAAGACACGTCAGCTAAAGCTACTTTTGTTATTAATTCATTTATAGCCTATCCTTATCGGGGTTTTTTATAAACAATGAACATACTATAGTGAACACAATAATCCTTCATCCTCTCCTATTTTCCCCACAACCACCATTCCGTGAGGTGGGTTAGGCTGAGATAGGATGATTGGCACAAGGCCACTCAGCTGCCTTTCATATCTAAGGCAGGACCAGAACTCACAGCCTTCTAGTAATTGACCCAAGTCAACCAGCCAGTTTTTTCAGGGCTAGAACTCATTGTCTTCTGGTAAATGGCATAAAGTCACCCAGGCAGCTTTCATGTCAAAGGTGGAGCTAGAACTCACAGCCTCCTTGTTCAGCACTTTAACCAATACGCCAAACTAGCTGTCAACCATCACACTCAGTGCATGCAATAAATAAAGACTGCTGGGCCATTCTTTGCTTCCAAGAGTATAATTTATGGTGCATGTATGGATATGGAAGTACTGAAGCCAATTCTAATGGTTTCACATGCAAACAGCACAGTTAAACGGACCCCCTTTTCCCCCCCTGGTCCTCCCATTGTCCCTTTACTCCATCCAATCAATTATGTTCAGTTTGTTCGGGGAACAGAGTCTGGTGAATTTTCCCAGCCGATGACCTTGGAATGCTAGTTTGTCTCTCTGCAGAGTCTGTGCTCTTGTATTCCATTATCCCCTCCCTTCCATTCCAACCCATACCCTCCCCCCCCCACTATTGCTTCTTGTCTAGCTGTGACCTGGGTTTACCAATTGAGCCATAAAAGTGACTAGTAAAAGAAACTTGCAAATCTAAATTCACATCCCTTTCCCTCCCTCTATTTTTGTGAGAACTAGGGAGGGGCTTGTCTGAGATCCCTTTTCAAACTATATTTTTGCCTGGGACTCAGATTGCTTTTATTTGACTCTTGCGTTGATTGTGTCTCTTCCTTCTGTTCCTGTTACATGTTCCTTCTGCCTGCTATATGTTAACTCCTGTTGAAAGCAGGCCGTGATATGCTGGATGATAAACAGCCTGTAAGATCCATTATCCCTGTCCACCAAACAGTTTCCTTCGTGGTGCAGAAGGATCACCTGGTGTCCTGCTTTCCATCCCTATTCTGCTGCCATAATATACGTAAAAGAGTTATACAAAAAAATAAGCAAAGGCTGCTGCCTTTGGGACTGCCATGCTAATTACACACACAACTCTTTCAAACAGCTTTATAAAGCTCTGCCTCCTTTTGATAAATATGCATAGACAGATAATGTACATCCTTGCCTGTTGCTCATATTTTACCTCTCCCTGCTTTTTCTTGCCTTTTATCCCCTTTTGCCAGTTAACTGGTTTTGATATTGGCTGATGTTTAATAAATGAACATCAGGCTAGACTTTTTCTTAGCTCCACTGAGTGGTATAGGGGCATGTGCTTGCTTTGATCTAGATCTGTGAATTGACCAGGAATGTGCTTGGTGCAACTAAACTAGAAATAATCCACAATCATTTCCCAACAAGCCAAGGTATTTTCCTTCTGCACTGTAACCAGCAAGGTTCAATCAATCCCTGACTTCGCCAAAGAGAGTTGGAACAGATTTTGTTTGGAAACCCCAAGTGGAGTTGTTGGCTAATTTGAGGCACAAGATGGGCAGACTTGGTGGCACTCAGCAACTACCCAGGATCTTGGGGAAAACATTTGTCTGCCTACATAAACCTAAAAGCTCACAAGCTGAAAATGGAACTGGAATGTATTTAAGAAGATCTATAGTGTCATTTGAGCAAAACGTGTGTGTCAGCGATGGCTTACTAGAGTCAGAAAGGTCCGGGTTAAGTAATTCTGGCACACTTTTCACGGCACAAATTGGCTGCAGTGCCATCATGCATCTTCAAAACAAGCCGATAAGGTAACTGTTGAAAAGGACGGTGTTAACATCACTCAGTTAGTTCACGCACTAAAGGACTGGAAGGCTAAATGATCTCTCCTTGTTTTAGCAGAATTGCCTTTTGGAATTGGCCAAGCAATGGAGATCTCTGTCAAAGACCAGAATGGGAAGAGAACCAGGAAAATTGCAGACATGCCTTTCACAGGGGCACCCAGAAAGGGTGTGGGGGGGTGTTAAAAAAAATCAAGACAGCAGCCACAATTGTGTGATTGAAGACCTGCATTTTTTATACAAAAAGAAGGCAGGGTTTTGATTGCACCCTCATGTCTGAGATATTTAAATGTTTTCACCCCTAACTCACTGCAAATGCTCCTGCTTTTTTCTCTCTCTTAAAATTAAAGAAGTGGGGGCTGTAATGTTGTCCAAATATGTCAAGACCGAAGCCCAAAGACATGATGATATCTAAATGAGTCCATGATTTACTTATTTACTTACTGTGTTCTTTTACTTACACCTAATAGACAGACTCTTGCCAGACTAAAGTTGTAACCTTCTAACCTAATAGATAGGCCCTGGGAGATTCTAGGGTGTGGCTAACAGAAACTGTTCCTCCCTTCCCCATCAATCAGGACCACACAACCTCTTGTCTTGGGACCCCCTTTGGAATATGCTGCTTCCTCTCTAAGAAAACATACTGCCCTTGCCTTGATACCCCCCACTTCTCCATTTGCACATTTCAGAACAAAATATGAATAAACAAGAGACCTTCTCTCTCTCTCTCTCTCTCTCTCTCTCTCTCTCTCTCTCTCTCTCTCTCTCTCTCTCTCTCTCTCTCTCTCTCTCTCTCTCTCTCTCTCTCTCTCTCTCTCTCTCTCTCTCTCTCTCTCTCTCTTTCTCTCTCTCTCTTTCTCTCTCTCTCTCTCTCTCTCTCTCTCTTTCTCTCTCTTTTTTTCTCTCTTTCTCTCTCTTTTTTTCTCTCTCTCTCTCTCTGATTTTCAGATGTGGGCTGAATCAAGCAAGCAGAAATGCACTTGCGGTTTCAAATTATTTCTATGTGAACGACGGCACTGTCCTCTGCTCTCCCTAATGCTCTGAACTGCCCTGCTAAGCTACCAGGAGTTTACTATGAATGGAAGACAGTGGAGCATGCTGAGAGAAAGAGAGGCCAAAGCACTAGAACACCACATCGCATTGCCAATCCCAGCTGGCTTTGGACGTGTTTACTTTCTTAAAGTCCATCCATAATTCAACAGCTTTGTTAATTCCCTTGCCTAGTCTGAGTGCTTGCAACTTTCGAAAGGGGCTCTCATTCCACTGATCACTTCCTATCCCCACTCTTTTTGTGAAGTGCAAGTGATTAAAGGGGCCTCTGCCTCCACTTGGGGGCAGTATGCATAAACTGACAAAGCACATGTCAAACACACTCAGGCACCTACACAATACCAGGCAATACCTTAGCTGCAAGTCAGGAGACCATTACTGGGAGAAGACTGACTCCAAAGCCCCCTTAGCACACAGCGCAGAGGAAGCGACTTCAGAAAAAGAAGAAGAAGCCTAAAGTTGCTCCATATATTGTCCTACCGAAGCTACATGAGTGACACAGATCCATGAGCTATCAGGCCCCAAGTCGTTTCAGCTCTTGGCATGGAGAGTAGAGCCAGAATTACATCGGAAGCCAGGGGTAGTCAACCTTGGCTCTTTTATGACTCATGGACTTCAACTCCCAGAATTCCTGAGCCAGCTAAGCTGGCTCAGGAATTCTGGGAGTTGAAGTCCACGAGTCATAAAAGAGTCAAGGTTGACTACCCCTGTCGGAAGCTCACACTTTAGGAATGACCTGCAAGTTACTTACACAAAGAAATAACAGCTTAGTAGTGATGAGTCTTGTCAGGTTTAAATGTGGGTTTCTCCAATTGCAAGAAGAAGGAAGGCTATTCTATGACCCCAGAGAGCAAATCAACTTGGTATTAATGGAGAAGGAGATAGAACTAAAAGGAAGACTTTTTAGTACACAAAAAAAAGTCAGTTAAAACGTAGCCAGAATTCACAGTCTGATGCACCCCTTTTTAGGAACAACTAAAACAGACCAAAGAGGTTGCAAATGTAAGTTTCCAAGAATCCTTCATCTAGAAAGATATTCCCACAAAGTAGGGGGGGACACTTACTTAGAGCATCCTGCCTAAAGAGGAAATTGTAGACTCTCTAATGCAGTGCTTCTCAACCTTAGCAGAGTTAAGATGAGTGGACTTCAGCTCTCAGAATTCCCCAGCTAAAATTCTGAGAGTTGAAGTCCACCCATCTTAACACTGCCAAGGTTAAGAAATGTTCTTTTAGTGCCGTATTTTGATTGATCCTAATCAGACAATGTAACTGTGGATTTGGGCTTCTCTCTCTCTTTCTCTCTCTCTTTCTCTCTCTCCCTCCCTCTCTACTTCCCACCTTTTCTCCCTTCATTGATCTTCATAGCTATGCTTGATTTTTATGCACCTTGGATAAAGAGCTTTAAAATTTGCATGAGATCTTCACATGCTGGCTCTGACTGCCAGTCTCTTTTATCTAATGTGAATTTCAAGGTGAACTCAGAAAGTCCTTGGTGAATACACCATCTGGAGGGGTTTTGGAGGGAAGATCGGAGAATATTGATAAGATTAACTGATTTCTTTCTTAGGCAGGGATGAGGGTCTCATTCATAAAACAGGAGAAAGGCATGCGGGGGCTGCTGTTGTCAAACCCCTTACTACTCTAAATGTGTTTGGTCCCTAGTTTTTTTTTAAAAAAAATCCTTATCATCCTGGGGGGAAGTATTAGATTGGGCACCCCAAGGTTTAGTTCAAGGATGGAGCTCATCATCATGTTCATTAATGATTTAGAAGCAGAGGAATTGCTGAACGGAATTCTTATCAGATAGGTGAGTAACATAAAACAGAGTGGAATAATAGCTGATAACTTAGTAAGCAGAAATAAAATTCTAAATTGCTTTCTTAAGGTTCTCAACCTTAGCAATTCTAAGCTGTCAACAATTTCAACTCCCAGCATTCCCCAGGCAAACATGCCAATTGGGAGATTCTGGAAGTTGCAGTCCACACGTCTTAAAGTTGCTGTGGGTTAGAGAAATGGGCTGAAAAGAACAAAATAAAAACAAATATATATTTCCTCAGGAAATTACAAGGAACTGTGGGAAGTCAGTCCCTACTCAGAGAAGGAAATATTAAAAGGGCGGAATATTATATTTCCTCAAAGGATCTTAAAGAGGAAGAAAAGCATGCCCAGTTTTCTTAATAGCCCAAGTCTCCCTTCCCCAAGCAGAAACCAGCTCTGTAGAAAAGCAGATGTAATAATCCATTCAGGAAGGTTGGAGCCCTCCAGCTAGAAGTGTAGGAAGATAAAAACCCTTAAAACCTACATACCCCACCCAAACTCTAAGACAGGACGTAATAGGATTAACCCACAGATGCCAAAGGGGCACACTCAGACTCAGGTCAAAATACATGACACAGGAAATATAAAGCCTCAAAAAGGAACAGGAAACAACCTCAAGAACCCCAGAGGGTATAAAAACCCACTCCCTACATGTGCTCTCTCTCTCTCTTTTCTTCCAGAGCCATATTTCTGTCTGGCTCTCCTCTTCAATAAATTGCAACCTTCTTTCTAAAGCAGTCGCCATGTTGTTTATTCCCGGCTTGGACTGAACCATGATGAAGACGTTTCCTCCAACAGAACCCATTGCACGGGATGTGCAGTATGTTGGAGATTGGTCTTGGTTATAGTAATTGTGAAAATGAACTGGAACGGTCACTGATCACAACCTGAATATGAGGTAGCAGTGTGAAACCACATCTCTTAAAAAAAAGAAGAACAAATAGCATATTAGACTGAATCCTTAGAAATAAAGCTTACAAATTGTGTGAAATAATAATTCCATTATCTACCTCCTTGGTTAGAGTGCACTTCAAGTAAGTTGTCCATTTCTGATGCCTGCATTTCAGTAAAGAAGTTAGGAGGACAAGAAGATGGTTGACGGTGGGGAGGAGAAGGGGGACTAAGAAGCTACGTCAAGAAAAATGGAATTATGGGACACATTTAGCCTTGAGGACAGAAGGCAGGGGGGCAGGAACTGAGCAGTTTTGAAGGACCAGAAGAGAGGCACCATCCTGTTACTGTGGGGGAATGTAGTCTGGAGTTACCTAGAGGGCAAAGAGACAGCGGAGGTTGGAATGTCTGGTGGGCAAGAAAAGAGCAAGTCCAAAATGTCCCTAACAATTCACAAAGTATATCTGCAGTTATTGCAGTTAATAATTTTAATCTGGCAAGATTCTGTCTATAGGTGAATAACAATAAAGGAACTACTCAGAAGTAACTCCACATGTCATTCTTGGTTCTTTGGGCCTGGCAATGGATGAATGCAAGAACAACTTCCCAACTAGAAGAGCAGTTTGACAATATAATACAGCTGAACAAGATCATAGGGTTTTACTTCACTGCATGTATTAAGGAGATCTCTCTGTGTGAGATCTTCGTTTTCAGATTCCCGAGCAGGAGATTGGCCTGGAAGCATTCAGGGGTCCCTGCCCACCTTAGGATTCTAGGATGTACAGCTAGTGCCTGGGGCCACCAAGTTGGGGAATACTAAGCCAGGGAATTTAATAGAAGTAAGGTAGTTCTTGACTTACAAGCATTTGTTTAGTGATCATTCAAAGTTACAACTGAAAAAAAAAGTAATTTACAACTAACCCTTGCATTTATGATCCCTGCAGCATCAGATGATTACAATTTGGGCGCTTGGCAACCAGCATATATTTATGACAGTTGCAGCATCCTGGGGTCATGTGATCACCATTTGTGACCTTCCCAACTGGATTCAACAGGGAAGCCAGATACGATTCATTTGACAACTGCAGTGGTACACTTAACAACGTGACAAAAAAAATGTCGTTAAATTGGGTGCAACTGACTTATGCAAATTCTGATCCCAGTTGAGGTTGCAAGTGGAAGACTACCTGAAAAGACCATTGGAAGCCCATGGTAAGAGCCTTAATAGGCCTCCGTAGCTAACAGGGTAGGGAGACGCAAGGATTAAGCCACAATCAGCTGGGCTCAGAAGGGAATGAGCATTGCAGGGTCCCCTGGTTTATATGCCACCCATCTCAGTGCTGCAGTGGGCATTAAAGGCTGAATCGGAGCCTGCCTGCCCTTCACCAAGTACATCCTGAAGCCCTCCCAATGCCATGGGTCAGAGTTTTCCCCAATTCCAAGCCAGCAATGAGGCACTGCTTTTGCACTATGAAAATAAAGAGGAAGATTCAAAGATGTAAAGGAGCCCGAGAAAGCCTGAAGTTCTTACACACACACGCAGGCAGAGGGACAGACACACTAATCAAATTCAATATTAAAACCCCAATCAAGTCAGGCAGGCAGCCAGCAGGTGAATGGTATCTATTTAAATTTTTCATTAAAATTGTTTTCTGGCTCTACTGGGCTTGAACAAAAGGAATCTGTCCCTCTGCCCACCCGGTCCCTCTCCTTTCCTCCCGTCTTTAATCGCAGCCCCGTTCATCAGGGATTAATGATTCTGCTTATCGGACTCGAGAGATTTGTTTAAAATATCACCTTGCGAGACACCTCCAGAGTGCAGAATGAGCCGGCTATTATGGTCCTGGTCTCAAGAAAATGAGGCAGCAAAGGGGAAGAACCCGCCATGCTTGGAAGGTGACAAAACTCTAATTTCCCATAAATTACTTTGGCTTCCCTGAATTGCTTTTAAACAGTCTTTTCTCTCCCCCAGGGGCTCCAGTTGACGGGGGCAGCTAAAGAGGCCCAGAAATGAGTGCCACCTCCAAATAGAAAAGGTAGGAAGGAAATCAATTGCTGCAAATGCCCAACTTGTGCTATAAGGGAAAAATAAGTCAGAGGGACCCATGTTAAGGATTGCTGCTTCTCAAAACTTTTAAATTGATTAAATTTCCCATACCTCCCATTACTTTAGGGCAGGGGTAGGCAACCTTGGCTCTTTTATGACTCGTGGACTTCAACTCCCAGAATTCCTGAGCCAGCATGGCTCAGCTTGGAAACCTCTCCCTTTCCCCTCAGCACGGCTGGCTCGGGAATTCTGGGAGTTGAAGTCCACGAGTCATAAAAGAGCCAAGGTTGCCTACCCCTGCTTTAGGGGGACAAAGCTGAATTCAACAGGAAGCATTTGAATGACAATCATCTTCAGACCATCTTCAGATACCTTCAAATCATCTTCAAGAAATTTAAACAATTTCCTGCCCATTTGAAATAAGTGAATTCCGTAAATGATTTAGGACCTGACTCGCTTTCTATGTGATCACTAGGAGTCAAAAATGACTTCACGGCACATCCGTATTAAGATCGACTGAATTGGAAGTTGTCATCTCTTCCACAACTATAATATTTAATCTCCTGTTAATTATCCCTGCAGTCTGAGAGGCCTCCTCACCTGTCCTGGGGTAGATGTTGTACATAACAAAGGGTAGTTGTTTTGGTAACTGCTAAGTACAAGCAGCCCTCAAGTTACACTCATAATGGAGCCTGCCCATTACAGTCATAAGTTGTGATAGTCGTATCACAGAAAGCTCATCATTCAGCAGGTCAGCTCTGCAGTGCAGGTGAAGTTCAAAATCCCCATCTTAGATCATAGAGGCAGGACAAGTGATTAGATGAGGTCCTTGATGCTCTCTGAGCATGTGTTGTGGCTCCGTCCGGTGGGTCCCTCTCATCAGAGGAGGAAGGCTCTGAACATGAAGGAGAGGAGATGGCCAGGCCTCCCTCTCCAGGCCCTTCCCCTCTGGTGCGGCCTTCGGTGCCTTCCGACAGCGAGGAGTTTGGCCAGGAGCCCGGTGTTTCTGGGATTGGCCAGGAGCCCGGTGTTTCTGGGATTGGCCAGGAGCCCGGTGCTTCTGGGATTGGCCAGGAGCCCAGTGCTTCTGGGATTGGCCAGGAGCCAGGTGCTTCTGGGATCAGCCAGGAGCCAGGTGTATCGGACTCCGACAAGGATACGTCTTGGCTGGATCCACGCCAGCGTGCGCAGCAGCGGACATGCCGTGCCAGATAATTCAGCTGAGTCACCGGGCCACACCCCACTGGCTATATAAGCAAGGGGTGTGGTGTGTGAAACTTTTGAGACGGACAATTTTTGCTGGATATTCTGTTGCAAGCACTCTGGCAAGTTATCTTGGATTTATCTGTTTGCTGTGTATTATCAGTAAAGGCTTGGCAGGCAGCTACGAAGTTGCTGCCAAGAATTCATTGGTCTTTGGCTGTGCCGAGCAGTTTTTCAGGCCTCGGCTGACTGGTTGGGGTGTGTGGGTCGGACGGGGGACAGAACAGCACGTTTGTTTTCTTGTTTTTCCTAACTAGTGCTACAAGGGAATGGGATTTGATCTCTATTCATATACAAGGAGCAGTGTTGGTGTGGGAGTGTTCTTGGTGGTCCCTGAATTAGGCTGTTGTTTAAGGTTTGATTGTTTGTCTGACTTGGTAGGCCCTTGATTGGAATATTGTTTGCTACTTGATTGTTGGTCTAGTATTAATCTTATCTGCTTATCTGGGTGTTGATTGCTGGCAAAGAGGTGTAGTGTTTTAGCTTTTTTGGTTGTCTCTTTTGAATGGTATGTAGATATTATTTATCTCTATGTGTCTGTTGATGGCTGATTTGTCTGAGTGGCAGACCTTTAGGAATTCTCTACTATTTTTCAACTTGTCTTGGTCACAGTTTCCCAGTTGAAACTGTGGTAAAGGGTGTCCATGTGTTATGTTTTCATCATGTTTTCTGATGGGTTCGTGGATGTGTTATGCTAGTCTTCTTCCTGTTTATCCTATGTAGTGGCTTTTACAGTCCTTACACTGTATGTTGTAGATGGCACCTGGTGGTTTTTTTTGGGGGGGGGGGTTGAGGGAGGTTACTGTGTCTTTTGGTTTAGATTTAGAGAATAGATATCAATCCTTTGCTAGGAGCTTCTACCTTCTGCCTGCCACTGTCCTCTTGTAACATTGTTCCATGAATTCATAATGGTTGAGTCATGTTGATTTTTGCTAAGTTTCTGCATTGGAACAAAATAAGGAGATGACCAAACTGGAGTACCCCATAGCACACCTTCCAGACCTACCCCTGCTCTAGATCCCAAATAGGGCTTCGACAGGAGGGGCTTAAAAATATAAGATTGGGGCTTTGGTCATAAAATCACAGCCTGCCGCTTTGACTTTTTTTGAGTGTCCCCTCCCTTACAGATACCCCTAGCAGCTCCAGCCTCCATCAGCGTTGGGTCAAGCCCTTCACCCCGCTGTACATTTCTGAGTTGACATAACTAATATTGGGCATTTAAGTCTCTTTGTCAGGAAATTCGTCAAGGAAAAGGCTGTGATTTCCAGGCCCCATTAACTTCGTATTTATGGCATTCCTTCTCTTCCACCATTCAGGTCAGACACGGGGCTTCTGTCACTCCGTCATAATTATCGGTTGATGGCAAGTCTCTGAAGAAGTCCTTGGAGCCAAACTGGCATTTCTTCACAGACCTGCCTGAAAGACCATCTGTCTGAGATGTTGGACAAGCTATATCTAGGGAAAGGCTGTCACCGCTGTAAATGAGACGAAAATGAACTGTTCTTGATGGGTATTCCTAAAGATTAGCCTGTCTAAGGCCTGTGGAGTTAGAGAGCTCTCATTTGGCCAAGAAGAAAATCTCCATACATATTTTTTTCTTATTTAACTTCCACATTGTCTAGCTTTTCTCCCAAACCAGGAGGACTAGTAAATTATTATTTTCCAAAATAACAGTTTGTGTATTTACAGAAAACCATCACAGCTGAGATGGATAAAAAAAAAAA
>NW_015386541.1:34285-62346 GCF_001527695.2 Protobothrops mucrosquamatus
TATTTTATTTTATTTTATTTTATTTTATTTTATTTTATTTTATTTTATTTTATTTTATTTTATTTTATTGTTTTATTTCATTTCATTTTATTTCATATTATTATTTTATTTTTTATTAAATTTATATCTCACTGTCAGTGATTCTTGATTGCATGAATGTAGCCGCCATCTTGACTTTTTTGACCCTGCCTGAGCAATGTCCTTGCAGCTGAGCTCCAATTTTAAGGCTCTTGAAAATACCACTTCATCTGTAGAAAACTTTTTTCTGTGAACCGTGAGGACCTGAAATGATTTTCTTTAACAATAAAAATCTAAGTGTGCATATTCTTTGATAAATGTAACTCATCCTTGAGTGGTTTTTTCCTAAGGACCTGTCCACAGCCCGAACATTTTGCCATTATAAATTCTCTAATACCAAAAACACTAAGTCTCTCTCTCTCTCTTTCTCTCTCTCTCTCTCTCTCTCTGGGTGGAGGGATAAGAGAGTGAAATAAATGTGGTTCTTGAAAATCACTTGAAGCAAATGTCCCAGATCTCATGACAGCAGAACCATTTGGGGATGATATAAAAGACAATTCACATGTTAAAGTGTTTCTTTCCCATCATGAGGAAATTGGGGTCCATCGTTGTTGCTGATGTGGGAGCAACAGCTCCAATACACTGAATTATATTCTTGAAGCCATGCATAACAAGGAACTTGTATTTCTGTTAGGGTTTCTTACATTATACTTGCTCTTCGGACACCAATATTGGCAGGGTAGGATAGCATATCTCTGTGAAAGAAGCCGAGATGCTATTTGAGTGCCAAATCCTTCCTTTCTACCCAAAATGATTAGTTTCTATTTTGTTCTTTGCTCCAGCAGTTGAATATGCTCTGCTCACTTCCGTGTCGCTGTAGCTTCTTGCCAACTTCCCAAGAGCCCCACTGAAAGATTCAGAACACTGTCAGACATTCTAGCCTGAAACCAAATTAAGCACTCAGTGACACTGATGTGTGTATCCAACAACTGAGACCACACTTTTGGGAAGCCAGGGGGGCTATGATCACCTGGAGGGGCTTCAAAGCTGCCCTTTTGCTAGTGTGTAGCATTTCACTGCCTAATATTCTCCAATAAAACAGCTGCAGAATGGGAGAGAGAGAGTTGAGAGTGAGAGAGAGAGAGAGAGAGATAATAGAGAGATAATATATATATATATATATATAGAGAGAGAGAGAGATGATAGATAGATGATAAATGAGAGAGATGATAGATGAGAGAGAAAGCACGCACGAGAGAGATGATAGTGATGATCAGTGCTTTTTTTGAAGAAAAAAAAGGTGCCAGAACTCACACACGTCATACAACCCGCCTTGCCTACCCTACAAGGTTCCATCCCAAAAAGGTGCTGGAACTCCGTTCTGGGCGTTCTATGAGAAAAAAGCCCTGGTGATGATGATGATGATGATGATGATGATGATGATGATGATGATGATGATGATGATGATGATGATGATGGTGATGATGATATCAGAGAGAGAGAGAAAGAGAGAGAGGGAGGGAGGGAGAGAAAGAGAGAGAGAGATGATAGATGACAGATGATAGAGATGATAGAGAGAGAGATGATAGATGATAGATAAAAAGATATATACCGTAGATATATAGATAGATAGATAGATAGATAGATAGATAGATAGATAGATAGATAGATAGATAGATAGATAGATAGATAGATAAAGAGATGATAGATGATAGAAAGAGAGAGATAATAGATAGATGATAGACAAAAAAGAGATAGACGATAGATAGATAGATAGATAGATAGATAGATAGATAGATAGATAGATAGATAGATAGATAGATAGATAGATAGATAGATAGATAGATAGATAGATAGATAGATAGATAGATAGAACTACACAAGTAGGAAAAACCAGATGCACCTGATAGTACCTGGCCTGCCCATTAGTACTTCTGACAAGGATCTGAGTATCCTGGTAAGCCACAGATTATGCATGAACCAGGAAGGTGCTGCAACTGTCAAAAGAGCCCCTTCAATTTTCTGTTGCATTAACAGAGGGTTTTGTTGAGAATGGGAAAGGATAGCTGTGCTTTAGAAAAGTAGTCCTCGATTTACAGTTCTGGCAGCTGTCCTCATCTTATAGCCACATGACTGTATTTTGGAAACTCAGCAACTGGCCTATATTTACAGTTGTTTGCAATGTTCTGTGGTCCTTTGACCATGATTTACGATGTTTGGGCCAAAAACTGGCCTTTACTTCTGGTTTTTGCCAAAGACACCTATAGCAAACAATAGGTTTGCTTTACTGCTGCAAAAAATGTTGTAAAATCTGGTTAGCTTTATGATTATGATGGGTTACGACTATGATGGGCAGGCTGCATTAGAATCATAAGCTGAGGACTACCTGTATAGTTCCAAAACCAATGTAAGATTTAGATCATTCTTTTGCTCTTGCAGACCACCTCTGATTAATAGAAATCCATTTCTAGGAAGACCTACTCCCAATGAAATCATTACTGCTAATACATTTTATGGCCTTCACGTGTATATTTCTCCCTTTATAAAGAATCATGATTACATCTTATAATCCCCTTTTTTTAAAATAAAATTTTCCAAGCAATACAGATCTTTTTAATTTATATACAGTTGCTTCTGTCTGACCGGCAAAGTTTATTTCTTTGAACAGGGTAAAATTCTGCCTCTTAATGTTCATAGAGTTGGCCATGATTTGTTTGCATTGACTGTACTGAAGAACCTGTTTTTATTTTTGCTGTATATAGCTGGTTTTGTTATCTATGGGTAGAATTCTGGTCACTGAACATAATAACATTTTGTTAATCTTCCTGTAGACAAAAAATGGGTGTCTGCAGGAGAGATCAATAAAGTCAATAAGAGGGTCCTTCTAAGGGGCAAACTTCAGTGTACCATCTCAGCTGCTATTTTGATTTTTGATATCTCCCATGGATACCACACAGACACACATTCCAGATAGACACATAAGCACACACGTGCTGTATTTAAAGAAACCCTAGAATGACTCTTCATAAAATGTTGTAGGCGGTGAATCAATTTGATATACAAACATAATGGTTGAATTTAATAAGGAAAATTATTATTTGCCTAAACAAGTAGTAAAAATGTTAAACACCAACACTCAAAATTCTTGGATTAGGTCCCCCCTATTCAATAAACATAATAACATTTTAGACTTACCGACTCTTTTGTGTTTATGAAGAAAAGGTCTGAGTAAGATGTCAGGCTGCATGAGAGGCGGTGAGAGTAGGCTTCACTTAAACATATGTTTGTACAGTACCCTATAATGCTTTCTTTCTGGAAGGATGTTCTTACATATATTAACTCTAAGACAAGTTGTAGTATTTTCTGGTGTTTTTATTCTTTTGAACGATATTCCTGCCGCATGGATGTCAACATCTGAACAAAGAAAGTGGAGTCTCTATGCCCTATTTGGAACTAGAATATTTATTCTTCAGCACTCGAAAAATAAACATATGGTTTCAATTATCAGTAGCCTGCAGAGGAGATGTGATTAGCAATTTACAAACAAACCACTCATTTGGCATAGTTTTACTTGAATGATTATAAAGTACAAATATCATTCCTTAACATGCTTATGTAGAACTTCCATACACGTATCCACAAATGGATTGATTATGTGCCTCAAGTCATTATCAACTATTAGTGACCATATAAATAGATTTTCCCCATGATGATCTATTCCTAACCTGGTTCTTCACATCTTCTAATAGTGCATTCATTACCACTGTAACTAAGTCCATCTGCCATATTTTTGGTCCCCCTCCTGTTCTCTTTCCTTTGATCTTCTCCAGCATTAAAGACTTCTCCAGAGAGCTGGATCCTGGAGGTGCTCAAAGTAGAACATGGTCATTTGTGCAAGGAAAAACCCTGGGTTGATTTGTTTGATGGTTGGTTGGTTGATTGGCTGGTTTTGGTTCAGTGGTCTATGATATTCTTAGCAGTCTTCTCCAACCCAGAAGTTACCAGTAATCTTCCTAACTTGTTTTTTTCCATAGCTTGAAGTGACAAACAAAATAAAGGGCTTTCTATAATCAATGAAGCACATATTGACTTCTTTTTGGTTTTATTTGGCTTTCTCAATTATCCAGTAAACATCAGAAATAATGTCTTGTGTTCCTCAACCTTTTCTAAAGCCAGCTTGAATATGTGGCATCTCCTTTTCCATGTAGACCTTTAATCCTACAATCGTACATAATCCTACACTGGATTATCTTATGCATTATTTTGCTGGCATGAGAAATTAAGGATATTATGTGATCATCTGCACACTCTGTTAAGTCTCCCTTTTTTGTATTGGATGTACTGAAGATTACATGGGACACTACAGGGCATACAAAAAGGGGGATCCATGGTTTGGAAGGATGACATTGAAAAAAAAACTTGGTTGTGGTCACTGAGTGAGAATTATGGGTTGATTTGTTCAATGATTTGCTTCTTTTCTTGGCATTGTATTGATCGATTGGCTTGAACCTTAGAATGGCTTGATGATTTGGAGTGGAGCAGCAGTAACTTTGTTTCCTGAAATGCCCATTTCAAAATTAGACTGCCTATAAGTTCTGAAGAGCTTTATCACTGGGTATTCTCCTCAGAGTCACCAGGCATTCACCAAGTATTTGCATTTCATATCCAGTGTTATTTTATGTCAATAGCTGGACTAATAGTTGACCTATAATGACATTTAATATTTGATAACAGAGATGACACAGAAGTGTTTAGGACAGCAATTTATCATACTATATATTTGAAGGCAGAAAAATCAACAGAGGTGCCAGTAAGGATTTGGAAAACACTTTTTTTTTAATACATTAAGGTTTTCGTGATAATGTTTAGCATTCTAGAAAATTGTAGGTACAGTCTCTGTTGTAAAAGTAGCAAAAACATACAGACTTGACCAAACAAGCAGTTCGTGGGGGCTGTAGAAGAAGGCTGAGGAAGATGTGTCATGCACAAGCAACCAGAGTCACCAGTAGCTTTAGTTTGCAACTTTATTGACTTCTACCTATATTACAAGAATCTCCCCAAACCACTTGCCTTTTCCTGAGAACAAACAGATAAGGTTTCATGGACCTTAGGAGAGGTCAGGCTTATGTGTCTTGCAGCTAGGCAAAGACTCCAAACTAGGTCACCACTTGACCTCTCCTTCCAGCATGACTGGCACTTTCCCAACAAGATGGCAGATGGCCAAAGAGAAGCCTACAGAGAAATTCCCTGATGGATTATCCTGATCAGGTCCACATAAATCAACTCTTCCCACACAAGCTGCCTTCTCTGCAGCATGGCCAGGACTCAAGTCATTGCCCAGGAAGAGAAGAGAGCTGGTTCCTCATATTAGAAAGCCTTATTCAAAGAGAAGGAAAAGGCCAGAAACAGCTTGGGTAAGTAGTTGCTTATAAGGCTGGAAGGTTGATTGAGGTGAATGAAATGAGATGAGTGCAGGAGAACAAAGTTCAGACTGCTGCTGCTTGATGTCAACGCTGCAAATACTGTATATTCTTGCTTTGACAATATGCAGAACTGTCTGGTATTTTTATAGTTAAACCAGGCAACAGGGAAAAAGGGAGGAGAATAAGGATAGCCCGGGAAAAAGAAACCAGAAGTAAATCACATCTTCCAAGTTGATTGGAAGATGTGAACCATGACCCCAAAATAAGGGGGGGGGGNGGGGGGGGGGAAATGCTTAGAATGTATATGCGTAACGGAAAAGAAGCCAGACCTAAGCATTTCCACCATGCTGTACTGACGTCTCTGTAACCTTAATAAATGCTTTTAGGAAAAAATATGCCTGAAAGTCCTTTTAAGTGTTTCGTTAATCAGACATATGACATCTGATCCATCAAGCATTTGACAAGATTTCAATGAGGTTTGGTTGCTTCAAAAAAGGGTTGTGGATGTATCACAAAAATTTGCAGCAAATGCTCCTTTTCCTATTCTGAAGAATATCTGAATTGCCCCTAGCTGTAGCCCAATGTCAGCCCTCCCAGCTAAACCAGGCAGGAAACATGACTAAATGAACTAATTCTACTTTAAAGTTATATTAACAGACCCTTGCAAATCTAAAAATATAAATTTCCCATCGTCATTTTTAAGTGCTTGATCCATTAGTGCTAGGTCCTTTCTAAATTTCTTTCTCTGTCTGTTAAGAGACCCTTGAGAAATGGCCTTCAACAAGCAGAAAGGAGACTGGAAAGCCCCCAGAGGGTCTCTGCTAATACATCCCATTATCTCCCTCGAGTTTCATGGCTGCATGTGGGAAGAACTGACTAGTTTTCCTCCCCTGAGCCTTCCTCTCTCAAGAGCAGAAATCTTTCTTCTCCCATGGCTGCCTTGTGGCTTCAGTCTCCTTCCTTTGGGGCTGGACTGAGAACCATAGAAGTGGGTGCAGAATAGCCAATGCCAAATAGACCTGCAAAAAATGCTCTTGACCCAGAATCAGAAAACACACCATGTTTTTCTACCTTGGAATGTGCAAGAGGATTGTCTTTGAACATCTGCAGAGCATTTCTCCATGGAGACCAGGCAGAAGATGGAGAGCTACCATTGATATGCTAAGTGGCTTTCCTTAATCTCTGGCTCTTGAAACATGTCACAGTGCCATTCCCTTCGTGCCAGCTGTGCATTATGTGGATTGTGGTCAAGCACACTGGGAAAGATTGTTGTGAAGGACATATGGAGACAATGATGTTGAGTATATGACAGAATGGTTCTTCTGCAGCTCTGAAGAATGTGGATGCTGTTCACAGAGAGATTGCTTGCTTTGCCCCCCCCCCCAAAAAAAACAGTGTGATTTACTACTAAATGGACTTACATAGGATCCCTTTGCTAATTAACTCATTGGACGTTCTGTACATCTCTGCATGTCTGCACAGTTCTTTCCCTTCCTCAATAATGCTGGAACTAAGAGAAGGCGTTTCTGATTTCTGGAGGTTTTGTGTCCATTTTTGCCTTACCGAGCTCATCTTTTTAAGAACAAAGGTAAGAGTTAAAAAAAAAGAGAGAGGATTTTAAAAAGAGTAAGACTTCACCATCTCTCAAAAGGAAAAAAAAAAAAAGATCCACTGACATTTGCTATAATTTGCACTTAGATCAAAACTGGTCAGACCATCCAGAGTAGCAGAAACTCCTTTATCCTGCTGTCCATACTTCCTTTAATTTTCCTTTAAAAGCAGAGTGACAGAGACATCATATGTAAGCAGGGATAGCTGTACTGGCCTGCGCTGAAGGCTTTCTGAATAGTGGAGAGACCAAACTGGTCTACAAGAAAGACCAAATGAAGAACACATGGCAAGGGAAAGTATTATATGGCCATATGCCAGTAGAAACACACACACAAATACTAGGCAAAGCAGATAACAACAAGACCTAGCAATGGCTAAAAGGAAGGATTGGTGGGATTCAAATATGTGAAGAACCGGTTCTGGATGCCACTTCTGGAAGTACATTCTGGACCTGGGCAACAAAAAATTAGCTACCGGTTCTGCCGAGCTGGTGCGAATTGGCTGAATCCCACCACTGGCCGAGGAGTACCTGTATCAATGGGCCTTTTCCTTCGCATCAGCTCCACTGGCAGGAAGATTTCATGGGGCTCCATATGTGGAGAGAGATTGCCCTGGTGGATCCAGGAGGTAGAATTTCTCACTCGTGTCCACATGCGGTGTCCTTTCCATGATGCCCCGAAATATCCTCTGATCGCCCCAGTCATCATTTCCAAATACGAGGACCAGCCTGATAAATGTTATGTTTATTATTTGTTAAGGGGATAACCCCACACTTCCAAAGCAGGTGGCCAAATAGCTTCACCAAGTCATATGACTGCGCAAAACTTTTAATTAGATATGCTGTTTTATTGTCCTATTTTTATCCCTTCCCCAATAACCAATTGCTGTATTAAACTATTTCCCTTTTTATTGTACTCTTTTATTGTAAAAGCTGGCCAAAGACTGCAAGAAAGATATTTGATTTGATTTGACTAGATAGACATCTGTTGGGACAACTACACAAGCAGGAAAAGCAGGGCAGACAAGCCAAGATCCAGGAGGGAAGCGCTCACACAAAGGTGGAGATCTTGGCAGGGGGTCCACCAAGTTCACTTTCATACGGCTTCCCGATATGAAATCTAAGTGCAAATTGAATGTTACAATTATGAAATCCCCCTCTTCCTTTCAAGTTCAAAATGAGATTTCCCTGACATGTGAAACAATGGGCAATTTTCCACTCTGATTAATTTGGGCTACAAGCTCTCAAAATTGCTCATTTTGGAGCGTCTTAAACGTTGGAAGGAAATTAACCGTGTGGGATGGTGGGTTCTTTGTGCTCTTTCCTTTGGAAAAATGTGGGGGCAGAGAGGGAGAGAAAAGATTGAAAGATGGTGTGTGTTGCTCCAAAGACAGACCCACTTCTGCGTCCCATGAGATTAGTCAGCTTGGTGTGGTTTTTCTGAAACTTTAAAAAAAGAAAAGCAAAATGCAGACAGGAGCCCCCTTAGAGAAGAGAACAGCTATGCTGCTTCCTCCAACAGTAGCTGGTTCAAAGCTTCAGTGATGTCACTGCAAGGGAGGAGGGAGGTGAGAAGTAGCGCTTTGCCCCTCCCCAATTATGCCCCCCCCAATTCATCACAGTCCCATTGAGTTTTCTTTTTTTAAAAAAAAAATATTGCATTCAACAAACGGTGAGTGTGCAATTTATCTATTGGTGTGCACCCATACAGATGGTAATCAATCAACTCTACACTTTGGGTGCTTCATTTTACAGGCAATTAGTTTTAATTGGTCATTATTAATTCAATTAATATCCATCCAGGACTTTGAGGAGTGCAGCCTGTGATGCATTTATCAACCATAAATATTTATGTGTGTGTGTCTGTCTGTCTGTCTGTCTGTCTGTCTGTGTATTCGTGTGTACTGTTATTGTTGCTGCTGTTATCAGGATGAAAGCCTCTTCTTTGGAGGTTATGGTCTACCACAATGACCCAGGATATGGAGAGACATTTTTGAGGGACGGGTCAAACCAAACTTACCTAGTCAATGTCAGTGCCTAAGGGAAGACTGGAACACAGGTCTACCCACTTTTAGTGCAGCACCTCAATCATTACATTGCACTGGTTCTTTTGTACAAGTGCCTATATGTACACACAAACAAACAAACAAACAAACACACATTTAAAAGAATCCAAGGGGGAATCTTCTCCAACAAAGTCTGTGCAGGCTTCCCCTTCAATGCTTCCCATTCACATCACCGATTGCTTGGTCTTGTTTGAAGAATGGCAGATGTTGCAAGAAACTATCTCCATAACTCCATGTGGTCAGAACTGTGAACTCATCCTGGGCCATTTATTCTGTAAACACATGAAATTGCTCTTTTGCTCATATCTGTAGCTCATAGTTTAACTGTAAGGTCTTTGTTGCTCTCTGAGCTTGGTTGTTTTCTTCCAGATGTTTCATTACCCAACTAGGTAACATCATCCACGCTAGAAGGAGTGGGGTTTGCTCTCTGTTTATATACAAGGGACTTGCCCTGTCAGTGTCAATGGAAATATTCTTAGTGGTTCCGAGATTAGGCCGTTGTTTAATGTTTGATTGTTTGTCTGACTTTGTAGTTCCTTGAGTGGGGTATTGTCTACTGCTTGAATGTTGGTCTAGTATTAACCTTGGTATTGATCTCTGCTTATCTGGGTGTTGATTGCTGGCAAGGAGATGCTGTGGTCTTTTAGTTTTTTATCGTCTCTTTTGAATGGCATGTCTACAGCTCAGAGAGTATCAAGAACCTCATCTGATCTTTCCTGAAACTTCTTGGTTAATCAAAGGAGACTGGGCATAATTCTGGATCTCCTGGTTGTTTGTCCCCCAGTAATCCAAGGCAGGATTACTGTGCTAGTAATACAGTACATCTGTTTTAAAAAAGAAAGACAATCCCACCTTTGGGGATAGCTTTGAAGTACCTTGAGCTTGCTGTCACTCTGCTACTCTCCTCTTTTTATCTCTACTCACAGCTGTAGTCGCTCCTAAGAAATACAGTCCCTTTCCTTCCAGCTTTTGCAGAATCCCTCTGCGCACAGACATGTATACCCATACCCATGTGTTGCGCACATATTTGTTGCATGCATATCCTGGTAACTACAAAGAGGCAACTTTGCGAAGTCAATCTGCTTATAGCTCTTGGGATACTTCATTCTCAGCCAGCAACTGTGTTGTAAATGCCTACACTTGGAGGGTGGCTTGGGAGCATTGAATCCAGACTCTTTTTTTTGTGTGCAAAATGTCAAATTCAAGCAATCCCAACTGGTGTCTATCTAGTCTCCGCTTGAATACATTTAATGAAGGGGAATTCTCAACTTCCTTTGCGACTGACTTCACCTGCAAATTGTTCTTGCAGTTTGGAAGTGTTTGCTCCCCATCAATCAAAATCTGTCTCCGTGTAGCTTAAATCTTCACTCCGGAATGGGAGATAACAGGTGAGCTTCTTCTCTGTGACATCCCATCAAGTACTTGAAAAGTGCAGGCAACTCCCAACCTCTTGTCATCTTTTCTCAAAGTTAAACACAACCAACAGTTTCAATATTGCTTCAAAGGAGTTCCTTCCTTTCTAGTCCCCTGGTTGTTGGTTGTCTGTCTCTGAACCCATTTCAGTTTCTCAGATTCTTCCATAGCGTGCGTTTCTGCACACTGATTCAGCACATCTCAAGCAAAACCTCTTTGTGTGCTGACAACCCTAGGAATGTCACAAGACTAAACAGAAGAAGGCTTCATCTCTGCCTTTGTGCTCTCTTTTGCTACCTGTGGCCAGCTAAACCGCATTCTTTGAACCTGTAGCCCTCCTGCCAACTCTTGTTCCTCCAATGAATGCGCTGCTTTCTATCAAAACGAACACCAACATTTCACCTCACCCAAGATGCACATCAAAAATATTTAGTGCACCACGTTTTGTAAGAAAAACAGACTATGTACATCTTCAGGGTGGTGTGATATTTGGTAACATAGCTCTGTGAGGGTGATTTATTTATTTCCCACCTGTATTATTTTTAAAAATAACTCAAAGCAGCAAACACACACGATACTCCATTCTGCCCCTATTTTCCCCACAAGAACAATCCAATGAGTTAGGTTGGGCTGAGAGAGAGAGTGACAGGCTCCAAATCACACAGTCAGCTTTCATCCTTAAGGCAAGACTAGAATCCATAATCACCTGGTGATTGGTCCAAAGTCACTCAGTCTTTCATACCTAAGGTGGGACTAGAATTCACAGTCTTCTGGTGACTGGCCCAAAGTCACCCAGCCGGCTTTCATGGCGAAGACGGCACTAGAATTCACAGTCTCCTGGTAACTGGCCCAAAGTCACCCAGCCAGCTTTCATGGCTAAGGGGGCACTAGAACTCACCATTCACTGTTTTTAGCCTGGTGTCTTAACCAGTAGACCAAACTGGCTTTAAATATACAGTTTCTAAATCTGATAAATAAATAAACAAAACAAGCAAAAATCTGCAGAACATGGAGCAGAGACTTGGCACAAGTAAAGGCTTGTTCAAGTGTCTCTCTCTCTCTCTCTCTTTCTCCACCCAGAGACCTCCCAGAAGGCATCAAAATCCCACCCCCGTCCTCCAAATTTGTCAACTTTCGTTTCCCTCTGCTATGATACCGCTGCACGCTCCCAGACATGAAGAAGTAATAAATCTATCTTGTCCCTGTCTTATTTACTTTGCGTAGCATTCCAAAATCTACCTACCGAAAAACTTGCGATATTAAAAAGAGAAAAATTGCTCATCCTTGCAGCCCAGATGAAATGCTATTAAATCCCACACAGCTGTTGCTGATGCTCAGTCTGTTTGTTTTTTTTGAAGTCCCTACCTACTCACATGTCTGTAGACACACACACACACACACACACACATGCACGCACGCACAAACACTAAATAGCTGCTGCTCGGTCATTTTATGAGTGTTAATTACACTACTCCTCTGTCTGCCGGATTACATTGCCGCTCGCTCTTAATTCGTGTGCCTTGCCGCAGGTGCCGTGTGGTATTATTAACTTTTTTAATGTGGTGCGTTAGGGGCTCTGCAAGTTTGTTTTTCCAAGCTGCTGATAGATATTTAATTGGCCAGCCCTTGTTGAAGTGATGGGGGAAATCGAGTCAGAATCCAATGCAAATAGAATGGCGGAATATCTCTGCAGAAGCTTGCCAAATATTTTCAAAGAAGGTTGGACCACGAGGGTCTCCCAGGGTTTCTATGCCTTTGGGGCATCCTCTGGCATTTGGAAGGAGAGAGAAGTGACAGCAGGTTGGAGAAACCCTCACATGCATTCCTTCATGAGTTGCCAAACATTTTGCACTCAAAGGAGCACGCTGATTCACGGCAAGCAGATTTCCCCACCTGGGGCTCCCTAGCAATTGGATTACAACTCCCATATTTCGTTAAGCAATGTCCTAAATGGCTGAGGGTGATAGGAATCATGCTATCGAAAGAGAAAGCTGGAAGTAGACCTGGTGTTCTTCTAGTTTGGGTTTTCAAGATGTACCAAAGAGCTGTGGTGGCGCAGTAGTTAGAATACGGTATTGCAGGCTAATTCTGCTGATGCCAGCAGTCAACTTGTGGTGGCGCAGTAGTTAGAATACGGTATTGTGTAGAATACGGTATTGTGGTGGCGCTGTGGTGGCGCAGTAGTTAGAATACGGTATTGCAGGCTAATTCTGCTGATGCCAGCAGTTCAGCAGTTCAAGTCTCACCGGCTCAAGGTTGACTCATTATCAGGGACGGAAAGTAAGGGCTATAACTCATTAAAAACACCTGTTTGGTCTGGAGAAGATCCTCAATTGGATCCCCTGCATCCCCAGGTATGGCTGAAAAACTGGACAGCTGCTATTAATTGGTGATGCCAATACAATATCCCAGTGGAAGAGCAGTAGTGGTTAGAAAGCAGTATTGCAGGCTAATTCTGCTGGCTGCCAGTAGTTCAGTCCTGACTGGTTCAAGGTTGACTCAGCCTTCCATCCTTCTGAGGTCTGTAAAATGAGGACCCAGATGGATAGGAGCAAGATGCTGACTCTGTAAACTGCTTAGAACAGGGCTGTAAAGCACTATGAAGATTTCCCTTCTGCATAAATTGGGGCTACCGCCTTGTCCCTTAATTTAGGTTCCATGGCAAAGCTGCAAATTGGGATATAGTTGTTGGGGAGGGAGAGAACTGCTCTTGAAAATGTTCATTCCAGTTAACTAAATAACTTGGCTTGACCTGGCAAAGGAAGCCAAGAGGGTATCCAGCTCCTGGCTCCAGGCAGCAAAGTATCTCATCACCGATAGCTCCCAATTGGCCAAAACAACTTGCTCTCATTTTCCTGATGTCTTCTCTTCCTCAGGGGAGCTGTTCCAGTGAAACGTACTAGGTCATTTGTTTTAATTAGGAGGGCTTAATTGGCTGCATTCTAAGGGGAGATTATCCTCGAGAATCAATACACCTCCTGTTCCTCACTGCAGCATTGATCCAGCGCAGATAATTCCTGCCAAACTGTTGGGCTAGAAGGCAATATTTTCTTCTTTTGTCTTGTACAATGGGAACAACTTCTCCAGCGTTTCAGCTTCTCCACCGAGAGGAAGTGTCAGTTGTCCCAACTTGGTCAGTAGGAAAGAAAGATTCCCAAAGCCATGACTGTTGAAAGTACACATTACTAAAGCCAAGTGATTCCAGTGTAGCAAAGCTGAGTCTAATGTTTCATGCCCAAATCGAGCAGTAAACTTTCCCCTTCAAGTCCCGTTCCCCTCACAGTTATCAGTCAATGTCCAATTGTATTCAAACTGATTATTTTGGTAACAGTCCCCAGCTGCCCAGGCTGGGGGGTATTGCATTCCACTGGAACTGTCCTCGACCCTCACGGGATGGTGTGATGGTTTTCAGCTTCTTTTTCTCTACTCCCACTCTCCTTCATCCTGCCCCACAACTCGCTCCCCCCGTTCCTCATGACAGCCTGGCATCTAGCTAAGCGGGATGGCAGGTCTGACAGGAAGCCACAATCCCTAGGCCTTCAAGAAAGGCTGACATGAATACAAAGTAGTTTTGCCACAAAGGTGACTCCCCCTGGTCCATGAGCTTATCAGCATTGAGCTCGAGAAGCCCAACAGACAGCTACATCTGGATGATCATGTCTGGGCTCAGAAACCAAGCAAGATCAGTTTTGGAAATCATTTTGGTGAGGTGGATGGTCATATGCATTGCTGAAATAAATATATATAAATGGACCGATGGTACTTGGATGTAAGGCCATGAGCAAATTCCCAGGATTGGAAGGGTGGGTAAGAAAGTATTCCAGGAGGCAGCAGTGATTAACTATTATGCCATAACTATCAGGCAAAAGGAACCAGAACGACACTGTGAGAGAGTTGCTTCTTTATTGTTGCTTACCCATCTACAAGAATCTCGCCAGACTGACTGCATTCTCTTGGAACAGTCAGATAAAGGCTTCTGGAATAGTGTGTGTGTGTGTGTGTGTTTGTGTGTGTGTTTGTGTGTGTGTGGCCTCTGTCACTTCCTTCCCTGCAAGGATTCCAAATTCACCAGTCTTTTGACTGCTCTCCCCACTCTAGCAGAAATTCCACCAGACTAACATTGCCAAGAAAATGACTAGATGTGTCCATGAAGTCCCCAGAAGTTGACTCAACTTGAGAGAGACTTCACCTTTTCCCACCCTGCTCCTCTGCCCTAAATTTTTATTTTTATTTATATCCTGCCTTTATTTTTACAAGTAACTTCCAGGAGGTGAGGATATTCAATATATCTTCTTCCTTCTATTTTTCCTACAACAATAACCCTTGAGATGAATTGAGCTGAGAAAGAGGGACTGGCTCAAAGTCACCCAGCGAGCTTTCATGGCTAAGACGGGACTTGAACTCAGACTCCTGCTTTCTAGCCTGGTGCCTTGACCACTAGACCAAACTGGCTCCTGTTTGACTACATTTAACCACTAGAGCTAAATAGCTCCAGGAGATCTTAAGCCTTGATTCCCTAAGGAAGCCTGCAGTTGTAGGAGCTGATGAGAACAAAGGTCTTCACACTCCATTCCCCCTTTCAGCCAAGAGCTGCTAATGTCGGAAAGAGTATCGTGCCCGTGAAAGCCAGCATGTCCAGCCCCTGCGGCTACATAAGTGCGCAAATACTACATGCGCAGTTAGGAAAATTGGACCAAAATGTCCTTCTCCTTTGAAAAATATTTCAAAAGCAAATGGGACAGAAACAGGTACGAAACATGTAAGAAGGCTTTTTCTGCTACAAGACCAATTTGAGCAGTTTCCACTCTCTGACTCTTAATGTTTCACTCACTCTCGGTTCTTCTATAACACCCAAACGGATGTGGTTCCTCCAAAGTTGGTGCTCTTTGAAGCTCTTGTCCTTGTGTCACATGCCTACTCTTAGGAGTCACAGGGCGCAAAGGGGTTGGTCAGTGCTCCACCTTGTAAACCCCTCCGGCCAGCTGCTCTCTCTCTCTCTCTCTCTCTCTCTCCAGACTGGCCAACTCATCACTACAGTAAGTTGTCCTTCTAACACAGGGGTAGTCAACCTTGGCTCTTTTATGACTTGTGGACTTCAACTCCCAGAATTCCTGAGCCAGCTGAATTCTGGGAATTGAAGTCCACGAGTCATAAAAGAGCCAAGGTTGACTACCCCAGTAATCTAACACAAGCGCTGTTCTGCCTCCTGAAATGAGAGGAGAGGGCTAGGAGCAGCCCTTCCTTTCAGTAAATAATCTGCTGTCCTGTGAGCTTGGATATCAACGTCCAACGAAAACAGAGCAAAAATAAAATCAATGGACAATAATTCCCATTCCGAATGGGGAAACGGGAGGGCTCATGATATTGAGCCCTTTCCAGAGAACTGTCAGCAGGTACATGAGAACAGCAGCTACCCCCCACCCCCACCCCCCACCCATCTCCCCATGCAAGGTGGAGGAATCCATCAGCCAGCTTTGGTTTAATAAAGGAGCTGTCTCATCCATCACATGAGCAGTCAATAGGCCTGTAATTTCCCATTTATTTCCTAGATGTTGTCAGACTTCACATACTCAACTAGGAAAGGAAGACATAGAGTAAGAAAGCATAGCAAATCAGGGGTGATGATGGAGGGGGGGGTCATCTAGTCTGACCTCCCTCAGTACCCTGGCCCAGTTCCTTGCAGCTCTCTATGACCCAATGCTAATCATGTATACCTCATCTTTTCTTTAGAAGCTCAAAGTATCATACCTAAAGTTCTCTCCTCTTGACCTTCTCTAAAACAACAATCCTGTGAGGTAGGTTAGGCTGAGAGGAATTGGCCCAAAGTCTCTCAGGGAGCTTCTGTGACCAAGAGAGGACCTCAACCTGGGTTTCCCAGTTCATTGGGAACCTTAATGGGAGAGAAGTCTTCTACCTAAAAGCTCAGGCACCACTCAAGATGAGAATGTAGGTTGTCCAATAAATAACCCTGTTGTATCTCAGGAAGAACATCATTCCTCTCTCTGCTGCTTTATTCTCCTTGCCTAGGCCAGTGTTTCTCAACCTTGCCAGTTTTAAGATGTATGGACTTCAAGTCCCAGAATTCCCCAGCCAGCATGAACCTATGACCCAGAGAGTATAAGAAAAGGGAAGGATTGGCCCTCATGTTCTCATAGTCAGCAAATGTTGGGTATGCTGGATATGTCTTTGAGCAGGACAGGGGGAAAGTAGGTACTACCCCTTCCCCTTTACATGGAAAGGCCAAAGTCAGTTGTTTTCTCTTTTAATAAGAGTGTGACAAATGATCATAAATCCTCTTTTTCAGTGCTGGTGTAACTTCAATCAGTCTCTAAATAATCTATTGTAAATCGAGGATTACCTGTATTGTAAGCCACCCAGAATAACCGTGTGGTAGGATGGGTGACCAATAAATGTAATAAATAAATAAACAAAATAAATACATTAAGAGAAATTACCACTGCTTCTATGACCCCCAACGGCCTGAGTGTAAGGGAGGGGCGAAGAAGTGGCCTTCCCCAACTTAAGTGAGGCTCTGTGGAGTGCTGGGCTTTTCAGCACCCAAGAGGGATTTGGCACTTTCTTGCCCTTGCCATGAATATTCATCTGTTTGTGTCGGCGATGCAGAGGTTTTTGAGGGGGTCTCTTGACGGGCACCCAGCCTATTAACTATTCATGGAATACATCAGTCTAATGTGTAAATACTAATTACTTTGGTGGATCGCTGGCTTATTAAGTGGAGATTTCAAGCGTTTCACAGACAATTACATCCTGGCAGACACAGATGTTGAGAAAAGCTAACACAAAGCTTTCTGTCATTTTCCCAGCCCTTCTTTCCCCCCCCCCTGCTGTGGCTATCTCGCTCCTATAGGGAGAAACAAGGATGCAGTCGCATCCTATATTTGATGCTGGAATAAACCTGAATAAATGTGGATTAGGCATTACTGAGGTTCAATCCCTCAACCCATTTGGGGGGAGGGGGTAGAATTTAGCCATGTTAAAAAATCAAGAAGCTGCAATCCAATAAATACCTTTTTATGATGACACAACAGCTTCAGTCACAACCTATACTTCAGTTCTAAGACTGGGCACAAGTCTTACAAATATAATTACAATCTTTTTGTAATTCTGCTTTTTTTAAATCATAGCAGAGGAACAAAAAACAGAAGCTGACAGATATTTAAGTGGCAAATTGTTGCTAGAATATTGGAGATGTCTAGGAATAATCCTGACCATTTTGAGAGAAATAAAGTCGCACACATGGATTCTCTGGGGTGTTTCTGCACTGACATATTGATGGGCTGATCCATTGATAGTCAGAATCCTGGACACTCTTTTTTTCCAGCTTCTATGGTTTCCCGTGGTCTAAGTACATCACAAAGGAGAAAAAAATTCAATTGTCACCCTCTCTGAACAGTCCTATCAAAAATGTATAATGGGATTTCAAATATGTGCTGGAAATATTAAATCTGAAGAAGAAATGTTTTACATCTTTGGTGGACCTGTAAAAATGTTTAAAAAAATCTGGGCTCAAATACATTGGCATTAATTCAGAAAATTTTGAAGGTCAATGTACAGCTGCGATCAGAGACATTTCTATTGGAGTTAATGGACAAAAAATTGGAAAAATTGTGTGGTATTTTATTTTTCTGTATGATAACAGCCAGGAGACTTCTATATACCCTATGATGGGAAGACTCAATAATACAACAGAAGATTGGTTGGTAAAGGAGTTGGTGAAACTGACAGCTCTGATTAGAGAAAAGACTTTTACTAACTTTAATACTAACTAGAAGCCCTTCTTGGGCTTTTTGCAGAAAACAGGGAAAAATTAAATTATGATATATGGGTTTAGTGATTATAATATTCATAGATTATTTTAAAAATGGATGTCAGGTTGTAACTATAGAGCAAGCATTGAATATCAATTGCATGTATATGTGCTCTAAAAGAAGTTGGAAGTCATTCTTTTTTTTTGTATTCCTCTTTTTTTCTCTATTTGTTTTATTTATTTATCAGATTTATTGTACTACAGGGTAATTCTGTGTGGCATGCACTTCTGTTCACTCACTCTCATTCTTTTTTCTTTTCTATTTTTTTTTCTTGATTATTAGCTTGTGTTAGTTTTATCTTACCATTTTAAAATTTAATAATGTTATTTTTTTTTAAAAAAAAAACTTGGATACCCCTTGAGAAATTTGTTGAAATCTTCCACCGACTTCATTTGCATGCGGTGTTGGCGAAGAAATTCAAAAGGACATTTTACATTTTTTTATCCCGCTTTTATTTTTATAAATAGCAGGACAAAGGGCTTTTTCAGTACCATGGAGAGCTCTCTGCTATCTTTGTATTTGGAAACGAAATCATGGAATTATGGAATAAATAACTGTACTAATCCTGTTATTGCATCTGGATTTCTTTAAATACAGCAATTGCTTAGATGTAGGAGAATAAGGAAGAAGAGCTTGATGGAGATGTGCTAGCTCCACAAGGTGACAAGGAGTAAAACATATTCTAAGTTCACAAGAGCTGGGAAACATTCAGATGCCCCCGACTCACTGGACTATAAATAGGGCAAAGATTCTATTATTATAGCCACTCTCAATAATAGCTCCAGACTTCCTGTGGAATTGATTTCTTGGTCTGGTCTACCTAGTGGAGCTGACACTGCATTAGGTTCCCTTTCTAAATCAGTGACAAGTCCAAACTTTCTCCAAACTGGGCACCTGTGTGAATTAACACTACTTGCCCTTTGCATTGAGTGCAGTATAGGAAAGAAGGTTTTGATTTCTCCTGCTGGATATCTATCATTCATTTACTATTTATCTTACTCGATTTAGGCACCACCCAACTCAACGATGACTGAGAGGCTCACAGTATCTAACAAACAAGCTAAAAACCACAGTGCAGTACAAATAAACAAGATAGCATCCAACCAATTGATGCATTACCTACAGAGACTCATTCAACAAGGCAGCTCCATACATTCTACCCCAAGGCCTGGGAGAACAGTCATCCTTCTTGCTACTCTGATGCCCCCTTCCTTTTTTAATGTGTGAACCCACCCAGAATAGTTCTGGAGTCGAGCATCCCCAGAAATGGGTTTTATAAATCAGTAATGAATTCCTTGCACCAAGTGACAGACCTTCTAGACAAGGCCACTGCCCAGCTCAGGTCCTTCTCTTCATGGGTTTTTTTTTTTCTTCACACACTTGCTGCATTTACAGAATTTGTAAATTTGCTGACTGTTCTGCTTTTCTTACATTAGGCCAAATGCCAATTTTATGTTCTACATATTCATAGTTGCTCTGTATGAATCTCTCTCTTCTGAAGCGGAGCTGTGTGGGATTCCCTTGTACTAGCACTGGAGTTCTCCCACTAACTAACTGGGGAATTCTGGGAGTTGAAGTCCACACATCTTAAAGTTGCCCAGCTGGAGAAACACTGAGCGATTGTATTAAGCATTATCTCCTGAGAGTAATGCTTTAGTAATAACTCTAAGGATGCACCCTCAGTTGCACGGGGTATCGATTAAAATGCAGTGCGTTTGAAACAATAGCAGCATTTCTGCCACAAGCTAGCCTTTTTCCTAACCTCCAAGCACCCCTTCTTTGGAAAAGCCCATCGTCCTTTTCAGTTCTGGCCTATTTTGCTTCTCCTGAATGTCCCTGAAAAGTAAATTAGAACTAGTTTTCCTTCCAGTGGGTTAATAAAGTAAATTAACAAGAATTTGTTCCAGACCATTAAAAAACCACCCTCGTGTTTTCAGAAGCCAACGAAGAACAAATTCTCTGAGAACAAATTACTATCTTCCCCTGGAATTGCTCAATAGCAGGGAGTAGATCTGCCTCCTTGCCAGAAGCAAGATACTCTTTAAGATACAACAGCAACAATTGGCGTTCCAGAGCCAAGACATAAAATCACAAGTTGTAGTAGTAGAGACCGGCAGTGCAGGATGACTTTTAAAAAGTCCAAGCTGCTATACTGAGAAGAATAACAGAAACGTGATTTTGCAGGTCAGATAGAAAATCAGGTAGTTCCCCTCTAATCCAAGAAGCATTTGGAAGTGTCTTCTCTTGAGTAGAGCAAGAATTGCCACCTTTTGGGCACTTCTTAATTATGAGGTCTTGGATGCTCTCTGAGCTTGGTGGTTTTCTTGCAGACATTTCTTTCCCCAATTAGGGAACATCATCAATGCTAGAAGGGAGTGGGGCAAAATGATGGGTCCATCATTAATCTAGTGATCCATTATACTAGTCCAGTGATGGATCCAGTGGACCTCATTTCATCTCCTCTGCCCATTTCTACTTCTATCCCCTTTTACTAGTGAAAGTGGGGGAAGAGGGAGATCAAAGGGTCCTTCATGGGAAGAATGGTGTTAAAAGAAGACTTGCACCATTGCTCCTCATGCTCGTATTTTGGGAATATCATTTTGCAACCAAGACAGCCTTCAAACCCGCTTCCCTCCTGGACTTGCTATTTCCATTCAGCCTGTCCAAACAGCTGTTTTGGCAACACAGCCATACCAGAGGGAAGCAGCTGCTTTTTCTACCTCTTTACCCAGGCAGACATGATCAAACGCCACGTGCCTTGAAAAGGCTTTGAATTGCCAGCCACCGAAAGGCACCCGTGATTCCATTAACCAGCCTCTGAGAGATAATTAAGCATCAGTTAGTGAAACAGTCATTTAAAGGGGGTGATAAAAGGAACCTGTCAGCTGCGTGGCTCTGTTCTTCCCATGTGCCTCCTACCTACCCTCTTTCCTCACTTGTTCCCAGCATTCATAAGAAAAATCATCTCTTTCACGTGCATGAAAATAGGGGGGGGGTGTTGCAAAGCAAATGAAGCACAACAGCAAATTGCGGTGAAATTGAGGCATCCCATATTCCTAATGGCATTATTTGCAAAGTGCTACCAACTGAGAATGGGGCACTTCCTTACAATTCCCCCCCTCCCCAGCAAAAAAATAATAATTGCAATCAGTTGCAACCAGTTGAGCCGAACCGCCTTAATTTTCTAGGCTATCCAACCAGCACTTCCTTCGTCTCTTTGACCAACTGCACCTCCTTTTCAGCTTCACTCAAGGAAAATAGAAAGGAAGATACATTGGCTTCTCCTGACTAAAGCCCAGACATTCTGAACCTAATAAAGCTTGTGCTAATTCTGAAACAGAAGGGTAGCTGTGTAATCACGCAGTCTTGTACGAAGGGAAGTTCTTAATGAGAAACTCCCTTATTAAAAAAAAAAAAAAAAGCAAAGCCAAATCTTTTGATATAAAACAGAGGGGAGAAGAACAATTTAGGAAAACCGAGAAAAGGCAATGCTGATTTTATGCTAAATAAAAAGCAATACAGTCATCCGGCTAGTTAGTTAGTATGCTCTTGAATTAAATCCTGGGGTTTTTTTGTTGTACGTTCAGAATACGTTGCAGAGAGCTGCGAAGTTGGCCGTGGTGAGTTGTCTGTGGCAAGCTGGCCATGGAAAATTGTCATAGACCAGGGGTCTTCAAACTTGGCAATTTTAAGACTTGTGGACTTCAACTCCCAGAATTCCTCAGCTGAGGAACTCTGGGAGTTGAAGTCCACAAGTCTTAAAGTTGCCAAGTTTGAAGACTCCCGTCATAGACCCAAAGATCAACCTATTCAGCGAAGCGCCTGAAGTCAGGTCAAGAAGCAACAGATGGAAACTAATCAAGGAGAGAAGCAACCTAGAAATAAGGGAAAAAATCCTGACAGAACAATGAATTGGTGGAACAGCTTGCCTTCAGACATCACTGGAGATTTTAAAGAAGAGATTGGACAGCCATTTGCCTGAAATGGTATAGGGTCTCCTGCTTGAGCAGGGGGTTGTACAAGAAGACCTCCAAGGTCCCTTCCAATTCTGTTATTCTATTATTATCTGGGTGTGCACAATATACTAGACAAAACTGGAGTAATTGGTGGGAAACAGGCCATTGTGTTAAGCCATTATACAGTTTGTCTGGGCAAAGCAGTGGCCTTCAAAAGAGACTCTATCAAGGTCTTTGGCAGTTTTGGCTTAGGTGAAACTTGTTTCCTGCCTTTGTGCTTTTTGTAAATGCTAATGCAAATTGAGACTGAAAAACAGCCTGAACTGAGCAAACAAATGCAAAATAAGCATATTAGGAGCTCTGTAAATAATTACAATTCCCGACCTTTCTGTGTGCTTTACGTGCAAACATCTCCAAGCATGAAAGGGAAGGGAAGGCAGGCAGTGAAGTTTTTCTCCTTGGTCCGGATCAGGGACTGGCTGCTAAATTTCTTCCAGGAGGCTTACAATGTGTGCCACGCCCTCTTTATCTTGACTTTCAACCTTGGATGCCAGTCTGCAGAAAGCAACTTGCCTGCATTTGCATGTTACACTAGCCATAATATGGCTTGTGCAAATCTGGCCACTGCAAATATTCAGGTTATTGCAATTCAGTTGTTTTATTTTTAATTTAAACATAAAAAACATTGCAATTGACCTTTCTCCTTTAAAAGGTTAATGATGATACTATATAAAAATGAAGTAGCAGTATAAGGTTACTATTTATAATAAAACTAGGTAGTTTAGAATAGACACCTAATCTGTCATCGTAATAAAAAATGAAACTCCATTTTAAACTATCAAAAAAAGGGAAAGACAAAAAGTGCTACACTAAACCAAAAAAAAAAGATAATAAGGCAAAACAATTATCTAACTAAAGTGTTTTCTAAATGTATGCATATAAAAACTCATTGAGACATAGAGAGAGATGAAAGATGGAGATAGACAGACCATGATGGATGGATGGATGGATGGATGGATAGATGATAGATAGATAGATAGATAGATAGATAGATAGATAGATAGATAGATAGATAGATAGATAGATAGATAGATAGATAGATAGATAGATAGATAGATAGATAGATAGGGGTAGATGAGTAGATCGGTAGATGGGTAGATAATAAATGGATGGATAGCTAGATAGATAATAGACGGATAGATAATAGATAAAAGAGAGATCAAATTACTAAGACTACAGGACTCCAATTTCCATTTTTTCAAGTCATGATTCAGTTTTTAAACAATGTCTTGAAACCAGAGCATTCAAAATCACCCTGCCCAGTCTTGTCTCTTCATCAATACAAAGCTAATTCAAAAGCTGAGAGGTGGCAAATTTCATTAAGCCGTTAGAGTTGGGTTTAACTCACTCTTTTACTTCACTATTGAAAATTGCATTTAAAAGAAGAAAATGTCTAGAAAATCAGGTCGATGATACCCTTCATCCCTGGACTGTCTCCGCTCCCCCGTAAACTCTTCAGTGCTCCAAGTGGGTGCAACATCTCCATCCTGGCCATTACAAGTGCAAAGCAAACACCACCACAAATGTTCTTTGCATTTCTGTTGCATAGTAATGAAAGGTCCATTTGACATATGGGTAGTCCTGGATTTACAATCATTTGTTTAGAGGCCTTTCCAAGTTACAACAGCACTGGAAAAAAGGGATTTGTGACCGTTTTTCACACCTACAACCATTGTAGCGGTCCCATGGTCACACTCAGAAGCTTGGCAACTGGTTTCATATTTATGACAGTCGCAGTGTCCCAGGGTCATGGGATCCCCTTTTGCAACCTTCTGACAAGAAAAGCTAGTGGGAAAGCCAGATTCATTTAACAACCGTGTTACTAATTTAGCAACTGCAGTGATTCACTTAAAAACTGCAGCGAGATAGGTCTTAAAATGGGGCAATTGTCTTAACAATTGTCTCGTTTAGCAATAGAAATTTGGGACTCAGTTGTGGTCATAAGTCAAGGACTATCTGAACAAGCCTCAGATTGTCCTCTTGGAAAGCAACTCAAATGAGGCCTGAGTGACAGAAAGTATTCCACACTCTTCCGAACCAAGGTTTGCTTTACCCTAACCTGATAAATAAGTTCACACATCACGCTTACTGTCAACGCTGCTAACATCGGATGTTCTTGCTTTGGCAACAGATGGAAATGTAGCCATCTTTTCTCTTTCGCTTTTAGAGTTAGTTGATGCTGGGAGGGGGGATGTGGATGAGGGTCCAGCTAGTCATAACAATAATAACTCAGCTGTGGGAGCCCAAGGTAATTGGGCCCAGTGCTGATAAGAGTTTTGGCAGGCTGGAGAGCAAGCCCGGGCTTCAAGCTAATTGGGGAATGTGATTTATGATTGCTAATTGGAGGAGGGAATTGTGCTTTGCTACTTTGTGCCCAGGGGAGGGGAATTCAGTTTTTGGCTTTGACTACGTAGTGCCGATACTTTGTTTCTCGTATAAAAGATTCTTTAAGGTAAACAATGCCTCAAAGTTCTTTTGAAGAGTTTCATCTGTCGGAACCATGACACGTACATTATGAACATGATTCACAAACTGCCATGGCCAGTTCCCACATTGCAATAAGCAGATAATTGCTGCTATGTTTATGAATGTAATATTAACAGTCAATAAAGGGCGTTTAAAAATTACAGGTTCGTAAGATTGAAAAGAGCGATGTAAACTGCAGGTATTCCAAATTCTGATTTGGAACACCATTATTTTGAGGCAGTCAACTTTCTTCCACGTTGTCCAATCCTCTTTCTTTTAAGGAAGAAAAGGGGAAAGTAGCAGAATGTCTTTTGATCCATGGTACTTTGAGCCTTCTGTCTGGAAGCCCCCATTAGGTTTTACTGGATCCATTCAGACAAATGAGGCAGTGGAGATTTTTAAGCACCGGTTTAATTCCATCATTAAAAACAGTAAAAACTAGAAGGGCTTAACCAATTGTTAGGGCCTAGGACTGAGCCTTGCCAGTTTACTGGGAAACAAAGTGAGGCTCATCCTGGTCTGAAGGCAGATCTGAAGGCAACAGTGTGAGACAGAAAGGTATGGAGTGTGCTGATCCATGGAGTGGCCAACGGTTGGACACAACTGAATGGCTGATGACAATGATGTTGTTCCTTTTCTGAACTCCAAGAAGAGGGAAGGTTTGGAGAAGGACCTTACTGGCCAGACAGGGAACCCATAGATTGGATCTTCCTCATGACTGTGGTTGTGAAAAAAAAGTCACTCAATTAAGAGAACTACTGAAAGCTTTTCCCAAGTCCTAAGGCAGTTTTGAAGGGAATAACAGCACCATCTACCCTACTTTTTTAAAAATTGCAATCGCTTCTATTCTCTAAACAAGCCTTAAAAATCAATAATCATCCTTCTAGGGAAAAAAAAAGTCATAGATGGGGGAAAAAAGACTGGTCTAACTGAAAGAAACAGACCTACAGACTCCATCCTAATTACAGAATTGTGTTTGAATTGAATGCCACCAGATCTTTTCTTTACAAATCATCTTCCTGCTTTCTCTGGCTGGATTTAGTCATGGGCTAGGCCAGGGGTGGGGAACCTTGGCTCTTTTATGACTTGTGGACTTCAACTCCCAGAATTCCTGAGCTCAAGAATTCTGGGAGTTGAAGCTCACAAGTCATAAAAGAGTCAAGGTTCCCCACCCCTGGGCTAGGCTGTGCTAAAATCCTTTTGGCTCATTTAAGGTAGTGTTTTCCAACCTTAGCAACTTTAAGAGGTGTGGACTTCAACTCCCAGAATTCCCCAGCCAGCATAGCTGGCTGGGGAATTCTAGGAGTTGAAGTTCACACCTCTTAAAGTTGCCAAGATTGAGAAACACTGGTTTAAGGTATTGTGGGAACTCAGCCTTGTTTATGAACAAGTCTGTCCCATTGAATCAGGAGAGGTTTTATTCAACCGAATATCAAATCTTTTGAGAACACAGTCATTATATTTGTTAATCTTGGGTTAAGATTAAATGTATTGTGTCAATGCAATTTATAACAGTTTACCCCAGTCCAGTGCCTTCCAGATGTTTTGAGGTTTCATTTTCATCCTTCCAGAGCTGCAGGCTGTGCCTGAAAATTATGAGAAACATCCAGTGGGCGCCAGAATATAAATTATGTCTATGTGCTCCTGGAGCACACAGAAAAATGTAAAATATATCCTCTGCCCAGTGGCATTCCTTCTTCCCCTTAGGCTAGTGGAGAATATGTCATCACTTGCGTCTCTGCATCTGAACGTTCAGTTGTTCAGCACAACTTTCCATCCTTGGAGGAGATTGCCCATTGTTGCTCTGCATGAGTCACTGCTCCAGCCTTGCTTCACTGCTATCGGCATCAGACAGAAAGCTGGACCCTTCCATTGTTCCCAGCATCCGCAAAGCGTAGAGAGTCCCTGAAGGAGGCTGTTCTTTTATGCATTCCCAGAGGGAGACCTTTTCCAAATGTGAATTTTGGAAAGAGCAGCTTATGAAGTTCAGGGTGGGGCTTCTAAATTATCTGAGATACAGGAGAGAGAGGCGGGGTGGGGTGGGGTTGGGTCCTCCATACACCCTCTCCCTCCCTGTTTGTTTCCCAAGCAATGCAAGAAGGAAGGTTCCCTGAATAAGATCAAATAGTGGCTCAGGAAGGGGGTGCTTAAACTATCCCCCACCCAGTCTCCAATTTGCCATCAAATGCAGAGGAAAGGAGAGGAGAGGGGAGGAGAGGGGGAGAGGAGAGGGGAGGGAAGGAAGGAAGGAAGGAAGGAAGGAAGAAAGGAAGGAAGGAAGGAAGGAAGGAAGGAAGGAAGGAAGGAAGGAAGGAAGGAAGGAAGGAAGGAAGGAAGGAAGGAAGGAAGGAAGGAAGTGTGGGAAGTCATCCCCCCAGAGAAGAAAATATTAAAAGGGCAGAAAGATATATTTCCTCAAAGGATCTTAAAGAGGCAGAAAAGCATGCCCAGTTTTCTTAATAGCCCCAAGTCTCCCTCCCCCCAAGCAGAAATCAGCTCTTTAGAAATGCAGATGTAAATGATCCAGGAAGTTTAGGTAGACAAAGACACCTTAAAATCTACATACCCCACCCAAACTCTAAGACAGGACGTAATAGGATTAACCCACAGATGCCAAAGGGGCACACTCAGACTCAGGTCAAAGTACATGACACAGGAAATACAAAGCCTCAAACAGGAACAGGAAACAACCTCAAGAGCTCCAGAGGGTATAAAAACCCACTCCCTACATGTGCTCTCTTTTTTCTTCCAGAGCCATCTTTCTGTCTGGCTCTCCTCTTCAATAAACTGCAACCTTCTTTCTAAAGCAGTCGCCATGTTATTTATTCCCGGCTTGGACTGAACCATATATGAAGACTTTTCTTCAACAGAAGGAAGGAATTGTTTAGAACCACCCCCTTCACACTCTGCCTTATCACTCCATCATTGAATGTCCCTTTGGTTTCTCGAGTCTCCATCACCAAATGCAAGACTCCTATGCTCTGAAACCAGCATGTTTCCCTCCCGGTGATTAACTCAGATGCCTCCTTATTAACATAGTTAGGTCTGACCCATAGGTTCCTTCCAATGCAGAAACTCCACTTGCAGCCCTGATCTGTTGCAACTGACCATCTCAGTCCCTGCGGTTTAAATTCAGCAGAATCTCCTCTGCAGCTACAGGCAGAGGAACGAACCTCTTCCCCAGGATGTTAAGAGGATTTCTCCCTCCCTCCCTCCCTCCC
>NW_015386541.1:62624-160939 GCF_001527695.2 Protobothrops mucrosquamatus
TGGTTGAACTCAGGAATGTGCCTTCTAGCTCCAGGACTCCAAGTTCTACAATTCTTCAATTCTGTAATATGCTTAAGGTATTTCCATAAGGGCCCCAAAGAAGGGTTTCATAGATAGCAATAGCACTTAGACTTATATAGCATTTCACAGTGCTTTACAGCCCTCTCTAAGCAGTTTACAGAGTCAGCATTTTGCCCCCAACAATCTGGGTCCTCATTTTACCAACCTCAGAAGGATGGAAGCCTGAGTCAACCTTGAGCCCAACAGGATCGAACTCCAGGCTGTGGGCAGTGTTAGCCTGTAATACTGCATTCTAACCACTGCACCACCACGGCTCTATATGCAAGATTCAACCTTGTGGGTGAGTACGCTAAAAAGCGGGGTGCATTAGTTTGGCCTTTGCTGGGATCCAGGTACATTTTTTAAAATCTTCATCTCATGAAGATACGGAGGTATTTGTAGCTTCCTAGCTCCAAATGAAGATGAGGCAGGAAATACTCTGAACTTACTGCAGAGCAAATAAGGTGCTTACAAGTAAGATCTAGCTAGTTATCATCTCATACACACACATTAACCACACAGACATGCACAAAGTGTTTCTAAATCCATATTTAGCGTGCTCTGCAGGTAAAAGGTTCGCACTACAGCCATTCAGCCAGTCTGGAGAGTTTAATTATTAAGCAACCAAAAAAAAGCTTCTTCCAGTGCGTTGAGCCGCAGGATGCCCATGGGAAGCTGCGACGGAGTGACAGCTGCTCCCCTGGTGTTGACAACAGCTAGTCACCTGTTGCTGAGTTTTGACACTCGCAACTCTCTTCTCTCCACAGGGAAGGACGTAAAACCTGGGCCAAGTGTCCATGGAAGAATGCTAGTTCTCCAACATGCTGAGATGCACAGTTAGCTCACAGCAGTTCTGCTATTTGATCTGCTGAAGAATCAAGGCTGGGGAAGAGTCCCCATTGTGACTGGAGCTTTGGCCAATAGGCATCATTTTGCTTTGGAGTCTTTCGGCTACATTGTGAAAAGTGATGGCAAATCTTGTGGGCTTGGCATGTCAAAAACTTGGAAAAAAAACGCCTCACTTGACTTTGCTGGTATGTCCTGCGCACGCACATACGGAGCCGAACGAAAGAGAAAGAATTCTCTCCCATCAATGCCACATCTAGGCCAGCCTGAACAGCACACTCTCCAGCAGCACCGAGGCTGGGCCTGAAATAGAGACCTGGGTCTTGAGTTCAGAACTAGCACCAATGCTGCTACTGAAAAAGGCTGCCTTCTGCCATTCCCTAAGGTGCACAAGCCTTGAGGAATGGTGCAATTGCCCAACTGCCTAGTGCTCCCCCGGATCAGCAACACGCTGCTTCTTTTCCAGCAATGTTCTCCTTCTGCCACCTACCCAAGGTTGCCCTGGATCACAGCAGGTCGTTATTCTTGAAGGGCTTTGGAGAATGCTCGTCCGTGGTCTCTGCAGTCTCCGAAAACTACATAAAAGCACACCCCATTCTCGCATGATTTTCGGAGGCTGCATGAGAGCACATCCTATTTCTTGTGCAGCCTCTGCAACCTCTGAATATCATACAAGAATGGAGCGTGCTTTCAAGAACAGTTGTTGCCAGTGTTGGGATGTGTTGGTGTGTCACTCAGAATGTCATGTTGGGTGTCATGCATGTCATAGGTCTACCATCATTGTCCTAGATCAAGGGGTAGTCAACCTTGGCTCTTTTATGACTCGTGGACTTCAGGAATTCTGGGAGTTGAAGTCCACGAGTCATAAAAGAGCCAAGGTTGACTACCCCTGTCCTAGATCCTGATCGATCTCAAGCTGTACAGGAGTAATCGAACAGAATGATATATATCCAAGGGGTATTACACAATTCTGTCCTGATTCATAAACACCTGCAAAGTTCTGGTCATTGTGTTTAGTGTCCCAAAGGTGCTTTTTTTTTCCTTGGTTTTACTTCTCTCCAAGAAACCTCTTCAGTTCTGCTGAAGAACAGAGCTGAAGAAGCTTCTTGGCTGAGAAGCGAAACATCTTCAAGGAAAAACGAAGTCTAGTTGTTTTTTGAAAAATCATCTTTGGAGCAGCCATGTCTTGGGTGACTAGGAATCTGCATAGACATTTGGCTGGGTTCAATGCTTGCTTGATGAAAAGACACAGCTAGGTAAAACAGGGAGAAGAAGGGTGGGGTTCAGTGGCTGACAGATCCTTCCTCAGCTCTGAGTGACCCTCACAATCAGTTCACCTCCACAGTCCATCACAAATCAAAACCTTCCCAGGGAGATTATCTGTGGATAAAACTCTCAAGTCTTAACTGGGCATGCAGAGCCAACCAGAGACAGCCATGAAGGGCAGGCAGGGTGAGGTTTTCAGCTAATGCCAAGAATTATGACCAGTTTGGGAAAAAGTGCAAAAGATGCTGAGACTCTAGAAAGAGTGCAGAGAAGAGCAACAAAGATGATTTGGGGACTGGAGGCTAAAACATATAAGGAACGGTTGCTGGAATTGGGGATGTCTAGTTTAACAAAGAGAAGGACGAGGGGGGACAGGATAGCAGTCTTCCAATATCTGAGGGGCTGCCCCAAAGAAGAGGGAGTCAAGCTATTTTCCAAGGCGCCTGAAGGCAGGACAAGAAGCAACCGGTGGAAACTAATCAAGGAGAGAAGCAACCTAGAACTAAGGAGAAACTTCCTGACAGTGAGAACAATTAACCAGTGGAACAACCTGCCTCCAGAAGCGGTGAATGCTCCAAACACTGGAAGTTTTTAAGAAGAGACTGGACAGCCATTTGTCCGAAACGGTATAGGGTTACCTGCCTGAGCAGGGGGTTGGACTCGATGACCTCCAAGGTCCCTTCCAACTTATTATTATTATTATTATTATTATTATTATTATTATTATTATTATTATTATTATTATTATTATTATACGTCTAGCCAAATTATTGCTAAGCCCATGGATGAAAACTGCTCTAGGCACAGGGAGCTTCATCATTGTAAAGATACTGAATTTTGAATGAGTTTGGGAAAGTCACTTGGTTTCTTTTTGTATGAACAAAATAATCTGATTATCTTCAGTGGGGTTTTTTTTCCCAAACCCCTTCCTGGGTATAAAATATGATTAGCCGAACAGCTGAAGGGAAATAGAGGATTCTGACCGCAGCTGGTGCTTTGGGAGAGATTAAACAAAGAGCATATATGAGGCAGAAAACGGTAACGTTTTTTCAGCCAAAGAAATCAAGTTTTAATTAACGTTTTAATGTCCAAAGGCTACAAGAAGCAAAGTAGTGATGTAATATGAGATTACTGCAGGGGCTGGGAAAAAAAATTAAGGTCATTTTCTCCTTTTCTGTAAGTTTTGTTTTGGTTTAAATATTAGCAATGTTAAGCCTATTAGAGGATTAAGACTCCTATTCTTCATTTTATATTAGTTTGTGTTATATTTAGGTTCTTTAAAACTTTTAATAAAATTTATTTAAAAGAGAAGACTCCTGTTTTATTTGATTTCTTGCAGAAAATTGGAGATTTTCAGCACGGTTTGGGGATGGGGTGCTGATAGTTGTTGCGCCATTTGGAGCAGCAGATACAGAACAACAGAAAAACAGAGTTGGAAGAGACCTTGGTGGTCTTCTAGTCCAACCCCCTGCTCACGCAGGAGACCCTATACCAGGGGTCTTCAAATTTGGCCCTTTTATGATTTGTGGATTTCAACTCATTAAACGGTGGCAAAAAAAAATGTCATAAAAATTGGATGCAACTCACTTAACAAACGACTTGCTTAGCAACAGAAATGTTGGTCCCGATTATGGTCATAAGTGGAGGACACCGTGCAAAAATGGCTCACGAGCAGTACAGGCGTGCATTTGCAGGCTATTGATCCCTAACTGATGAGAATGGATAGAGTTAAACATATTTGTAGGAACATAGTTACGGAGTGTGGAAAGCCAATTCCAAGAAAATCACTACCCGTAGAGAATTGTCACGCTTTCATTTTGTGTTTAATCCTCAAGAGGTCTTCACACTTGAGGATGGTGAGTTCCCCCCCCCCGATTTCTTTCCCTCTAGCCCCCCAAATGCAGCCAGACCCATCCCTTGTGATAAGAGCTGTGAGCAACTCCCTCATCTTGCTTCATCTAATTCCTCGGTTAAGGTTATTTGTGAATTAATTGCAGTTTAATGATCTGCAAAAAGAAAGAAAAAAAATCCTAACAAGCATATTTGAAAAGTGGTTAGCTGAGAAGAATCATTTGATCTGAAGAAAAACAGCACCTGCAGGCAGAACGGATTCCTGCCCCAAGCCAATCAACCAAGCTGCTGTATTAAGGCCGATTTTGTGAGCATCTCAAACGAAGCAGTTCCTGCGCCTGGAGATTCCCCCAGCTGTAAAACCACAATCTCAAGTCAAAGGTCCCCAAGTCTTACCACAATGGGGGAGGGGTGTGATGTCCTCAGTAAGGTCAAAAAAGTCAAAATGGCAACTGCAATCATGTGATGAAAGACACACCCCTTTTTCTATATGCCTGGCATCAAGCTGAGAAGTCTAAGTCTTTGCTGCCATCTAGTAGTCATTTGAACTACGGTGCTGGAGAAGATTCCTGCGAGTCCCCTGGACTGCAAGGCGATCCAACTGGTCAGTCCTAGAGGAGATCAACCCTGACTGCTCTTTAGAAGGCCAGATCCTGAAGTTGAAACTCAAGTACTTTGGCCACCTAATGAGAAGGAAGGATTCACTGGAAAATGCTCCAACACTGGAAGTTTTTAAGAAGAGACTGGACAGCCATTTGTCTGAAATGGTATAGGGTTTCCTGCCTGAGCAGGGGTTTGGACTAGATGACCTCCAAGGTTCCTTCCAACTTTACTATTATTATAAGAGCCTAATGCTGAGAAAGATTGAGGGCAATAGAAGAAGGGGACGACAGAGGATGAGGTGGCTAGATGGAGTCACTGAAGCAGTAGGAGTGAGCTTCAATGGACTCCGGAAGATGGTAGAGGACAGGAAGGCCTGGAGGAACGTTGTCCATGGGGTCGCGATGGGTTGGACACGACTTCACAACTAACAACAACAACAATAAGTAATCATTTACATTTTTACAGACCAGAACTGACAACAGCAGTCACTTCTGACTGCAGGAAGGATGAAGGCCTCAGCTGGAATTCTATTAGGAATACAATATTTAACAGAGTAATTGGTTAGTCAAATTAAACCAGACTTTGACTTATTAAAAAATTCAGAGTTAATTGGGATTTTTTTTCCAACATGACAAAAGACATAATGCTTATACAGTTAAAGCACTACAGCTAATCTTTACACCATTGTAAAAGAAAGCCTTACTTCTCTTTTACACATGCTGAATTCATACATTGTAGGGGAGGTGCGGGGGGGGGGGGAAGGAGGTGAGGTCTGCAGGAGAGTCAACACAATTAAGATGGCAGCTGTAGCTGTGACACCAAAGTCCTGTGTCATCTTTTGATAGGTTGCAAGGTGCAAAACTGGGACAGCTTTAATCATAACTTGGCAGCTGTTATCTTTATTTTGCTGACCCCCACCCCAACCGCAGAAGTGCCACTGGAGTGTGGTATGTGGTTTGTTGAGTCAAACAGAACTCCTTGGTTCACACAATATCCTTGAACGGGGAAATCGTTGAGTAGCAGCAAAGGGTTGTGTTCCAGAAGAAGGTGGAAGCAGGAGAAAAGTGGGAGGGGGACACAGCCAAAATGCCACATGATGTCAGGGATATCCATTTTCAGTTGCATTAACTTGAATGTAGTTCCTATGATTGCGTCCTTTGGACGAGACATTTTTTTCATCCTGCAAAACCTGTATTGTTTTAGGCCAACTTTAAGGACTCCTAAGTGTGCACCAAAGCCCTACAGCAGGGGCATCCACCCTTGGCAACTTTGACATTTGTGGACTTCAGCTCCCAGAATTCCCCAGCCAGCATGTCTTTACAGCCCTCTCACATGACTTCTGGGGGGGCCAGAAGCCCTGCAAAAGCACACCTCAGTGTCAAGTAGCCCCTGAAAATCTTGCAAGAAGGGAGCCTGCTTTTGAAATTAGCTATTGTCAGGTGTTGATGAACACTGTTGTGTCATCCAAAATGTTGTGGCAGGTCAAGGGTGACATGTCACAACATTTTGGGTGACCTGGCAGTGGCACAGGTTCGCCATTACTCGTCCTAAGGTTTAACTTTAGTTAGCTTCTCCATGGTTTACTGGATTGCAGGAATCCGCTACTTGGTTTGTCTTCAGGATTTGTGCCCTCTGCATGACTGGAGCATAGATTACCTCAGTAATCAGATTAAATACTTTGGTGCATAGAGACTATGCAATATCCTTAGGTACTAGGAGGAACCCCACTGTAAAGTTCTCTCACCTATACCAAATGCTTGCATTGCTCTAAAATTAGGTATTCAGAAACACTGTTTCCACCCAGGCAAATACAGGCCGGTTTAATTAAATCAACACCAACTCATACAATTAATGGATTAAAAGACTTCCTAGCCCAGCTGTAATCTTCAATATAAGTCTGCTGCCAAATTAATCTGTGCCTTCGCAGTTGACACCTCCCACCCCGTTTTTTCTTTAATTGCCTGGCCTAATTGAATCTGCTCATCATTTCGGGCCTGTTGCAGGAGCGCCAATGATGAAGGACCAGCGGACAGATGGACAAGTAGACAGTGGAGAAGACAATTCTCCACACAAAGGTGTGGGGGAGCCCAGAAACCTCTGAGGAACTTGTTAAAACTTCTCATCTCCCAGAGGCTGGCCTCGTCATTGCTACCATTGTAATCTCTGGGAGGTACGTGTGAGTGGAAAAATGCAATCACAGACAGTTCATGAAATGTTCCTACTGTGAGAAAACCACCATGCCACCTTCGCCATCCATGCTACTCGCTGATCCTGACCACCCCAGCTGGTCAGTGAACCCCAGACAATAAAGCAAAAGACTGCTCAAACTTTTCTGCTAAATTTCATACCGAGACTGAAACTGATTAAGGGTGTCTTTTGCTAAAAAGAAAAAAATGGACAAATACTGACAACTCGGTTAAAACTATGGAAAGTCCTCTCATGATATGGAAATCCTTCACACTCGCAATAGGATTCTCCAACCCTAAACGCATCAACACCTGGACTCACAAAGGACAAGGATTACAAAGTCCAGCAGGGTAAGGAATGGTATTTCTTCCCTACCAGGCCCAGCATAGTCCCCGAGATGGACCACGTTCTCACTCTCCCTAAAAAAATGTAACCAACTTTTCATCTGTGGCCCCCTTTGATCGCGAAGCTGTCTATTTTGCTGTGGGATGAACTCTGCCTCCCCTTCAAGCAGATAATGATGATGATGATGATGATGATGATGATGATGATGATGATGATGATGATGATGATGATGATGATGATGATAAAGTTGGAAGGGACCTTGGAGGTCCCTAGTCCAACCCCCTGCTCAGGCAGGTAACCCTATACCATTTCAGACAAATGGCTGTCCAGTCTCTTCTTAAAACCTTCCAGTGTTGGAGCACTCACTGCTTCTGGAGGCAGGTTGTTCCACTGGTTAATTGTTCTCACTGTCAGGAAGTTTCTCCTTAGTTCTAGGTTGCTTCTTGCTTAGTTTCCATCTGTTGCTTCTTGTCCTGCCTTCAGGCGCTTTGGAGAAGAGCTTGACTCCCTCTTCTTTGTGGCAGCTCCTGAGATATTGGAACCCTGCTATCCTGTCCCCCCTCATCCTTCTCTTCATTAGACTAGACATCCCCAATTCCAGCAGCCGTTCCTTATATGCTTTAGCCTCCAGTCCCCTAATCATGTTTTGTGCTTGCTGGAACCTGGCTTGAAACAGATCCAAATTTTCTTCTAACCGCATTTTAGGCAGATCAAGAGGCAGATTGGAAGGGAAAGGAAGAAAGAACGATCAGGCAGAGAAGCAAGTCTATTACAGAGCCCATCAGGAGAGAAAAGCCAGGGGAACTGACGTCTGGATTGATTCCTTGTCTTCCAACTGAGAGCAAAGTACAATGATTGGAGCAGGGAACCGATGCAGCTTTAAGCTCCAGGGTGCATCATAAGGTGTGCACTGTTTCTCTTTGAGCTTCAGACCTTGCTTCTCCAAAAGGAAGGAAGAATGCTCCTTAAACAGAGACAAACATCAAGAGCCTTTTTGGTCCAAACGCTTTTTACAAAAAGATTCCCTCTTTTTACTTTTATCGTGACTTCCTCTGTTCTTCCTTTTCAGCATCCCACCAGGCAGAATGTTTTAGAATTAAGCAAACTTTCGTACTTGTAGCCATCCTGCCAGGTAAGCTGTCATTTAGTCAAGCTTTTCAAGACACCTGGAACCAAAGTTTAACTAGTGTGTTGGATGAACCCAAATTTTGCATTTAGTCTGCAGGATGACTCAGTTCATTAGATTAATTGAGGGTCCCAAATCTGGGCTGCAAAAAGTTGAGAGATTAATAGATGACCTAGCCCGCCCCCCCCCAAAAAAATCACAATTAGGGTAATGAAGGGAAAATATAATTGTTCTAAAATACTTTAAAAGGATTAGAAGTAGTACTACAAACTTACAAACTGCTTTTATTTTCCTTTTTAGATATTTTAGAACAATTATATTTTTCCATTTTTATTATTTTATTTCTATGCCACATACTACTCATATTATGGGTATGGGAAACATATTAATTTATTCTAATTAACTGTGATGTTGTGTTCGATCTGCTGGTTTGTGATGGAATAAAGATTTGATTTGATGAGATGGCAGAAAATAGAGGGGGGGGAGAGATTTTGTAAACTACCTAGCTATCATTCAGAATTTTGCAGCCCAGATCTGGAAGCTTTAGTTAATTAAATAAATTTTGATTGAGTTAACCATGAGTAAGGCATATTGGGTCTCTCTGCTGCCATCTGGGATTTTTCAGCCCAGATATGCTGTGGCTTGGTGTGCGGGTCTGGAGAAATAGTAATGTAGACATTATATCTTTGGATCAGCAAGATTTGAATGATCTCCATCCCAGTTTATGAAAGTTCATCAGATGTTCTTGAATCTCAAGAATGAATCAGATGTGTCTCCATGATTCCTGTGCCTTAGAGCATTTTGTTTCCCCCGTGTGAGAAGAAATGAGAGATGTGTTATAAGCTTCTGCTGTCACCATCAGATGCCTTGCTTGTGTCATGTCAGGTGGAGAGAGACAGTAATGAAATGACATGATTTGACTGGATGTCTAATTGAGTCAAACTGGCTTCCTACCTTTGTAAATCAATTAAGGAGAAGATCAGCTGGACCAGAAACCCACCAGAAGAATCTGTATCTGAGAAGCTTCAAGCTGCTCCAAAAAGGACAGCTGTGTCAGCTTCCTTGAAAGGGGTTCTGTCCGTTTCCCTCAAGGCAGAGGGTTTAATTCCGTGAATTACTAGATTTTTATGAATGGGGATTCCCTCTTCCCATAAATGTGTTCAGGATGAATCAAATTCCAGGCACTGACAGGATGGATCAGAAAGGTCTTTCCAGACCAAAAACGGCCTGTGGGATTTTAATTCTGTCTATTTGCTACTTTTCCCACTAGGATCACTTGTGATGCCTCACATTAGCTCATCTCTATAGATAGTCCTCGGCTTACCACTGCAATTGAATCCAAAATTTCTGTTGCTAAGCAAGGTTGAGTGACCCTGGGAGGCTGCAATCATTATAAATATACTCCCGTTGCCAAATGCTCAAATTTGGATCGTTGGATCTTTGTTGTCCCCATTCCAGGTCCCAGAACACCTGTTGCCAGGTCTGCTGATCACTCTCTTGTAATAATGATACTGCAGGCACAAAGAACCGGGAATAATTGCTGAGTTCAAAGCACCGAAGAGTTTATTATTGCTACCTACACACAAGAATCGGGTCAACTAACTGTCAGTGCAAAGTTGGCACTAGATAAGATTCAACAGAATTCATGAGGGGCTGGATTTGGGTGACTTCGGTGACTACATAAGGATTCCAAACTTATGGTGTATTTAATTCTGCCTTCCAGCTCAGCTCGGTCATCCTATATCAGGGGTCTTCAAACTTGGCCCTTTTATGACTTGTGGACTTCAACTCCCAGAATTCCTCAGCCAGCTTTGCAGCTTGTGCAGCAGAGGTATTACATGTGCCGTCCTTGGGATACCCAAGATTGCTCACACGGCTGTATTTTGTACCAGCTGAAGCTTCCAGATAATAATAATAAAGTTGGAAGGGACCTTGGAGGTCATCGAGTCCAACCCCCTGCTCAGGCAGGAAACCCTATACCATTTCGGACAAATGGCTGTCCAGTCTCTTAAAAACTTCCAGTGTTGGAGCATTCACCACTTCTGAAGGCAGGTTGTTCCATTGGTTAATTGTTCTAACTGTCAGGAAGTTTCTCCTTAGTTCTAGGTTGCTTCTCTCCTTGGTTAGTTTCCATCCGTTGCTTCTTGTCCTGCCTTCAGGCACTTTGGAGAATAGCTTGACTCCCTCTTCTTTGGGGCAGCCCCTGAGATATTGGAAGACTGCTATCATGTCACCCTCTCCCTTCTCTTTGTTAAACTAGACATACCCAATTCCAGCAGCCGTTCTTTATATGCTTTAGCCTCCAGTCCCCTAATCATCTTTGTTTTTTCAAGGGTAGACCATGCACAGCACATTGCAACAGTCCAAACGGGAGAGGACTGGGACATGGGTGGCTGGGTGAAGGACCTCCCTATCCAGGAAAGGGCATAACTGGCACACAGTTGAGCAACGTTGAGCCATGACTACTATCTGCAGGAGTCATGAGTTCAGAAGGACCACCAGATTACACACTGTTCTGAATTCCTGCCCCCCGCTCAGTCTTTCTCAGGTGCCCACCTGAAATATATACTATAGAAGCCAGGGAAAACCAACTTGCTAAACAATTCAGGATTATCTACAAGTTTGTGTTATTATTTTTTCCCGAACTAAGCAATCTGAAACCCTGAAACATTTCCTTGTCAGCTGGGAAATTTGAGTGGAGATTGCTCAAAAAAAGGAACACCTGCTGCTCACCCAATTTGCTGGCGGTGCCCAGCCTCTCTGAGGCTGGAAAAGCCCTGGGCAAGAAATTCTTCACTCGTCTGCAGATTCCTTGAGAATACATTCGACTGGAGGCAAATGCATTTTCAAAATACTTTATTTACCTTGATTCTGGCACAGCAGGGGTGCAATAAAGCAAATGATATCCCTCCCAAATCTGCAGCAGCAGGGGTTACCTGCCTTCCCCCCCCCCTCCCCCAAGGCTGCTTCTGGGCTCAGCAGTTTGCAATTCATCCAGAGGAACACTTCAGCTCCCCAGCAGTGAAGTCCTCCCTCCCAGCACATTATGATAACTCAGCAGCACTTTTTCGTGCGGCTGCCAATAAAAACAGGATCGCCAACATGATCGCCAACGTCCGATAACGGATATGGCACAAGAAGAAGAAGAAGAAAGGGCAAAAGCCGGTCAGAGGAAGCTGAGCTTCAGGCCAGCTTAGGGCAAGGCTTCTACCTCTAAGGGATGCATTCTACAAAGCTTTAACCTGTTCTTTGGTTTGCCTAAAACACAGAATCCTACACTAATCCCATAACCCAATTCTCAACTCAGAATGTTCCTCCGCCTTGGCCACTTTAAGACCTGTGGACTTCAACTCCCAGAATCCCCCAGCCACAGAAATCCAAATGATTTGCTGAATGCCCAGACATAGGAAGACCTATAAATGATCCTACGCAACAGGTGCCAGGCTCTGAGCTACCTCACCAGCAATGGACAATCCTGAATAGGATTCAAAGTCCGTAGCATCATCTTGGGACATGACAATCTCTGACCTATATTTAATCCACCTCCATTTTCCCCAGCCTCCTATAGCGGTGGTGGCGAACCTATGGCACGCGTGCCAGAGGCGGCACGCAGAGCCCTCTCTGTGGGCACGCGTGCCATTGCCCCAGCCCTGCCTCTCCCAGCGGCCCCCTCCTCACCAGCAGCCCCCCTGGAGAAGAGTCGCCCCCAGGCACAACCCGCATGGAGCAGTGCAGTCAAGGACATGGTAGCCGGGCAGCAGGGATAAGACTCTGCCCTCGTGCCTCATCATGCACAGATGATGCTGTGGGGCGGAGGCAGAGGGTGTGGCCGCCATGGCACCGCAGGGCTGCCTGAGTGATCTGCAGCAGACCGTGGAGGCGGTAGGTGGTCCTGCAAGTGGGCGGGGCAGGGTGCGGAGTGGGCAGAGTGGGGGTGGGCGGGGCAGGGTGCGGAGTGGGCAGAGTGGGGGTGGGCAGGGCAGTTTTTGGGCACTTGGTATCTAAAGCTTCGCCATCACTGTCCTATAGGATAGACCATGGAGAATCCATGCATAAAGCTGCCTCTCCCTCTTTCTACTTCCCTTTTTCCATTCAGCTTGAGTGATGTGTTTTGTCTCCTCTTTCCTCCTACAAACCGCTCTCTGGAATTTCAGAGGGAGGGGGTCCAGCTGCCGCAGCCATTGTTCCTCACTGTAATTATATTTCCCAATCTGTTGCTGTGCAATGCAAAATCATTTTGTGCCATCTGCCCATGGCTATATCTTCCTGGATAAGGGAAGAAACTCAAATCTCCTTTACTCCTAAGGTGGTCCCTTCTCCACCAGCCTCCCTTGCTCCAAACTGCAACCATCTCAATCAAGACTAAGAAGAATCCTATTTGGATGGAGATGTTGCTGAAGAGTAACCCTTAATGCTCATCTAGCTCTGAGGCCATCCTAAGCCTTCTCCTCAAATGACCTTACTGGGGCATTCCCATCCAAGAAGAACCAAACATTCCTTCTATTCCATGGGGGGAGGGGGAGAGAATCACAGCTCACCAGATGCCACCGAGTGAGCTCAGGGCAGAACAAGATTTGAAGTGGCATCCATAGCTTAGACTCACTGACCTTAGAAAATCTCCAGCAGCAGTGCCCAAAGCCACACCAACCATCCCAGCATACTTTCATGTGGCCAATAAACCACGCTCAGAAAAGGTACCGGTAGATAAATATTTCCACTTCCTCGCCTTTGCTTCAGGCACAAGTTTGAGACAGGGAAGTGCTTGTATCAGGAGAGTGGAGAGGCAGAGAGGATCAATTGCCACCAGCCCTCCATTGGCTGCTGTCACTGGCTACTAGGGCCCTTCTGGGTAGAGTCCCATGTCTCCTTCCAATACAAGGAAGATCTCGAAAAGGACATTAGCCTGCAAGCTCACTATGCTGGCCTGAAGTTATAATAATAATAATAATATTATTATTATTAATAATAATAATAATAATAATAATAATAATAATAATAATAATAATAATAATAATAATAATAATAATAATAATAATAATAATAATAATAATAATAATAATAATAATAATAATAATAATAATAATAATAATAATAATAATAATAAAGTTGGAAGGGACCTTGGAGGTCATCTAGTCCAACCCCCTGCTCAGGCAGGAAACCCTATACCATTTTGGACAAATGGCTGTCCAGTCTCCTCTTAAAAACTTCCAGTGTTGGAGCATTCACCGCTTCTGGAGGCAGGTTGTTCCATTGGTTAATTGTTCTAACTGTCAGGAAGTTTCTCCTTAGTTCTAGGTTGCTTCTCTCCTTGACTAGTTTCCATCTGTTGCTTCTTGTCCTGCCTTCAGGCGCTTTGGGGAATAGCTTGACTCCCTCTTCTTTGGGGCAGCCCCTGAGATATTGGAACACTGCTATCATGTCCCCCCTCGTCCTTCTCTTCGTTAAACTAGACATACCCAATTCCAGCAGCCTTTCCTTATATGCTTTAGCCTCCAGTCCCCTAATCATCTTTGTTGCTCTTCTCTGTACTCTTTCTAGAGTCTCAGCATCTTTTTTACACCGTGGTGACCAAAACTGGATGCCGTATTCCAAGTGTGGCCTTACCAAGGCCTTGTAAAGTGGTATTAACACTTCATGTGATCTTGATTCTATCCCTCTGTTAATGCAACCTAGAACTGTGTTGGCCTTTTTGGCAGCTGCTGCAGCACACGGCTGGCTCCTATTTAGGTGATTGTTCACTAGGACTCCGAGATCCCTCTCACAGTTACTACTATTGAGCAAGGTACCCCCTATACCAGGGGTAGTCAACCTTGGCTCTTTTATGACTCGTGGACTTCAACTCCCAGAATTCCTGAGCCAGCATGGCTCAGCATGGAAACCTCTCCCTTTCCCCTCAGCACAGCTGGCTCAGGAATTCTGGGAGTTGAAGTCCACGAGTCATAAAAGAGCCAAGGTTGCCTACCCCTGCCCTATACTATACCTGTACATTTGGTTATCATGCAAAGGAGCAGCCCCCTGCAAAGGAGGCTTTGCTCAAGACTCTTTGCCTCACCATTTTTATCAACGCCTCCAACAAAACTGATCTTCTGAATCTCATTTACTGTAGTTTCACTCAGGGTGAAACCGAGTTCACTGAGCACTAATGCAGTCTGTTGCAAAGCATGGCGCAGTCAGTCATTTCGTTCTGGATGAATCAGAGAATCTCCGGGGCTCTTCTGCTCAGTCTGGCCTTCTCCAGCTGCAAAGGAGAGGAATGGTCTCCCCTGCATGAGGGGGTCCCCCAAAGGAAGCGAAAGGGAGGATTCCGCAAAGATCTTTTGTTCACGTTTAACGCCATCAAAACATGAAATGAGATTTAATGAGCCTTTGCTGGCATTTCCTAATATCCAGCTGTCTGTTCTGGACCGGAGAATATTCAAATCTTTTTTTTTTAAAAAAAAAAAATAATAATGAGAAAATGCAAATCCCAAATGTTCAGAGACGTGATTAGAAAAGTCCAATATCTTGACAGCTAAACATCACTCCACTCCCCTCCTCCAGACATCTGGAGTGAGAAACAGAGCTGGGAAGAGGTTGGAGGAAGGAGAAACAAGTCAAAATAGAGACTTTCCTGCCCCACCCAAGCACACACACACACACACACACACAAAAATACAGTTCCTTTCAACTTGGCTTCAGCCCAGCTCTGTCAGGGCTGCCTCTGCCTCCTTGCCTGCCCCCTCCCCTTTCATCCCCTCCTGTTTGATACCTTTAAACACAGAGAGGCATGAAAAATAAATGTTACTGGAAAGAGATAGCGGTGAAAGTCTAGAAAGCAATTAGCAGGCAGAGAAGCATAATTAGTGCTCAGAATGCAAGCAAAGAAATAAAGTAGCTTTCGGATGCAATCAGGGTCGTGCCTGAATTACAAACCTGTTAGCTGAATTGCTAATTAAACTCAAGGAGGGACTCACGTCTTACTAAGGGCCCAGCACAAGCCTTCCTTAACCTGCCCGTTCCAGCAATGGGGTGGCAAACAACCCACCTGGCTGAAGATGCACAAAGTAGTTGATGCCGTGGAGCCATATCATTTATGTTGGTGACCTGGTCCATCCTAGTTAGACGGAGTGGTTTTGGTTTTTGGACAGCAATAGCAATAGCATTTAGGCTTATATACCGCCCCGTAGCACTTTACAGCCCTCTCTGGATGGTTTACAATGTAGAAGCACTATTTGCATTTTGCCCCCAACAATCTGGTCCTCATTTTACCAACCTTGGAAGGATGGGAGGCTGAGTCCACTTTGAGCCCCGTCAGAATTGAACTCCAGTCCCTGGGCAGAGTTTGCCTGCAATACTGTACTTTAACCACTGCACCACCAGGGATCCAGTTGTAAGAAGAAAAACTTCCATGCCACTGTTGCCCTCCATGCTAGTCACTGACCCTGACCAGCCCTGACCTTTCAGTAAACCCTAGGCCAGGTGTAGTCAACCTTGGCTCTTTTATGACTCGTGGACTTCAACTCAATTGAAGTCCACGAATCATAAAAGAACCAAGGTTGACTACCCCTGCCCTAGGCAATAAAACAAAAGACCGTTGAGTCTTCTGGCCAAATTTCATACCTAAACCGAAACTGACTAAGGGTGTCTTTTGCTAGGAAATTTGCCAATATGGGCAACTCAATTAAAACTGAAGAAAATCTCCTCAAGATATGGAAATCCTTCACATACAAACAGGGTTTCCTCAACTCCAAAGCCATCGCCCAAAGTCAACACACAGACACACAAGAGGGCAAAGATTACAAGACCTTGCAGGGTCAGACATCACATTTCTTCCCTGGACCCAGCATACTCCACAGGGCAGACCATGTTCATGTGCTTTCCAAGACAAAAGATGGTTGTTGCTGTTCAGTCACTAAGTCATGTCCAACTCTACCCAAATTTGTCAATGGAAATAATGTTGCAGAAACACTGGCAGATAACATTTATCATGTTGAGTTATCCCGTGTGGATTGTCCCACAGTGAGTTGGCCGTGGCAAGTTAGCCCATTCCAGATGGAGTGTCCACAAAAAGCCCCAAAAAGTCAAGATGACCGTGGCGAACTTTTAATCAACTTTTGATTATTTTGGATGCCCTACCCCCAAGACTATCTCTGAAGTCTGAGTATTCTTAGAACTTCAGACCCTTATTTTAGAAGCCTATAGTGCAAAAATAATACTTGGCATTCAAACAGGCTGACTTTCACAGCTTCTAGGTGTATTCTGAACGCAGAGACTAGGGATCCAATTAGAACTCAACAAGAAGCAAAGTGAGGGAGGTTTAGACATTGGTGCTCTCTGAGCTTGATTGCTTCCTTGCAGACATTTCATTGCCCAACCAGGTAACAACATCAATATTAACGGGTGTGAGGTTTGCTTCATAGTTATATATGGTAGCTTGCCCAGTCAGAGTTGGTGGGGTATGGCTTTCTGCTTGATAGTTCCTGGATTAGGATATTGTTTTCTGTTTGATTGTTGGTCTTGTGTTAAACCCTGCTTATCTGGACGTTGGCTGCTGGAGAGGATATGCGGAGTCCCTGGCGGATCACTGGATAACATTACCATTGCTAGATCAACCACAGTTCAGTATTCTCTTCTGTTGATTTAAACATGTTTGCAACCCCATTGTACCTGTTGTGCAAACACGTCCAGACCAATGCTGTATTTCTGGAAAACCCAGAACTAGCATTTTCCAAAAATATTTGCATTTTAAGGACCTGCAGGAGCCATTGTAATCAGTTTATTATGCAGATGGGTCATGGCCAAAAAACAGTAACATATTGGAAATATTCACTGGTGAGCCATTTTGCTGAGGTTATAATCCATATGCTGAGGTTTGCACCAGCAATGTACATGACTGAACTGCCATGACTAGGTGATACTTTTGAGCCAAGCACAGTGAAGTGAGGCTATTTAGAAAAAAAATGGGGGGAGTTATCTTTGGGCAGTTGGTCTCCTGGGAACTTTTATTCTTTCTAATTGATTGCTTCTTCAGGCTCCATAGCTAGTCTTTCCCATGGCCTCTTGAAGAGCAGCAAAAGGCTAGGCCATCTTTGGTTTAAAAAAGGACCTAGTCATGCCCAGTTGAGTTCTGGAAGAGGTGCAAGTAATCAACATTAATTGGGATAGACAAGGAGATCAGCCATGTGGTTCCTAAAGGTGCCAGGGTGCCCATCACTCTTATCGGTTCCACCAGACGCTTGGTTCTAGTTGACTTAATATTTTCTAAAGCTTCTTTAATTAGAAATATTAAAAATGCCAAGCGGGAAACTGGAATACAAAATACTAGCCTGCAGCATCAGTTCCATTCTGAAATGGTCTATGTTACTCCTGCAGATCTTCTAGAAAAGGAGAGGGCCACCACAACCAAAGGCCTTCTCGGATGAATGCTCATTTACCCAAAGGAAAAGATACTGGTAAATTGGGATGGTAGGAGCATCCCAGTGTTAGGTGAGATGGCAGGAGCGTCTTGCCAGATCTATTCCTGATCAAAGAGAGTTATGGTAGTGCTTGTGCCCAACCCCAGGGCAGCCATTTTGTGACAGCGGACATGGTATGCTTTCCAAGTTTAAAATGGACCAACTTTGGCTGGGTAAGCAATAGACTCGTGGCTTCTTTCTTTCTTTCTTTCTTTCTTTCTTTCTTTCTTTCTTCCTTCCTTCCTTCCTTCCTTCCTTCCTTCCTTCCTAATTTATTTATATTAAAAATCTACATATAATAATAGCAAACTATATGGGGGAAAAACAGGAAAAAAAATCAAAGTTAGGAAAGATATAGATGACTGCTGATCTTCTTTTCAACCAGATAATTAGATTCTTATTGTCCCTTCTCTCTCTTAAGTACTTTACAAGTCCCTTCACTTATTCCTCATTTTTCTTAGTCTTCAGATCCACAAATCATCCATGTATTCTTTTCTTCTTTCAGCAAAAAGTTCATAGAAGGCTTCAGTCTTTCAAACAAAATTGTTCTCTGATCAAACAGAGAACAGTTTCACTATTTCTGTACATTTTGACATTTTCGCCCATTCCTTCTTCCACTGTGGGAATTTCATAATTCTTCATTGTTGTGCATACAATAGTCTTGCTCAATTTACCATGAGTCTTTTCTAATTCAATATCCGTAAGTCTTAACAAGTTCTGCTTTCTTGGCAATATTAATCCTTGAAATGCATCATGATATGAACCCAGCATTTTGACTCGTAGCTTCATGAGCTTTTCTGCTTCTCTGCAGGGCAGGAATGTAGCTTAAGGTAGACCAGGCAGAAGTTTGAAGTTCCCTCCACTGAAGAAGATGGAAAAAGGCCTTTTCATGTCACCATGGGATCCCCCATCATAGCTGTGCTGGAATAGTGTGAGACTTTCCTTACTAAAGATCCTGAGCATAATTCAGTCTTTATGTCGGAGAAATAATGGCTTACTAGAATACTGATGTCACCAGAAGAAAAAAGATTTCCTATAGCTCAAGATTGAACTGCTGGGTTCTTGAGGGCCTCTGCCAATCCCGCTCTCCCTCTGCAAGAAATCAATGGACTCAGAAAACATCAGGAATCCAGCAGAATAGTGATATGTTGACCTGAACCGATTGGCTGTCCTGATTGGCTTTACTGGGCAGGAGGGAGGCTATGTTGAGGGCTTTAGTTGGCTTATGGTACCCAGCATCATTCTGGTTGGCACTTCTTCCTCCTATGATATAGGCATCCCCCAAGAATCTATCAGTGACTCTTCAGAACTCTCTGATCATATCATAACTTCAACTCCCTGAAGTTGACATATCAAGGCTTTGTGTTGACTTAATCGGGAAAAACTAGTTATCATACTTGGAAGATTTTCACGAGCCTTTTACTCTTTCCAATACAACAGGATGTAAAACAAAAGGGTCTTGAGAGGCTGTCACAAAGAATAAAGGCAGGACAAAATGTAATGAGTGGGAACTTATCCAAAGGGCGATCCAACCTAGAACTAAGGAGAAATTTTCTGAGCGAGAACAATGAATCAATGGCACGGCTTGCCTCCAGAAGTGTGGGTACAACTCCATCACTGGAGGTTTTCAAGAAGAGACTGGACAACCATCCAGAACCCGCATCTCCAGGAATGGGCAGCTGTTATGATTCGCCCACAAAGTGGCATAGCAAAATATTTCATCATATTGGCATTGCAGTGGGGGGGGAGGCTGGGAAGACCTCCCTGGCAGCCACAGCCACGAACAGCCAAACCCATGGGTCACAGGATCCCATATTTATAGTTTAGCAAATTCAGAGGTGCAGCATGGTAAAGCCTGACAAGGTTTTCCAGTCCCCAGAACCCTGATCCTCTCTACATTTCCCACCATTACGTCCCATTTTCATTTTCCTAGTTTTCAAATGCAAAAAAATGAATCTAGTAAAAAGAAAAAAAGAAATATATAAAGAAGTGACTTCCTCACCACTATAAACAATTTTAATAACTTATCATCTTCTCTTACAGGACAACAAATGATCTCTTGTTTTTATATCTCATCTCTCATCTATAAATAAATTCATAAAAATCTCTCAGTTTTAGTCCTGATGCCAATGAAAGTCCATTAATGGTTACCAGAGAGAACAACATATTTATTTTGACCTTGATGAAATAAACCAATTCCTTTTACTTCTATCCATCTTGATCTTCAGTCCCTTCAAATGATTTCTTAAAAATGATTTCCTTTCATTTTTTTTCTTTATTCCTCCTCACAAAATTCTTCAAAGCTTATTTTGCGAATCTAATCTAGGAAATTATCCAGGTTGCTCTCTTGGTTTGTTATTTGTATTTCAGTTATTGAGATATATTCTTTTGTATGACCCATATCTTTCTCCATGTTATTCTTATATACCCTGTCATTTTTAATTTCACTTTCATATCAGTCTGTCATATCAGTTAAAGCCTGTTCCTCTTCCATAACACAGCCTATTTATAGAGGCAGACTCTCTTAAAATTAAGTTCTGTGTCCATTGTTCAAAAATATCTTTCATCATGTTCATTATACTTTGCTTCATTATGTATTAGTAAGTCGAGTTTAAGTGTTTTACTTTAATTGTGATCTTTAGTTCCTTCTACTGTCTAATTTTTGAAGTCTTATTATGCTTTTTTTTAAAAAAAAAATTCACAACAATGAATTCTTCTCATTGGAAGGATTTTTTACAATTAATTCCAAAATCTTGTTTCAACTTTATCTAGACCTTTAATCAGTTTGCAACTGGTGTCCTTTCAAAAGCACTGACCACAGTTTAAGCAAAATGGTGTCACCTCATCTCCCCTCCCTCTAAATCCACTGGAGACCACTGCCTTATGGTCTCCTCATGAAGAACAACATCTGGAGCATTAGTGGATGATCTCAAATCCTCTCCTTGTCCAGAGAAGAATTACAAAAGAGCTAGTCTACTCACCGATTCTTCATTCTGCCGCAATTGTCAGCTCTGTTTTTTGTGGAGTTCTCTTCAATTCTGGACCTGGTTTTGAAAACATAAAAACTGGTTCACACAAACTGGGGACCATAAACAGGGTAAAGAAGACAAAATTCCTTCGTTTGGCTGGATTGTCAATTACAAAAGGCAGCTTTATTCAGAACAGCTTACATCCTGCGATGATACCTTTAACCATCAAAAAGCCATGTCTGCCTATGCCAGGTCCGGAAGGGTTCAATAGGTGGATAAAAATGCCAAATCCAGTCTGAACATCTGGCTGACTATGCAACAAACCATAATAATAAGTAAATGGCTGCAAGAACTATTTTGTCACCAAACAATGAGGCACATCTACATTTTAAGTGACAAACACTATACTCCTATGAAGCTTCTTGTGTTGTGCTCCTTTTAGACACAAAAGCAAAAGTTTACATTTGCCTTCCAACAGCTGGACAGGGACACTATCCTGATGCTCTCCATAGTTTTGAGCTATGAGGCCTACAGTTCTTCACCCTTGATGATGCTGAATGAAGTTGATGGGAGTGATCATCCAAACCACCTGGAGGGCATCAAGTTGCCCACCCCATGTCCAATCCATCACAAGGTGTTACTTGAATGTGATCATACATTTGCCCTGGAGGCACAAAGATAGTAAAACAGCATCTTCAAGAAAACATTTATCCTCCCATATGATGTGCAGGCTGGGTTCTTTCAAGTTTTTCTTAACTGATGCAAGTTCAAACAATACACTAAAGCAGGAGTGTCAAACTGCCGGCCCGCGGGCCGGATGCGTCATGGCAAAACCGCACCCACCCCATTGCCGGCAATGGAAAAAAAGTCACGATACGTCGCAACACATCACGTGACATTGCGAGTTTGACACCCCTGCACTAAAGGACCAGGGTTGACAGACAGACTCTGGGGTGCATCTGCCAACACCATCTCTGAGGGAATCGACTTTCGAATTCATCATTGCCAGGAGTGGAAAAGCGTTAGGAAAATCCAAATTCTACCATCTTCTGTCCTTCAGCCCTGACTCATTTCAGCAGCCATCAATATGTAATTTCAAGAAGAGATGAGAAAGACAATAAGCCTTGTCAAGCCTGGTCATCCTGGAGGCTAATTAGCCAGAGAGAGTTAAAGGTCAAAGTCAAAAGAGAAAAGCTTGCTTAATTATCTCAAGTGTCCTCTAATTAGCCAAAGCCAGCCCAGCATTGATTCCCTCCCTCCCTCCCTTCCCTCCCAACATTTGTAGATTTCATTCCTCTTCAACCTTCTTTCTCTCTCCTTTTATTTCTCTGTGGAAAACTGTGTTCAGCAAAAAGGTGACTGCCAATTTAAATAAAATTGCAAAAACCTAATCTGGGAGAGGCAGATCAACATCCACATATAGACTGAGCAGCAGAGAAACAAAATTGCCTGTAATGTACTTTTTCAATACATTTCTACTACACCTGGGTAATTCATAGATAAGGATCTACTATTTGCCCAAGAAGCTACAATATGTCAACCAGGCTGGTTAACAGAAATACAACTGTCATTGTATTATGATGCATACATCTCCTGATCTACACTCTGTGGCGGGGCTGTGCACAGGATGTAGTAAAAAAAAAAGTCAAGTTGGCAGCCACAACATTACAATCAAATTGCCACCTGTTTTTTTGAAAAATGGGCAAACTTTTAATGGCATGCTTTTGGCTGCCATCTTGACTTTTTTGACCATATGCTGTGGACGCTTCTAATCTGGAGCTTTTTATAAGGTTACCATACCTGGGCTGACAGGACATTTATAGGTGACAATTTTGAGAGAAGAGACTGCAGCATGTCCACCCTATCTACCTTGGATCTAGACGGGCAGAAACCTTCAAGGAGAAGTGGTGCCACACGTAAACTGGCTATGGTCCATGGTTCCACTCATCTGATGTCATGCAACCATTATTGTCTAAATAAGAAAGTGGAAACACTAACTAAAGAGTTTTCTCTCACACCTCTCCACCCATTGCTATTCTTTGAACTTCCAGAAAGGGGTGGCATTAGTATTATTGTAAGCCCACGGTATAAAATATGCAAAAGCCAAACACATCGGTCTTCTCTCCCGGGGGGGGGGGGTGTATGAACAGCAAAACATCTAGCTTTCCTGGGAAATTGAGGTAATTAGTAATCTTATGCAAAAAGCACTCTTTTCTGTGAGCGTGAACACTGACATCTATCCATTCCCTTCAAACAGAATAAAACACAAGAAGAAAAACAAGAATCATTCAAAAGCAGGATGTTGGTGAGTTAAACAGCAGAACCAATCATTTACATAAATTGGCAGGAGTACTGAGCAGACAGGCTCACATTTCCTAGCTATTTGTCATTTTAAAGGGGATAGGCTAGTTTTGAAAAACATCCAGCTGTTTGTCTAGAGGTGCTCCTTATTCGCCATAGGTGACTGGGATAAAAGACGTCTTAAAAACTGGGGGGGGGAGCAACCAGCTTTTAAAAGAATTACCAGCCATTCTGTTTACTCTCACCAGAGGCCCCAGAATAAGTCAGAGGCTGTGATTAGAGCTGCATTGTTAATTCTGGGATGAAGCTGCCCGATTTTCTCATCTATCAAGCGTAACAGCACCACCCCGGGAATGCTATAAAAACCGTCTTCCTAATTTCCCCCCCCCCCAGCTCTAGCTTGCTCATGCTTTTGTTGATGCGTGCAAATTGATTGAAATTTCAAAGTAGAATTTGAGAAATCAAGAATTCTAATTGCATTAAAAGATTCGCTCCAGAGCATCACCGGAAACAAAATAAAAGAAATTCAAAACAGAAATTATCATCATCTCTTCCACAAAGCACAAAGATGGAGGGGGGTCCAATCAAGGAAAGAGGTTTAAAAAAATAACCACCGCTTCCACAATTTCCTGAGAGAAGACCCAGACTTTTTTTAAGTGGATCTGGGCAGGAAGAACCAAAGGTACAAGTACAGATTAGACCAGTGGTTCTCAACCTTTTTAATGCTGCGACCCCAACCAGTCGTAAGTCGAGGACTAAACCGGTCGTAAGTCGAGGACTACCCAACCAGTCGTAAGTCGAGGACTACCCAACCGGTAGTAAGTCGAGGACTTTCCCTGCCCGGGAGCGCCGCGCATGCGTGGTTCTGCCCCCTGCGCCGGCCGAGGCGTAGCTGGCAAGCGGCAGACACGGAGCAGGCCGACCACCAGCTAGCCCAGCCCAAGGGAGGTAAGGCACCCGCCAGAAAAGGGGGAAAAAATGGCGGACAAAAAAAATGGCGGACAAAAAAAATGGTGGACAGCCTTACTTGGCGACCCCCATGAAATGGTCGATCGACCCCAAATGGGGTCCCGACCCACAGGTTGAGAACCACTGGATTAGACAAAACCTGGCTCAAAGACAGTAACTGTGAGAGGGACCTTAGAGTCTTACTGCAGGGCTTTTCAACCGGTGGTAGGCGTACCACCGGTGGTACTTTAGCACCTGGCAGGTGGTACGCGACCCCTAGCCAAGTGTAGCGGGTGAGGGAACCAGCTAAAGCAGCGCCGCACAGACCTGGAGGAGATCAGCTGGAGCTGCAGAGCTTGGCAGAAGCCCCAGGATCGGCGCATGTGGCGACATGGTAATTGGAGCTTCCAACCCACCCGGAAGAGAAAAGAAGGAGGAAGGCATGTGACCGTGGAGATGCTGCAATGGTCATAAGTGCAAGGACTGGTCATAAGTCACTTTTTCAGTGCTGTTGTGACTTTGAACTGTCACTAAACAAATTGTTGGAGGACTATCTGTATTATACTGCCGTCTTATCCCCTCCTCGTCATAGCTCCCTGAAATAGGCTAGGTTTATAGTTTGTCCACATACCACTTCATGGCTCACTGAGGTCTTTCTAGTCTTAACCCAGCATGATTTCATCAAGCTTTCTCTAGAGCAGGGGGTCTTCAAACGTGGCCCTTTTATGACTTGTGGACGCGTGCCTGGCTGAGGAATTCTGGGAGTTGACATCCACAAGTCATAAAAGGGCCACGTTTGAAGACCCCTGATCTAAGATGATCCCAGAATAGCAGTTCTAACCACTATACCTTCTGGGCCTGCAGAAATGACTTCCACCTTTTCCCCTATGAAACCTTCCAGAAAGTCCTCCTGACTTCCTGCTTCCTTGCAGGTCTATCTTCTATCCAAGCTCTCCATGAGTGTTTTGGAGGACCTCTTTCTTCTTCCCTTTCTAATATTTATTTTTGATTTTTCTTGTCTTCCTGGAGGGGCCCTAGAGTGCATCCAGAAGCTGGTATGATAAGACAAAAGCTTCTCTTCTCTTCTCTTCTCTTCTCCTCTCCTCTCCTCTCCTCTCTTCTCCTCCCATCCCTTCACTCCCCTCCCCTCCCTCCCCCTCACCCTCACTCTCCACGCTCAAGGCAGCCTTCTTCAAATTACATCAGGTAAGGGCCGTAATTACCTGCTGGTCTACAAGATATTCTTCTGCTCATTTGTTTCCATCAAATTGTCTGTTTGAGAGAAAAAGCCGGGAGGAGGGAAGCAAAGAGGAAAGCAACTGAGAATTTTGTCTCTCCCTCCCTTATGTTTTTTTATTCATTATTGAGACATTGGGGGGGACCTTCCTGTGCTGTTCTCTTCCACTCCTCTAAACAAATTCATCCAGGCAGACAGCATATGTAGACTCTTTTCTTCCTCCAGCACATAAATCCCTCAGTAACCCATTTCACTTGTAATTTTTCTACCAAGATCATAGAATACCCAGGACTCATTCTCTACGAAGATGCTGTCTGGGCCACAGAGCTTTGGAAAACATTATTGTTTGAGATGTTGCAAGACCAGCCTCCAGTTTCAGGAGCCAGCTGTTCCAAAAATAAAAAATTCAAGTCATTAGAGTTGGGGTTGTAAAGGCGCTCAGGCACATGGCATGAAAAATACTAGGTGCAAAGAAAAAGTTGACTCCCTTTATACATCAACTTTCTTCCACCCGATCCTTTGCAGATGTGTTGGGATGAAATCTCCAGAATTCTCAATCAACACACCTTTGGTTTGAGAGGTCTGAGAAATGGACTTTCAAAAATGTCTGGGGACACTATGATGGTGAAAAGCAGGGGAACAACAGGGAATTGTAACAAATGTGATGTTTCTAATGTGGTATTTTCATCATGTCCTGTTCAAATATTAGAGCGTTGGTGAGAAGACAATTATTCTACAGCTTTACATAGAAGTGGTTGGAGTGGGACAGCTATGACTGGCAGTCACCAACAATATAAGTCAAGCTGTCTGTCTGGCAGTACTTCACACACACACACACACACACACACACACACACACACACACACCACTTTGCCATTTTGATTTAGAATACTTCGTTATAGGACAAAAATGCTAAGTGGTTAAAAACACAAGTGTGAGTTAGTTAGTTCAACTTCTGGTGATTGGATGGGCATATATATATGTCTATCATCTCAATTTGTACCTTAGTAGCAGTCTTCGGCGCATTTAAGAACATTTCAATGATCTCCTTAATTCTCATCCAGGTATTTTATTCCTTGTCTTCTCCTTTTTTCAACTTGTCTTAGCCTTGTCAAGCATAGTCAGTTTTCCTGCTCACATCAATGCCCAAAGTCTGTGAATATGCTTTCTAGTCATCACCTCAAGACAGCAGCCTATGATTATTTCACTTGGAACCAACTAATTTAGAATATTCTTAGGGTTTCCATTACGAGTCCACTATTGCACTGAACAGTTCTCCAGCCATTCTTGCATTGGCAGTAAATTACACCACCATGTGTTCCTAGTGCCAATATCTCTGCCGTCTTGATGATCATGATTCCTGGTCACTCCAGATCATCTGGCTCTCCTGCTACTTAAGGAATAGTGAATTTGAAAAAAACCTCAGAATTGTTTAGGAAAAAATGTATGGCATGGGTTTAATGGATGGTCTTTGATTGCTATGTTTAGTAAGGAGTTGTTTTGTTGCATATGTTATTGCTTGTAACTACTCAGAGTTTTTTAGATGGTGGAGGGAAGGAGGAAAGAAGGAAGGAAGAAAGAAAGGAAGGAAGGAAGGAAGGAAGGAAGGAAGGAAGGAAGGAAGGAAGGAAGGAAGGAAGGAAGGAAGGAAGGAAGGAAACCTACAAATTCTATCATTTTAGGTGCCCTTGAATAAGGTTGGAATAAGGAGGGAAATATTATTTTAACTATCTTGCTCATGTGCTGGGGTCTACTTGGAGGCAATTTCATGGTGATTCACAGGAAAAAGATATTGTTGGAGCATGTTTCTTCCATGGCTCAATGTTAGCAGAGAAATGCACTTAATCATCATCTCCAAGTCCATCATTCAAAGTGCCCATCTTCTCGCTAACATTTTTTCTCAATGTCCAACTTTCACAGCCGTACCTTTCCACTGGTGGTAAATGCATCGCTTTCTGTATTAGTTGTCATAGAAATATCCTTATCTTTTAGGAGTTTCTCATAAGTTTGTCACTGCCTTCCTCCCTGGGATTAATCTTCTCTTTCTTTCTCCGGCACACTCATCATTTTTATCTATCCTTGAGCTCAGGAACATGAAACTGTCAACCACTTCACATCTTCACTGTCCGCAGAGAGTTTGCAAAACACACTGATTAACTTTACCTTTGTCTTCTTCATCTATACATACATACATACATACATACATACATACATACATACATACATACATACATACATACATGGGATCCAGTTTAGTGTAGTGATGAAGGCACCAGACTGAAAACCAGGAGACAGTAAGTTCTAGTCCTGCCATAGGCCCAAACCTAGCTTGATGACCTTGCCCAGTTATTCTCTCTCAGCCCTAGGAAGGCAGCAATGGCATGTCATTTCTGAGAAACCTTGCCAAGAAAACTGCCAGGCAGCCATCAAGAGCCAAGGCTGATTCAAAGACAATATAACCTGCCTTTCCAGCATTCAAGATGGCTTACAACAATTTAAAAATGCCAATGATAAAGCGACCAAACTTAATGCAATGCAAAACCAAAGCCCAAATGCGATCAGTTATAAAATCATTAACAGTTAAGAGCTTGGCAAATGTGCAGGTTCAGTATTGTCCTGCTTGAGAGCAAACACATGTCCTTAGCATGTATCGCAGCCCCACAACAAAGGTGAGCAACAACAACAACAACAACAAAGGTGAGTATGGCCAGTCTAGAGAAAAGAAGGACTAGGGGTGACATAATAGCAGTATTCCAGTATTTGAGGGGCTGCCACAAAGAAGAGGGGATCAACTTATTCTCCAAAGCTCCTGAAGGCAGGACAAGAAGCAACGGATGGAAACTAATCAAGGAGAGAAGCAACCTGGAATTAAGGAGAAATCTCCTGACAGTGAGGACAGTGGAACAGCTGCCGTCAATAGTTGTGGGCGCTCCATCACTGGAGGCTTTTAAGAAGAGACTGGACAGCCACCTGTCTGAGATGGTATAGGGTCTCCTGCTTGAGCAGGGGGCTGGACTAGAAGACCTCCAAGGTCCCTTCCAGCTCTATTCTGATTGAAACGATGAAACCTAAATCATGATGCAAAACCCATGATTTTTGCCCTTGCATCAGACAGAGCCGTGTTGACGCAGTGGTTAGAATGCAGTACTGCAGGCTAATTCTGCTCGCTGCCGGCTGCCATCAGTTCAGCAGTTCGATTCTCACCGACTCAAGGTTGATTCAGCCTTTCAGCCTTCTGAGCTCGGTGAAACGAGGACCCAGATTGTTGGGGGCAATAGGCTGACTCTGTAAACTGCTTAGAGAGGGCTGTAAAGCACTGTGGAGCAGTATATAAGTCTAACGGCTATTGCTATCAGGACATAAGTTCATAAGGGCAGAATTTGCTTCAGGGTATCACTGCACTTGGGTCCCTCCATTCTCCTGGCCACTGAAGCAAACACTGAAGCAAACACTCAAAATTGTCAGACTATTGAATGGTGAAATGAAGTTCTCGTTAATGACAGCCACACCACGTCTCCACCCTCCAAATTATTCTTTCTGCAAGGCAGAGCATCTACCAGACAGAGCTGGCAGTCCCTCGGTCCCTCCTCCCCTCCTTAGCCAGGTCTCTGTAAAACATGCCAGGTTAGCACATCCATCCAGAATTAAAGGAAGAGAGGCCAGCTTTATTTAAATGTAACCCAGATATCTTTTGCTTTGCATTTTTATTTTCCTAATGAGCAATTCCACTTCAGTTCACCCAGTGGTGTCATCTGCGTAGCTCAAATTGTTTGTGTTTTGACTTCCAGTTTTGATTCCAGCTGTCATCTTTTTCAGCCCTGACATAATTATAATATATTTTCTGTGTAAGTGAAACAGATTTGGGCATAATGCTCATGCTTTCTCTATTCAGACCAACACGGTTTCTCCGAATTCAGTTCCTTTAATCACTTCTTGTTCTTTGTAAAGATTCCATAGAATAATAATTAGGATGTTCTGGCACATCTATTAGCCTTAATGTATTCCAAATCTCGGCCTGATATACAATTAAAACATTGGTGTTCTCATCTAAGAATAAGCAAGACTCTTCCTTAAATTCTCGTACTCTCTCCAACTCTCTTCCTGTAGCTATCTGATCTCATAAACTTCTAAGCTTTCTGAAATCTGCCTGTTTATTTGTCCTCCAGTCTCTCACCAGGAACAGTTCTCGTCTTCTTTGCAAGATGCAGCTGCACAGACAGTTCTTGGGCCCTTCAAGTGGCCCATGCTACACTGCTGTTCCACGAGCTGCAATGGTTGCCAGTTTGTTTCCAGGTCCACGGTGGTTGGTTCTTATTTTTAAAAAGTCCTTTGTGGCATGGGTCCAGGGTTTCTGAGGAACTGTCTTACCCCAATGGGATTGGCCCACCCCACCCCCAGCTTGGCAGAAGGGGCATTGGTCAAGGATTCCTGGCTGGCAGGGTTCAGGAGAAGGGTCTTTTCTGCTGTGGCTCCCGTCCTCTGGAACATCATGCCAAGATCCATACCTACCCTTCTAGCCTTCCTCTGCCAACTGGCTCCCATGTCATTCTGGAGGGGGTAAAGTCAAGACCCCCCCCTCTCTTCCCTGTGTACATTTTACTCCCTTCCTTCCCATTTTGCCACTTTTAAATCAATTTTCATATTTATTGTGTTAAACTTTTATCTTGTTGTTCTTATGATTGTAAGCCCCCTAGAGCCACCTGTAGGAGAGATGGGCGGCATATGTTTGTTAGATAAATAAATATTAAGCAAGATAGCGAGATGGGTGGCACGTAAATTTAATAAATAAGCAATATAAATTTATAAATTTAATAAATAAGCAATATAAATTGCTTGAATGAAGGATCCAGGCCAATGTTATATATATATATAGCCAACTATATATAAATTCTAATCTTTAGACCTACAGCTTTTTTCCATGGTCTCTTGAGCTCCTGGCCTCCTGCCACCAAGGACGGTGCAACCTTAACAGGTCAGTGGACATTTTATTGCTGTCTCTTTCCTCTTTGACAGGTCTCCTATCTTACTTATTAGTTCTCAAGTACATCCTCTCCTCAGAAACGTTTCCCTTGTTCTACAGCCCTTTTCTAAAAGGTTTTGGGCATGGCGTTCTCATTTTCTTTGAACCTGATTTAGCCGTGTGACATCTTTTCCACGGTTACTCTGGCGTAATGCTACCTTAAGCTATAAGATTTCCTGTGATTTCTCTGATCTTCTAAACAATTCTCGTGTCTTTTTGTTCTCTGCCTCTGCCTGATGACACCTTTGCTTGTCCTCCCTTGACTGACATTGAAAATCTGTGCTCGGTCGTGTTTATGGTTAGCTAGGGAGTTTGTTCTGGGTTTTCCTCTGACTATCAGGATTGTTTATTGTGAAAGACACTTGAATCTTATCTCTTTGCTTTTCTATTTCTATTTCTAATGGATGAAAACTCACCAAAGAGAGAAGCAACCTAGAACTAAGGAGAAACTTCCTGACAGTGAGAACAATTAACCAGCGGAACAACCTGCCTCCAGAAGCGGTGAATGCTCCAACACTGGAAGTTTTTAAGAAGAGACTGGACAGCCATTTGTCCAAAATGGTGTAGGGTTTCCTGCCTGAGCAGGGGGTTGGACTAGATGACCTCCAAGGTCCCTTCCAACTTTATTATTATTATTATATGTGAACCTCAGTCAACTGAACATTCAAACTGACTGGTGCTGATGGTTGACACGGGTTGCTGCCAGCATCCTAGGTTTCAACCAGGTACCTCATTATTATTATTATTATTATTATTATTATTATTATTATTATTATTATTATTATTATTATTATTATTATTATTATTATTATTATTATTATGGATCATCGCACAGTCAGACAGATGTTCAGACTGGATTTGGCATTTTGTCTACCTATCGAGTCCTTACCCAGGATGATGATGATGATAATGATGATGATGATATTATTATTATTATTATTATTATTATTATTATTATTATTATTATTATTATTATTATTATTATTATTATTATTTTCGGTTTCCGAAAAAGGCTCTTGAACCTTCCCAGACCTCTCCCTCCCTTTCACATATGGAATTGACTTCTTACGCTGATCTTTTTTTACCCATCGTATGCTTCTCAGTCAATTATTTCTGGCACACCTTCTTTCCTTAATTTTTGAAGTTTAACCATATACCTGGCGTCAATAATTTATGGTCCGTTCCTTAATTTGCACCTGGGATGTCTTAGTTGACTGGATTGCACTTCACCGTCTTTGATTTCCTATGATATAGTCATTTTGATTCCAATATGGTCCATCTGCTAAGGTCCAGGTGTAGAGTCTGTATTTATGTCGCGGGTAGCAGGTGTTGGTAATAAACAAAGAATTCTCTTCGCAAAACTCTATTAACCTATCTCTTGCATTGCTTCTATCCAATCTTCTTATTATTCCAGGCGCCTCCATTCCACCCACATTTGCATTCCAGTCACTTATTAGTTGTACTAAATCCTTTGAAATGCTACATTTAGCAGTTCTTTCATTTCGCTATAGAATTCTTAAATGTCTTCCACCATCACACGTGTAGAAGGGGCACATAGTCGTGTAACATTTGTCTTCATTGGATATTTGCTCATTCAAATAATTTCGGATCTGTCTTTTAATGGGTTAGAACTGAGCCCATTCTTAGCAATATTCTCAACCTTTTAACTATGGACCCTGATCAAGGAAGCCCAACTATTGTTTTAATGAGTTGTAATGCCAAGACTTTGGGATTCAAGTACAGAATTCAGAGAACCCTCCAGACTTCTTTTACTAAAGGATTCATTAAGGTAGAGCAGGGGTCTTCAAACTCGGCCCTTTTATGACTCGTGGACTTCAACTCCCAGTATTCCTCAGCCAGATACGTGTGCCTGGCTGAGGAATTCTGGGAGTTGAAGTCCAAAAGTCATAAAAGAGCCGAGTTTGAAGATCCCTGAGGTAGAGTATCTTTGAAATGGTTTGATTCTTTTCTTCCCAGAATCTTTACGTGATGGATTACAGCCCATTTTGTACATGTGCTGCCATATCACAAATATGCCCAGAAAGAGTGGTAATTACAGCCCAATGATTTAATGATGCTTTCATTATTTTGATCAAAAAAAAGCAAAAGGAGCCAAAAGTTTATTCTGATGAAAGAATACCCATAAGGGTAGTCCTCAATTTATGATCGTAATGGAGCCTGCCCATTACGCTTGTAAGTCACGATGGTCATAAAGCGGGTCATCGCTGACCGACCCAATTTTATGACCTTTATTGTAGCAGTCATTAAACCAATCACCATGGTTATTAAGTGAATCCGTGGTGGTTAGGCAAATGCTATGCTTGTTAAGCGAACCCACTGTTCGTTATGGGGCATTTTTGCCAAAAAGGGGGAAATAAATATGCGTTTTCAGCAAATTTATGTATTTATTTAGCGTATATCATACATGGACTAGCAATGTATGTTAATATTTTCAGCAAAAATGGCATAAATCCCAGTCAGGTGATCATGGGATAGCACAAACAGCTGTAAATGCAGGCTGGTTGCTGATCACCCATAATGTGGTCATGTGACTGAGGGGTTGGGGTGGCCATCAGAACTTGAGAACCAGGTTGTAAGTACCTTTGGAGAGGTTCGTCATAACTTTGAGTGGTCACTAAGCAACTGGTCATAAGTCAAGGACTACCTGTAGATTGATTTTTCCTCAGCCTCGGCACAAACGTCCCTTCAGAAGATCTTTGCCATTCCATTCCTTCATGAGAACCATGCCCTGAAGAAACCATCTTTTCATATTGGTCCACCTAAGGTTGTTGTTGTTTTTTTTACAAATAGTTAGATATATTTTGTACACATTCAAATAATCTCAGGCTTCAAGAAGCAAATTGATTCAAACTGTACATCCTTTGTAAAATAAAGTTCTCTTCTTTTAATGCTGGCACCATTAGTGATGGGATGTCCTTGTAGCTTTAGTCTGGTCTTGTCTGCAACTCCAGATCTACTTGTGCAAGCTCTGTGCTTTTCTCCAGTAACCGGAGTTTGACACTACAACCTTGGTGATTCTCATTATGTCTCTGGCACCCAAACTTTTCTTGGCAGCAGTTCAGGAGTGGTTTGCTGTTGTCTTCTTCAGAGTTGGCTTCCTTTAGCCCAGGGCTCTCCAAACTTGGCAACTTTAAGACTTGTGGACTTCAACCTCCAGAATTCCCAAGTCAGCATGGCTGGCTGAGGAATTCTGGGAACAAGCCCACAAATCTTAAAGTTGCCAAGTTTGGAGATCCCTGCCTTAGCCCATACAGCTCCATTTGCCCTTAATTTGCCATGCAAATTAAAAAAAAACTCACTTTATATCAGGAGTGAAGAATTGCTGTGCACTCTGTTTATATGGTATGTTTCTCTTAAGCCTGGCAAGAATAATTACCCGATTCACATATTGTGCTCTTAATGAAGTTGGTTAGCTCTTAGCTTAATACATTCTACAAATCTATCGACCAAAGTCTGTAAATCCAATCCTACAGCTTGTCATGTTTCAAAAACCCAGCCAATGATTAGCATTTTGAACAGAACATCCTGAATCAAATCCTACCTTGGCATTAGCATCTCCAACATTCTGGGCAGGAGGGCAATCTGGAATGAAGAAGCACGTTGTGGGTACTTTTGCAATAGGGCTGCTGGGTTGTGGGACTTGCCAATTCTCTCCATTGCTGCCTAGGGGAACCTCAAGAGTTTACAGGAAATAACCATTTCCCAGAATACCACCTGTCAATCCCATTACAATTCTCTCTCTATTGCAGAGTCAGTTGTCTTGAGTAAACCAATCAGGAAACATCCACAGGAAAGAGATAATTGATTTATTCTCCTGAGCATATGAGGCTAAAAAGAGAACCAACAGGTGGAAGTCTCTTGAAATCATGGAGGCTCCATTAGTGGAAGTATTGAAGAAATGCAGATGTTGGGATGGTCTAAGGCAGGGGTAGGCAACCTTGGCTCTTTTATGACTCATGGACTTCAACTCCCAGAATTCCTGAGCCAGCCATGCTGAGGGGAAAGGGAGAGGTTTCCAAGCTGAGCCATACTGGCTCAGGAATTCTGGGAGTTGAAGTCCACAAGTCATAAAAGAGCCAAGGTTGCCTACCCCTGGTCTAAGGATTCCTGTTCTATGCAAGGGCTTGGAGTAGAAGACCTCAGCCTTAGGATTCCATAATTTCTTCCTGGGCTATCCATGCTGACAGTCCAAAAAAACAAAAATGTTCTTTCTTTCTTTCTTTCTTTCTTTCTTTCTTTCTTTCTTTCTTTCTTTCTTTCTTTCTTTCTTTCTTTCTTTCTCCATGCCCCTCCAAAAGAACACTCAGACAGAAATGCTATCATGGTCCCCCAGAGTTTCTCCCCCATCCAAAAAGGATGACTCAGTTATCAATATTCAACTCCCGTTTGCCCACAGAATTCCTCAATAAACATCTGTGTCTTTTGGCATAATTAATCATAATTGCTGAAAGCAAGACACGTCACACTTGTAACTTTGGTCCTTTAATTAGGGTGGTATAATTGAGTACAGCACTCCCTGTAAGTCCAATTAGTCAAGATTAAAACAGCCAGAGCAGCCATATTTGCAGGGCACAAGACAGGAACTGGCAGGAGGGTGGACGCAGAGCACACTCGGGAAGCTTCACACATAGCAACACTTGTTAGGACCCGAACAGCGAAAAGCCTCACCTGAATCCAGGTGTTAAAGGATTTTCTTCCCAAGGTGCATTGGGAAGACTGAAGCAATCTTGTTTATTTATTATTTGTGTGCTAATTTATTAGTCACCTAGGGATGTTTTATGTAATGTAGGTGGCCATATATTTTTTCAAATAAAATATATAAAATATATTTAATCAATGAATGAATTAGATGACCCTTTATGTAAGGGTGAGCAGCAAGTGAACATTCCCACTAAGAGCAAATCTCAGGCAGAAGATTAGGCTCCACGTGTGATCTTCCTTGTCTTCTGGGACCACTGAGTCAGATATTTCCATTATCTCCCTGCCAGCCAATAGCAAGACTCCACATGGCACATACTTCTCTTCCCAGCCCAAAGTAAAAAACACACATTTCGGTGAATTTGCTAGAATGGGCTAGTTCTAACCTTAAGCTACGGCTCTAGGACAAGCTCCCATTAATCCAGGCTCTGGGGATGTCACCATTAATATCATTCACAAACCTTGCTTTTATCCCTCTTTCTCAACCTCAGCAACTTTAAGATGTGTGGACTTCAGAATTCCCCAGTCGTGTGTTGGACGGCTGGGAATTCTGGGGGTTGAAATCCATACCTCTTGAGATTGAGATTGAGAAAGACCAGTTCATATTAACTAATTCTGCAAACTGCCATATAGTTGGAGCCACTTATTTGTGTTTGCAAAACTGAACAAAGTATTTTGATTACACATTTGTTTTCTCTGCCCAAAAGTCAGCTCCCGTGTGGCTGAGGTAAATCTCAAATGCAGTTAATATATGTAGTTGTTTCTTACCAAAAAGGAATGATATATTTAAATAAAGCATTGCCTTCTAATCACTGCAATTTTTTTGGATGTTATGTTTACACAGAAAAAATCGACAGAACCAGATTCAGCCATTACAATACCTTAACAGAATCCTTTTGTGTTCAGTGTAAAGATTTTATCCACGCAATTGCATAAACTCTGTGTGTGTAAAGACGCTCGCCAAGCGACCTAAAAAAAAATCGATGTAGGTTATTGAATCAGACTGCCTGGCTCCTTCCCCTTCTGTACATTCATCGTAGGCGCATAAAACTTCAGGAAAGAGCAATCACAGTGAGCAATCACAGCTGGAAAATGAGGCTAAGAAACAGATGCCTTAGAAGGAAATCCAGTTCTTTCTCAGCCAAGACAAGAAAAAGAATGCAGAAATAGGCAGTTAGCATTAGCATTAGCACTCAGAATTATATACCACTTCACAGGTCTTTATAGCCCTCTCTAAGCGGTTTACAGAGTCAGCATTTTGCCCCCAACAGTCTGGGTCCTCATTTTACCAAGCTCGGAAGGATGGAAGGCTGAGTCAACCTTGAGCTGGTGAGAATCAAACTGCCAAACTACTAACAGTTGGCAGTCGGCAGAAGGAGCCTGCAGTACTGCATTCTAACCACTACACCACCACAGCTCAGTTCCTTCAAGCAGAGGTGACCCTAATGCAGACAGAGTACCAGGTCAGCTATCGAAAGTTATCAACTTGATCCCCCCCCCACCACAAGCCCCTTAGATCAGGGGTCCCCAACCCCCAGTCCATAGACTGGCACTAGTCCGTAGCATGCCAGAAACTGGGCCACACAAACCAGCGAAGCCCATCCATGGCCCTCTCCGGTCCACAGAAAACCTCTCTCCACGGAACTGGTCCCTGATGCCCCATAGGGTCGCTCCCTTAAATAGGAGAACCGTGCCTTTGTTCTCTGAAGTCAGCAGAAAGACCCCCCTCTCTCCTTAAACATCCTTATAAGGTGTAATTGGTTGCCTCTCCACTAGGGGGCACTCTAGAGCCAGGTTAGTTGTTTATTTGTTTGGCATATGGCGATGTTACACTAGCCGGGAGATTACAATGCTGATACATAGTCATAGTTTGGCTGCCCAGACTGCTAGCCTGTTTAGTTCACACACAGCGTCCTGCAGAGTCATCTGCGGCCTTCTCCCTTCATTAAAGTCACCTTGCAAACAGAGTCACATCCGGGAAGGTCCAGTGCTGGTGGGGTTCCAACCACCTGCACGAAGCGCTGGTTCAATTTCCCACCGAAGTGGTACCTAGTTATCTACTTGTATATAACAAGCTTTTGAACTGCTCGGCAGGCAGAAGTTAAGCCAGGTACCCTCCCGAGTTGCAGTTTTCCACTTATTTCCTGCTTAATTAGCATGATAGTTATAAGTAGCATGGAGGAAAGGATCTTTTGTTTATTGTGGGGTCCCTGGTGCTCTCTGAGTTTAGTTGTTTCCTTGCAGATGTTTCATTACCCAACTAGGTAACGTCATCAGTGCTAGATTTTGTTTATGAATGGGTCGAATCTCTGGCCTCCAGAGAGTAATGTTTACCTGAATGGGCTGCTACCTTTAGCTCATTTTAAGCTCTGTGTCAAGTTTGTAATTTTTCGCCTTTTGCCCTGGAAACAACTGTGAAGTTGGGACATGAGGAACAAGGGAAGACTGAATGACACAGAAAGTTTGATTTCCTTTCCACGGGGGGGAGGGAGGGAGGGGGAGAGGGAAGAAAAGAGAACCCACAAAGCAGATTTCAGGACTTCATATTTGCCTCCCACTATTTCCTTGCCATTCCCACGTCATTTCTAAGGCTCCCTGTTCTCCCGGTTTCTCCATAAAATGCCTCAGAAATCATTCTTTCTCAGCACTTCTAACGCAGGAGATAATAATACCTGCTGCACGGAGCAGCAGTGGCCAGTGATGGCAACATGGTGGCTAACAGTTGAATAGCCAAAGTCCTAGATCAAATCATCCCACAGCAAAGCCAAAAGAAGCCAGGCTTATTTTGCAGGGGTGTTCTGACTGCCTGTAAAGGAACTTACGGTGGCTGAAAGGAAAAGGAAATGTTCAGAACATCACAAATGGAGAGCAGAGAGACATTTCAATGTCAAACTTATTTGGGAAATAGGCACCTGTCCAGTTTCACTTTCTAGGACCGGGGTCTCCAAACTTGGCGACTTTAAGACTTGTGGACTTCATCTCCCAGAATCCCTCAGTCAGCATGGCTGGCTGAGGAATTCTGAGAGTTGAAGTCCACAAGTCTTAAAGTCACATAGCTGGCTGAGGAATTCTGGGAGTTGAAGTCCTTAAGTCTTAAGGTCACCAAGTTTGGACCCCTGTTCCAGGAACAAAGAGGATCAAAGGACACACAAAGATACCACTTTAACAGATTCTCTAGCAAAGGAGGGTGGGAGTTTTGCTGATTCCTTTTATTTCTTGACATTAAACCTGACCAAAGAAGTTCCTTGCGTCTCTCGCTTCCCTTGTCAAGCGCTGCTTTTGGGGATTGGCACTAGGAGGGCACATTGTAACTAAACGTGCAAACAAACACAAAAAATTATAAAAACAAGATGTGCGCGTTGATGACAATGGTGTCATCCTGTTCCTTGGCCATTTCCCAGTTCCAGTCCCTCTTTAGTGAAACCCAGCAGTTTGTATTTATTTAATGTATATATTTATTTGCTAAAGATCTGCCCCATCTTTCGTTCAGGAATTCCACCAATTTTTCCCCAGAAGAACAACTGCACGTGGCTGAGAGTTGCAGGCTACATCAGCAACTGTGTTTGAGGCAGTCAGATATTCCCTCTTAGAGCTATAAAAATTAAACAGCAAGGTCTTTTTTTTACTCACTCTCCATTACTCTTACCCCTCCCTTTTTTTTTACTGCATTTTCTTTTTTTAAAAAAAAATATCTGAAGATAAAAACCATAATTGCTCTAAATGAATACCAGCTCATTTGGAGTGCATTATATGACAGTTTGCACTATAAAAGCCTTTCTCTTGCTGCAATTTGTTGGCCACACAACCAGCAGTCCAGGATGGTGGGGAGGGGGAGTTTGCGTTTATTTAACGCATCCTTAATGCATAACATCCGGAGGGTTTATTTTCCTATTCTAAATTACTTTCCCCTAATTGAACGAGTACCAGGAAAAAGAGGGATGGATGCCAATTTCTGTCAAATGCCAACTTTTAAGGGAGCTGCAATTAAATATATCCTTCAAGGCTTCTGGTTCAGACAACGACTTATTTATATCTTCCCAGTCCTGAAAACTTGCAAAGTGGAGACTTGCTCATTCAACCTCTTTGAATATTAGCTAACTAAAGGACCCACATCCCTCTTGGCGTTGCTGCCATTCGCTTCCATCTCGACTTCAGCCATTATCTCGTCATTGAGACACTTGAACTGCCAATCAGCTTGGCAGTTCAAGATAAGGCCAATTCCTACTACGTTGGCTTCACCGGAGTTTTGTTGCTAGGTCAAGCCCAGTCAATTAGTGGTGCTCCTTCACAAGTTGGAGAAGTTTCCCAAAAGGTACTGTGGTTAGCTCTGTCAAAATGAGCACGTCAAAGGCAAAAGCCAAGTGCCAGGGAACAAAATGCATTAGAAGACTGGCTTGAAGGATTGCAGAAATCCCTGCTGTTAATGTGTCAAATTTGTGTTCATTTAATTGGGGGTGGGGTAGCTAGGTCTCCTCTTTTTTAAAAAAAGGCAAATCAAACTGGATCTTAGCATGACTCTTATTAGTGCCATCAGATTATGGTCCTTTGGCAGAAGCCTCCAGGTTCTCTTACAAACTCTTTGTTGCCAACCTCTCCTCGGAGCTCTCCAACAGAGACTCACAATATTAATTCCTGCATGGCCTTTCCTAGGAATATATATATATATATATACATATTTTATTGAACAAAAACACTTCTAAAATTTGCTTCACTTGCAAAGTCCCTGGCCACAGGTTGCTACATTTATTTGCAATCAACTAACCTTCATCTTTTAGAATAGCTGCAGAACTCAATATTTTAAGGCTATATAAAAATACAGTACACATAGTACACATATATAAAATACAGTACAGTTCACACCTATATATACTATACACAACCATACATATACTGTACATATTTAAATATGTATGTGTGTGTAGTGCACACGTACATATCCTTATAATATTGAGTTCAGCAGCTCTTCTAAAAGATGAAGATTAGTTGATTGTGGCGTCACTTGCAAATGAATCAACATATCGATATATAATAAAATAATAAAGGATCCTGGGTGCTCTCTGAGCTTGCTTGTTTTCTTGCAGACATTTCATTACACAACTAGGTAACATCATCAGTTCATATAGTAGTGGCTTGCCTGTCAGTGTTAGTGGGGATGGTCTTGGAAGTTTTGGGGTTGGACTGTTTACTGTTGGCTTGACTGGGGGGTTGTTTACTGATTGTCAATCTGATGTTAACCTTGGAGTTAATCTATGCTGATCTGGGTGCTGATGGCTGGTGAGGAGGTGCTGGGGTCTTTTTGTTCCTTTTTGGGGCAGGTGATAGTATCTTTTGCACAGTCTATAGATCTCGTTAATGTCTACGTGTCTATTGATGGCTGATTTGTCAGAGTGCCAGGCCTCTAGAAATTCCCTGGAACTTTTGGACTTGGCTTGATCTAGGCTACTCACATTTTCCCAACTGAAGCTATAGATAAATCTGTCTTTATGTTGTGAAATTAAAGAATTTTCATTATGTCTTCTGACTGCTAGTTGCTAATAAATTTTAAGAAGTTTAAAGAGCAAGAAAGTAAGAATGGGCCGTATGAGAAGAAGAAAAGTAGGAAGAGTCAGAGCAAGCTAAAAATAGCAAGCTGGTTGACTGCCAAGAACTGGATTAGATTCAAGGTCAATAAACAAGGAGAGAGAAAAAAAACCTAGTTTGAATATCCCTTATCTGAAAGGTAAACAAACTTTGATAGTTGCTATAGAAAAAAAATGTTTTCAGGAACTGCCTCACTTAGATCAGCTAATAACAGCAACTGGGAGAGGGACCTTGGAGTCCTAGTGGACAATCACTTGACTATGAGCCAGCCATGTGCAGCAGCAGCCAAAAAAGCTAACACAATCCTGGGTTGCATAAACAGAGGCATAGAATCAAGATCACGCGAAGTATTAGTACCGCTTTATAAAACCCTAGTAAGCTAAGTTTGGTCACTATATCACAAAAAAATGGAATTGATTACATTGAGTTGATGCAGAGAGATGTAAGGCCGCTGTTTGTTATCTTACTGGAACAATTCCAAACATTTGCCATGGGAAATGTTTTTCCTTTGGTGTCTGCCATTGCCAAGCTGCCCCCTCCTCTTGATTTATGAGACAGTTTTCCCTCCCTGTTTTATTGCTTTATTTCCCCCCCACACTTTTTTTTTTTATTTCTGAAGGAAAACAAGCATGGGAAATAATCTGCTCCCCATCACCTAGAGTGACAGACTTGAAATCCTTTGCCTGTGAACATGTATGCTTACGTCATTTGTTGCTTATGCATTAGTCTCGCCCACCTTTCTGAGAAGTATAAATATGAGTGCATCCCTTTTTTGGATGGGGTCTCTTTCAATAGTGTTTGGAGGGAGTCCCACCAGCCCATGCTGTCTTATAAACACTGCAGTAAGTCTTGATTGATTGATTGATTTTTAACTCTTTTGTTACTTTATAAGTAACTCAAGGAGATAAACATACCTAATACTGTTTCCTCGTTCTATTTTCCCAACAACAATAGCACTTAGCACTTAGACTTATATACAGCTTCACAGTGTTTTACAGCCCTCTCTAAGCGGTGTACAGAGTCAGCATTTTGCCCCCGACAATCTGCATCCTCATTTTACTGACCTTGGAAGGATGGAAGACTGAGTCAACCTTGACCGGGTAAGAATCGAACTGTTGAACTGCAGGCAGCCACCAGGCAGCAGAATAAGCCCGCAATGCTGCATTCTAACCCCTGCGCAACCCTGTGAGTTGGGGGTTGGGCTAAGAAAGAGTGATTGGCTTAAGGTGAACCAGCTAGCTTTTATATACCTAAGGCAGGACTGGAACTCACCATCTCCTGATGATTGGCCCAAAGTCATATACTGTAGCTGGCCTTCATCTCTAATGCAAGACGAGAACTCACTGTCTCCTGGTGATGGGCCCAAAGTCATACAGCCAGCTTTTATGCCCAAGGCAGGACTAGAATTCACATCTCCTGGTTTGTAGGCCAGCACCTTCACCACTACACCAAATTCTCCCCAGAATCAACTATTGCAACACAGGTTTTCACTGTGAAATGGCAAAGCTGAACTCATGGTGCCTAAGGCTGGTCCAGGAACCCTCTGAATCCATACATCTTGCCCTCTTCCAACTAACCTGGTAGTTACTACTCCCACTGCATCTCCTTCTGGGGGGTACCTTTGCCTGTTATACTTTCCCCTTAACCCCAGCACATGAGATGTATAGAGTCCACATAGCTGTGTAACACACACACACCCGGCAAATTAAAAGTAAGTCTGATTAAAAATGAAATAAATTCTATTGCACCACTTCTTGGGACCAGTATTAAGGCATGTGACTAGGAAAAATAACCCCCCACACACATCTCCTGTGGGAGCTAGATCAATCTCACAAGGTATAAATAGAATCAACCTTTATTTGAAAAGAAAAGAAGTGAAGAAAAGAAGAGACAAACATTTCTTTTTAATGTTACGCAGCCACGTGCAAGACATTCATCAGTGGAGGAGGTAAAAATACAGACCTGCTAAAATTACAGGCAGCAGCTTAAAAGAGACGACAATAGAAAAACCTAGAGGAAAAGATAAAGATCTGATAGATCACAGGATGATGTCGGCCTGCTTCTGGTGAGAGGCTACTCTGATGTTCAGATGTTCTGAGTTGTACACACACACAAAAAAAATGGAACGGAGTTTGTATAAACAATAATGATCAAAGATGGGAGATTTAAATACCCAAAGTCAAAAGTATTTTATGGAATATTTGTAACTAAATGTTTTTCCCTCTATCTGTTTTAAAGATAGCCATTGTTCCTGAAACAGATTTTTCCTTTCTCTCAGTTCTTAAATTATTTGACTCCCAGCACTGGCCTCACCATATAGCCATGCCAGCCACATGACCACGGACGCATCTTTGGACAATGCTGACTCCCTCAGCTGGGAAACAGAGATGAGCGCACACACCCCCCCCAAAGGTCAGACACAATTGGCAGAGGAAACTTTTGCCTTATTGTTTAACCTCAACCTCAATCTCTGAGGTCAACAATTGGGCTGAGGTCAACAATCTCTGAGGTCAACAATTTCCCTTGCTAAGCAAGGGGGTTATTAAGTGAGTTATGCCCGGTTTTACTCTCATCTTCACCACCATTATTAAGTGACTCACACACACACCCTTGTTAAATGAATTGTGTGGTATTAAGGGAATCGGACTTCCCCTATTGACTTTGCTTGTTGGAAGTGGGCTAGGAAGGGCGCAGATGGCAATCACTTGAACCCGGGACGCTGCAACCATTGTAAATGAACGTGCCACCCGGAGTCACTTGACACATGAGATGGGCTGCATATAAATAAATAAATAAATAAATAAATAAATAAATAAATAAATAAATGCTAGTGGCTGTGCCCAAATTTTGATCACATGACCGTGGGGATGTTGCAACAGCCGTTAAGGGTACGGACCGGTTGTCCGTCACTTTTTTCAGCCCCTTTGTAACTCCAAATAGTTGCTAAATGAATGGCTGTAAGTGGAGGATCTGTCTTATGCCTGTTGATGGATCCAGAAGTAAGAACAGACGGTGAAGTTAGAGACTAAGTGGCTTAAGCATCTTTAGTGGACTTGCTGTATGGTAAGTTACTCAGGCGGTCTGGGTTTGCACTATGCACTAAGAACGGAAACAAGATTAAAAGTAATTAAGTTCGATATGCACAAAGAAGCCACAAAGCCATTAACCAGCCAACTGCAGCTGATGCAGAGCATCAAATGGAATCAGCAGGGCAGGGGAGGTCCATGGAGGCATTTTGCTGGGGGGGGGGGAGGATCACTCTGTGGGAACAGCAGCAGGACACCTAGCAACTTTCTAGTCAGTTTTCAGCTATCCTGGCCAATATTTCTCGACTGGCCAGGAAGATTATTCCGGTCACATCCACAGCGGCCAAGAGATTTATTGACTGCTCTCTTCTCCATCACAATCCAGCAGAATTTTTTTTTTTCACATAAGCTTCACAGCGCAAAACTGGCAAGAAAAAGGACAGGAGTGAAAAAAAGAGAATAAGAGGAAGACCATCTCAATTGTGTGGTACTGTAAGTGTTTCGATTTATCCAGGGTACAGTGTGGCAGAAGAAGGCATTGGAGGTCAGGCACACAGGAATGAATGGGAGATTTTTGTCAGGGTAAAGCAGGGTGAAAACAACTCACGATGTATGGAAAAGAGGAGGGACTTTGACTGCACAAGCGCAGTGGCCATCTTGACTTTTTTGGGGGGCTGGACACCCCTAGAATGAACTCTCCTGCCACTTGGACCATAGTGTGGCACATCCAGTTTCTTAGCTGCAAGCATGGTCAAAATATTTATCCCTTTGCTAGATTTTACTCCTTAAAAGATTCAATTCCACAAAAAGGTATAGTTTAATTAAATAATAACAATTAAGTAAAAGGTGCACACCCCAACCTAGCCCTTTCTTCCCCCAATCTGATGTTCTCTAGAGCAGGGGTCCCCAACCCCCAGTCCGTGGACTGGTACCAGGCCACGGCACACCAGCAACCAGTCCGCACAAAGAAGCAAAGCTCCATCTGCAGGATGCAGGCAGCACACAAAACCACGCACCCTCCGGTCCGCGGAAAAACCTCTCTCCACGGAACCGGTCCATGGTGCCCAAAAGGTGGGGGACCTCTGCTCTAGAGGTATTTGAACTTCAGTTTCCATAATTCCCAGAGAGCATAACCTATTTGGAAGCACCAAGATTGGGAAGGGCTGATTCAGCCAATTAAAGTCTATCTGATTCCTAAATAGAAACAGCTCTTTCCCCCCCCTTGGTTTCTTGCCTTCTTTCAAGTGCCAGTGCAGGAACTGGAGACTTCTGCTAAAAAGCCAGTGTCCTGTCAATTTATTGTGGCTTTTTGTGGTATATCTGGCCTTCTCAAGTGGGAAAAGCTGTCGCTCAGGGCAGCCATGCCTGGCTCCTCATAGCAGGAAGACTCTGGAGATTTAAGAGTGTGATGGAGAAAGGAGGTCATCCTGTAGACCGGAGTTTCATGCTCTCAAGAACGTTAAGCCATGTGAACTTCAGCTCCCAGAATGCTGACTGGTCACACATTTTGTAGGTCGAGGTCGAGAAACATGGCTGTTGACTATGAGGTGACCTCTGGACTGAAATCAGTTACATCATTGTCACCAGCAGCTGATGATGTTATCCATTGTGCACTCGTGAAAGCCGCTCCAGTAGCTTCTGTTCACAGCTGGCTTGGCAGGAGACAACAGGTTCTGCATACAGAAAGACCCCACAGGTTTTCTGGCTTCAGATAACAGAGCAGGAAAGAGAAGACCCCACCCCAGCCATGGAGGGTCAACAGTTGAGTTCAGGAAAACCCAGCAGTTCTTTGCCTTCTAACTTTTTTTTTCAAAAAGAAATTATTGATTTTATATTGTTACATTTGATTAGTGCTTAATAAACATCGTGTTGGCTGGGTTAGTTTGTTTGCTTAATAATACAAGTTACATTCTTAGTCTCTACCCCTTTTTTCCAACCATTGATAAAATAAATGCCATGTTTGAAAATATTCTGTATCTTCTTTCTCTTTGATCCTCAGTGTAAGTCTGTCCATTTCAACACAGTCCAATATCTTCTTGATTTTCATCTAGTGGCGTTTCTTCATTCTTCCAGCAAATACAATCCTCACTGCTGTTAGTACATGCCATGTTAAATATATGCTTTGCTTATCAGATTTTTCTGGTATTATACCTAGTAAGAAAAGTTCAGGTTTAAAATCTACATGTTTTCCTAACATCTTTTCCAGCCAAATGTGTATTTTTGTCCAAATTTTTTTTTTGCTTTAACACAGGTCCACCACAAATGATAATACGGGCCAGACTTTTTATTACATTTCCAGCATTTACTAGACATATTTTTAAACATTTTTGCTAATCTAGCAGGTGGTAGGTGCCATCTATAGCACATTCATTGCCACTGTAAACTTCAAACAGTCACTAAATGAACTGTTATAACTGGAGGACCACCTACAGCAGGGGTGTCAAACTGCCGGCCCGCGGGCCAGTTGCATCATATGGAGGCCATGTCCACCCCAGCTCCAGCAATGCAAAAAAAAAGTTGCGATACGTCGCAACACATCACGTGACACGTCAAGTTTGACACCCGTGATCTATAGTATTCCTGGAATCTCTGTGATGTCTGCTTTTTTTACCTGGCCTACCTTGAAGGATTGACGGATGAGAAAATCACGCATCACACGCTCAGAGGCAGTTCCTTCTTACTGCAACCTCACCTGGCAACTGGCCATTGTGATCCAGGTCGATGGAACGTGTTGTCACTACTGATGAGTTACTCTTACGGGGAAATGGATGCCAGTAGGGCTAAGGGTCTGATGCAAGGAGATGGCTCCCTTGCCACAAAGCTGGTGTGGGAAGTCAGCCGCCCCCCCCCCCGAGAAATAAATATTTTTGGAAATATTTAAAAGGCAGAATTTATTTCCCTAAAGGATTTTAACAGCAGAAATCAACCCTGCCCCCAAGCCTCTCTGTCCCAAACAGAAGCCAAGTCTGCAAAAATGCAGATGTGATAATTTTGTCAGAAAGACTGGAGTCAGGAAGCTGGAAGAAAGATCCCTAGAATCAACACCAAAAATCTAAGAGTCATCAGCCACAGCCACAGGGAAGCAGGATGTGACCCTTGGGACTTAATAAGATTAACCCACCACCATCAAAATACCAGAAAGACACACACAGACTCAGGTCAAAGTTCATGCCACGGGAACAACTCCAAACAAAAGGCTCCAGAGGGTATAAAAACCCACTCCCTACATGTGCTCTCTCTCTCTTTTCTTCCAGAGCCATCTTCCTGTCTGGCTCTCCTCTTCAATAAACTGCAACCTTCTTCCTAAAGCAGTCACCATGTTGTTTATTCCCGGCTTGGACTGAACCACACTGGCCTCTCCAGGTTTTTTTTTAAAAAAAAAAACCTTGGAGAGCTGATATTCATCAGGCTCACCGTTATGAGGCTCAAGCAAGTGATGAGAAACACAGAAAGGGGCTGCTTCATGCCCAGTTCAAGAGTTGCTACAAATTCTGCAAATGCTGCTTTTGGGCCAGAAAACCCAGGTTGAGTGGCTTTAAACATGCCTCTGCACAGCTGTTCAACAGGGCTTTGCTGCCCCCTGCTGGTTTAAACAGGAAACAGCTGTTTCTTGCATTTGGCTAGATGATTTCTGGCTATTCCTCCCAGATGTGGGAAAATAGGGGCGCTCAAACTGCCGCCTGTCAAATCATTGGAGGAGCACAGCAGGTGAGGAACAAGGAGGGGATGAAAGTGGATAGGATTTAAATCTGAATTCTAGAGCTAGGTGGATACAGGCAGTCCTTCACTTACAAGGATAACTGGGACCAGAATTTCTGTCGCTAAACAAGGGGGTTGTTAGGTGAGCCGTGCTCCATTTCATGACTTTCTTTACCACGGTTGTTACGTGGATCGTGCAGTTGTTAAACATATCTGGCTTCCCCCGTTGACTTTGCTTGTCTCAGAAGCCAGCAGGGAAGATTGCTGCAACTGTCCTGACTACACACGAACTGGCAAGCGCCTGGATTTTCATCGCCTGACCGTGGGGATCTGCAACCATCGTAAGTACAAGGATGATGGCAAGTCGTTTTTCTTAGTCCCGTTGTCATTTTGAATGGTCGCTAAACAAAGTCAAGGACTGCCTGTATTTGAGGCCATCAAGTCGACTCCAGGACCGGTCAGGAATCCAAATTTAAATCCAAGCCTCCACATTAAAAAAAAAAAACAGGCAGAGCTTCAATCTACCCACCGTGAGCATCATTTTGACTTTTCTGACCACAGCCTCCACCCCCCACCCCCCAACTTCCTTTCTACCTTTCTGTAATTCAGGATCCTTGTTCTGCATCCTTTGCTCTGGGGAACAAGAGAGAGAGGAGCCAAAGGACAGATTGTAGGCATGCCTGCAGGTTGTCCCTGGGTCTACAGGGTAGTTCTCAACTTACAACACTTGGGAACAAAGTTTTGGTCAGTAAGTGATGCATTTGTTAAGTGAGTCAAAGCCACTTATCCTGAAAGGCACTCACAAAATCCACCCTCTGTCTTTCCTTTCTTTTACTTGTCTGGGCTCCGAAGAATGGAGAAAGATGGGGAATCCATTTCAGGGTCTTGGGAAGGTTGATGGCCTCCCTGTGAGTCAAATACAACAGGGGTGCTTCAGACTGCACCCGTGATTAGGAAAACTGTCCCTCTCCAATAGAGTTAATCAGCAGCATTTTTCCCTTTATGGCAGCTGCCAGCTGTATTAACATAATTAATTATATTAGGGGCCCGGTAGATTAGCCAATTATGAAAGTGCCAATGTTCTGATTTTCTTTTAATTAATTTGTTTTGTTTACAATGCAGCAACATCTGTCAAGGCCCCAGTGGACTAGAGCCGGAATAAGACAGAACACATCTCTCTGGGACACAGAATTCCTCCACAAAATGTCACTGTCTTTTAAAGTACTCTTTTATTTCTAGGATGTTGTTTAAATACATATTTTCGGCAACTGGTCGCCCTTTGTTCTCCTCACCTAGAGCATTTTTCTCTCTCTCCATAAACATTAGTCAGGTGTTGTTGGCCCCACATTTTTTTAAATCACTTTGGGTGAAATCCATTGATAGAGCTGAGAAATTTAAATGCTCTGATGGCTTTACAAAAAATGACCTATTTTGAAATCATTTTAGTTCAGCCACTAAAACTGAAGATCTGATTCTCAGCTTTAAAAAAAAAATGAAGACAGTTTGAACACAAATCAGAGGGGGTTTTTATAGTTGGTCAAACCCTCTTTGTGACTTTTGCTATTGTTCCAACCGTTTGCTCACTCTTGTCTAAAGAACACAAGAAATCTTGATGAAAAAACAATGAGACCCGATGTCTTTTTAAAATCACTTTGAATGTGGATTCCTCTGCCTCTGGCCTGCATTTTAATGAGAGTCATTAAAGCAATTAATGCTGGCATAAGAGAAAGCTCTTTTGAAAATTCGCTGCTGCTTTAGGTCAAGTCAATTGCTAGGTTGGTGAAATTAACATTAAAACTTTCTTTATCAAAAATGAAGGTGGGGGGGATACTGAGACAGGAGTCTTAGTAAATCTCCTTCCAAAAAACATTTCACTCTCCAAGGATGTGTCAAAAAAGGGGGGGAAAGGGTATCTCCAGACAAAATTAATGGCTTTGAAGACATTTGCATATATTTGAAAATATTTCTCTTAAAGTCTTAAAGTCAACAGTTTATTAAGTACCAAGGAATTCTGAGTTCCATCTGGAAAACATGAGTGGCCAAGGATGCAGCAAATTTGTCACCTGAGCCAAGCCATCCATACCATCAGCTCAGGTGATGTTACAATACAATACTTGCTAATCCTTGAGATTAGGGACAAATGCTAATATTGGAATCTTTGTTATGGATATACTAGCAAAACTCTTCTGTCTGTGACCTTTAACTGGATGAAACTGAGCATCACAGGACAACAGTTTTTGAACCAAGATACCTCAGATGAGCTAATGTATGGAATGCATCCAAAATCTGGGATACCAGAACCCTGTGGAACTAACATTTGGCAAATTTTATAAAACATTTTATGACACAATAGGGTTAGGTCACCATGAACTCGGAGAGCAAAATGACTATGTTTCCTGGTAAAATATATGGGAAAATCCCATTGGAGGAAAATTCCACTTAGGGTTAGGGTTAGGTCACCATGAATCAAGAGACACCATGAATCAAGAGACATCGCCAACAAATTCAGAGTGCTGGGGAATGGTTAGGAAGGCACTGACTTTTCTAGGATGCCTTATCTATGTTTCCTGGTAAAATACATGGGAAAATCCCATTGGGGAAAAATTCCACTTAGGGTTAGGGTTAGGTCACCATGAACTCATAGAGCAAAATGGACATCGCCAACAAACTCGGAGTGCTTGGGTATGGTTAGGAGGGCACTGACTTTTCTAGGCTGCCTTATCTATGTTTCCTGGTAAAATACATGGGAAAATCCCATTGGGGAAAATTCCACTTAGGGTTAGGGTTAGGTCACCATGAACTCATAGAGCAAAATGGACATTGCCAACAAACTCGGAGTGCTTGGGTATGGTTAGGAGGGCACTGACTTTTCTAGGCTGCCCTATCTATGTTTCCTGGTAAAATACATGGGAAAATTTGAAGTCACATCTGGCAAACCCACTTCTGCTATATCTGTTGGTACACAAATCTTACATACCTTCTACAGTGTCAGATTCTAGAAGGGGTGTGCAACACTGATTCATGGTGTCTCTTGATTCATGGTGACCTAACCCTAACCCTAAGTGGAATTTTCCTCCAATGGGATTTTCCCATATATTTTACCAGGAAACATAGACATTTTGCTCTCCGAGTTCATGGTGACCTAACCCTATTGTGTCATAAAATGTTTTATAAAATTTGCCAAATGTTAGTTCCACAGGGTTCTGGTATCCCAGATTTTGGATGCATTCCATACTTTAGCTCATCTGAGGTATCTTGGTTCAAAAACTGTTGTCCTGTGATGCAATACTGTTCTTCATGAGGATGGCCTTTGAGTGGCGCACCTGAGACAGTTCTCCAAAACATTTGAAATAATTTGAAATAATAACATTTGAAATAATTTGAAATAATAATTTGAAATAATTCAGTCTTGTCAACATTATGATTATTCCACAAACCTGAAAATAAATCGATCCTCAAAGAATTCTTGAGACTTCCGTCTTGGAAAAACAGGCCTAGAGCATTTTCTCAAGGAGGGGGCAAGATGGCCCACCATGCTGTCCGTTGAAAGAAAGAAATGTCATTTTCTATTAAACTACACCATCTGGTGGCCAGAATAAGAGGCTGCTGCCTTAGCCTTGGCCAAAAGCACCGGCTTCATTTGGACACTGAGAAGAACTGGACGGGAGAGATTTTCTAGAGACTTTCCTTCACAGCTTCCATTTTTGTTGGTGGAGATACCGTCAGGGGTGTGCGTGGCCTGCTTGCGCATGTGCAGTCGCTACCGCCAAGCCCCAGCAGCCCCACAGCTCCAATTGACTCTCCCCTGGGTTTACCTGGCATTGTCACTTCAGCTCACACACACACACACACACACACACACCTACTCACCTCCTCCTACTAGGCTGCTTGTGGCCCAGATCTAAACACATCACGGGCCGGATGTGGCTCGCGGGCCTTGAGTTTGGCACGTCTGTTCTAATGCATCCTACAGTGAGAAGGGAGTTGGACTAGACCAGTGTTTCTGCAGTCTTGGCAACTTTTAAGATGTATGGATTGCAACTCCCAGCATGCGGTCTGGGGAATTCTGGGAGCTGAAGTCCACACACCTTAAAGTAAAGATTGAATTACTCAAAGGCCCCTTACAGTTCTGACATTGTATTCAGAAAACAAGTATTCCAACTTTCTCCTTACCTCAGCACAGGTAAAGAAAGATTTTTTACAAAAAAAAAAAAAACCCTCAAACTCCATAATCTTACAAAAGTAATTAAACCTTTATTCTTTTAATTTAACACTTTAGAATGCTTTCTTAACATGAAAATACATGTTAGGTACAATTGTGTCTTCTAATCAGACAACAACTTCAACCCCAACGCAATCCTCATTTTCCTCATGGAATCTGCCTCTTGCCCACATACTTATTCAGAGTCATCAGCATATAACAGAAAAACAGAAAACTATCCATCTCTTTTTGCCCTGGAAATGACCAAATGCCAATTTCCATTAACTTCATGGAAAATGCTCATTTTACGTCTTGAGTTTACAATGGTTTCTGGTGAGCCAATTTGGCTACCTGTTTGTCACGACCACGGTATGAGATGGGCGTACTAGGATTCAGACAACTTACAGGATCCAACTCAGTGTTTCTCAATCTTGGCGATTTTAAGATGTGTGGACCTTTAACTCCCAGAATCCCCTACTGGCTGGGGAAGTTGCCAAGATTGAGAAATACTCATCGAAATGAACTTTTAAACCCCGATCGATGCACAATTAAAAGCTAAACCTATCCTAGCCTCTTAGAATGATAAGGAATAAATATGCAAGCAGGTTACGAGAGTAATGAAAACTCCTTCACCTGCAGCTTATTCCACCCCTATTTCTACCCTGTTTGCTCTCAAGAGAGCAGTTGTCCCCTCTTTTACAGCTTTAAACTGCCACCATCACATCCGTCGCCCTCCCAAGCATCTCAAGTTGGTCCTATGTAGCGTCCACCATCTTGCTGGACTGGAAACGACTCTGTTCCTGTTGGAATTTGAGACAGTGCAGAGATCATTTCCTGTGTAAGGAGACTACATGATTGAGCTTCCAGATTTTGAATGTTGGACTGCATCATTGTCTGGATGAGAGATAACATTTCCTGCACAGATGAGTTATGCCCTCCAATCGTGTTGGTGTAAGGAATTTGGGGTGGAAGTTGAGCCTGACGTTCATCAACAGGTGTCACAACTTCAGCACAAAAGACACTCGGTAAAAGTAGATTTTCAAAGGTGTTTATTCCTTGGGCTCCATACGCCATATGAGTTCCCTGTTGATCTGGATGTAAAACTCCAGAAGGTAAAAGAGGCCCAAGCATGCTACAGAAATCTGATGGAAGAGGATCAATGCAAAACTGTATCTCTTCCTTATTCTGACATGGCGGAGCTCCCAAAATTTCCAGGGTTAAATTGCCCAACTGCTCTCCAGTTGAAGCAGAATCTGTTGTCAAAGAAGGTTGGCTGACTTCATCTCTTGCATCTTGCTGGCAAGAAGTGGAAGGCGCTCTACACACTGTGCCTCTTTTGAGCTGTTCTATGAGATCAAGAAGACTGTCAACTGTCAGCTCCTCTTGCTTTGGAAGGCTTGTCGGGCCTTCCCCAGAGGAAGGCTGCGGGGTCTGTTCCTGACCAACATCTGCCTGTAAACGTGAAGGGAGAGTGAAACAGCTGTTTTCCGGGCTGACCTTAGAAGTGACTCTCTTTTTCTTGGCTGTAGGTGGAAGATCATGATGTGTCTTCAGCCTGTCCAGAAGAGTTCTTCTGGGCAAAATTAGCCCCAGTAGCAAAGCTGGGTGGCATCGATGAAGGCCTGTGGAAAAAACACAAAGCCGTGGAATTAAAAAGAGACGCCCAGGCACAAGAAGCGTTTTCAGCCATTTTTAAAAGAAGCACTTTCTCTTCACTGGTTGCCAATGCTGAAAAGAATGAAGTTAGTGGGGCAGAATGCCAACGTTAAGAAGATCCTTCCCAATCTCAAGGCTGTGAAGAGAACAGCCAATGTTCTGCGGTCTTTTCTGCAGTAAAAGCAAAAGCCTACCATTTAAATCTAGACATACATGCGTAAATATATGGCGATGTGATGGAAAACCTTTTGGGCTTGACTGTGTCAAAAATTTGGCAAAATGGCTAACTTGACTCTAGTAGCATGTGTCTCTCTCTCTCACACACACACACACACATCCTGAACAAAAGAGAAACGTCTCTTCCCACAGTCATTCATAATTCAGTGCAACCTCTTGTTCACATGAGGTTGATGACACACAATTGCTGATATTATGGTCATTTGGCAGACTGTGGTTGCAGATATCCTCTACACTTAGTGCTCCTCTACTCCTTATCCTTAGTTATCCTCTACTCCTTAGTTCTCCTTTGCTGTGCAAACAACCAGCCCGTGCAGCAGTTGGGAGACAACTGAATTGTGCAGCTGCCATGTTCCCATTGTATTTGGCGAGCTGCGCTCTCTTTCATGCCACCATCAATCACACTTTTGAAGGTGACAAATCACATGCTGATATGGATGGGGAGAATCCACTTTAAGCTTTGGGCGGTGCAAAGTCACATATTTCTTGTACATTCGTAGCCGTTCACTTTCTTTGGTAATTCAAACAGGGAGAACAGTTGTTGTTGGATGTTGATGACACACTGGCGTGTCACGCAAAACGTCACGGTGTGTCACTTTTGACATGCATGTCATAGGTTCGCCATCACTGAGATAGATATATAGGCACAGGTGAGATAAATGAGATACAGAGATGGAGGTATTTATTTATTTAGCGTATAACAGATAAAGATACTGATTTCTGCAGACTGCCATAAGCACAACTATGTATATGGTTTTCTTCGTGTCTCCACTAAGACAATTAATCTAGGGCTGTTGTGTCCCCAAAGTCTTCCTATAAGCAGTTTCCTGAATACAGACACTCTGTAAGAGCCTGATGAGTTGTGATTGACTGCTCTGTGTATGTGAACATGAGCCTAAGACTGAAAATCAGGCTTGTCAGATACTATATTTTTTCTATCCTGGTCTATGGAGTAGAGCAGTGATGGCAAACCTTTTAGAGACTGAGTGCCCAAACTGCAACCCAAAACCCACTTATGCATCGTCGGGTGCCGGGTGGGTGTGGCCCATTGGCTAGGTGTGGCCCATTGGGTGAGTGTGGCCCACTGGGTGGGCGTGGCTGCAGTGGTAACGGCAGACTGAGTGGGACTAAAAAGTTCAATCAATCAATTCCAACTTTGCAAGATCTTTTTTTTTCCCCACGAGGTTGAAATTGACTGATTGATTCAACCTTTTTTTTTTTTTTTTTGCACACGGCGGCGGAGGCCTAAAGCGAAAAGGTTTTATAAAACCCAGCTGAAGGCCTAGGACTGGGGCGACAGTGCCTGTGCCCACAGAGAGGGCTCTGCGTGCCGCCTCTGGCACCCGTGCCATAGGTTCGCCACCACTGGAGTAGAGAGTTGGTCTCTGACAGAAGGCCACCTGAAGAGACTAGAAGCATTTGAAATGTGGATTTACAGGTGGCTGTTACGTAGAAGCTGGGTTGACAAGATCAGAAATGAGGTGATAAGCTGCCTGGGAAAGCCAAGGGAAATCATCAAAACAATTAAAAAACGAAAATTAGAATATTTCGGACATGTGATACGGCACCCAGAAAAATACGCCATACTCCATTTAATCCTCCAGGGAAAGATTGAAGGCAAACGAGGTCCAGGCAGAAGAAGAAGATCGTGGCTTCAAAATCTCAGGGACTGGTTTGGACAAAACTCAGCAGCACTTTTTCGTGCAGCTCCTGATAAAAACAGGATCGCCGACATGATCGCCAACGTCCGATAACGGATATGGCACAAGAAGAAGAAGAAGTGTATGTGAAGCCTATCAGATATAATAAAAACATCCTAACCTTTGCAAGTCAAAATTGACCAAGGGTAGGGGGAGATGGGGGGGGAGGGAGGAAAAGCAAAATGTTGGGTAATCTTGGGATTTCAAAACAAGCCTTTCAACTTGTTGGCCCTTATTTATCCAAAAGACTTAACTAACATTATAGAGCTGCTATACAATGCTTTACCTTAAGGCTTAATGTTCTGGTGTACAACTCTTAGAATCTTTTGCCTTAGATCCGAAGCAAAATGATGCAGTGGAGAAGGCTAATCTGCTTTATTTAGAAAATGATGGGATAAATTGCTTTGACCACCTGGTAGGCACTCCCCTGCCCGTTTCTCTTCACCCCTCACCCGAGATCTAAGTAAATAGCACACTGGGTAGCTGTGCATAGGATTCTCTGGCATTTTGCAATGCGAAGTGAAAGGACGAGGCCAGTTCCAAATGTCGATGGAGAAATTTTAATATCCTGTTCCAGTTGCCGCAGGACAATCAAATGCCGAGTTGTCTCCAAACAGGCACGCAAAGGTCATCATAACAAAGCCAGTGAAAATGACAGCACTGGGGGGGGGGGAGGTGGGAGATGACAGCTGAAGAAAGCAAACATCCTGAAAGGTCCAATCATCTAAGATTCTGCAAGAGTGCAGAATAGTCTCGCCTTGTGTAGAGGCTGATTGTAACCGGTACCCTGCATTGGAGATTCAATAAAGTTTAGTAAAAGTTCCAAAATTCCCACGTTTGCTCCTGAGGCATATAAAAGTATAGGAAACTGAATCATCCAGCAAAATCAAAATTGATCCCATCTACATAACACAAATGTTGGGGGCTAAGTCCACCTTCGCCTTTGAACTTCATGTGAAATATGAATTTTATGCGATTTTTCCCGCATGCGTTTTCAGTGGTTTCCCTCTTCAGTCACATTAAACATAACAAATTATTGGCAACTTTTAGAGGAGTTTTTATGACCTCAAAGATGCAGGTTGAGCATCCTTGGCATGGATGATACCCTCCTTGGTGCACATACCAGAGCTAACACTTCTGAGTCTTCTTCAGTCTTGTCTCCTTTGCCAACTATTGTTCCTTTTAATCAGAGCTCCCCAACCTTTCTGAGTTTGGCGGCCTGGAGGGAAAAAGAGGAGCAGGGAAATGTACATGCGCGTATGCCTGCGCATACGCACGCCCACATGCACAAAATGGATACATGCATGGTGGCAGCGCTAGCGGCTGCGCACATGCACAAGCGGCCGCACACACCCATGACGGTGCTGGTGGCGATGCTGGGGCCTGCGCACATGCACAAACGGGCCGCTAGTACCTATGTGACACTGGCGGCGGTGCTAGCACCCCATGCATGCGCAAACAGGGCCATTAGCACTCGTGCGGCGGCACTAGCGTGAGTGGGGAGGGTGCGTGCACACGTGCACACACTTGCCAGCCATTCCCGCAGCCTGATGGCAAATAGGCCACGGACCGGTACTGGGCCGCAGACCACAGGTTGGTGACCCCTGCCTTAAATGTAGGGGTTTCATGACCTAACTAAGCAACATCATCAGTACTAGCAGCTTTCTGCTGTGTCCTTTTTTTTTCAGATTTTTTTTTTCCATTTCTCTGATTTCACTTGAGCTCTCATACCTCAGCTGCAATAGTTCGGGTGCCACCAGATGGCAGCAAAAAGATGCAGAATACTCTCTCCTGTCATCTAGTGGCCATCCCAATGTCTGCAGTCCAGACATGGTAACTCTACAAAAACTGCTGAAACCAAGAGAAGTTCACTTGAAAGAGAACCCATAGTGGAGAGGTTGCATTAAATTACAATAGCCAAAGAAATAAAAGCAAAAAACACATCAATTTTCCTTGGCAAGAAGCTTATCTTACAAAGAATAGTTGTCCTGGTTTTGAGCTGTCCGGGTTCCTAAAAACCAACAACATAAAAGACACCTGGTCTGGTTCCTACCTGGTCCACCTACTGGGTGGAATTGGGAAGGCACCAATTGGTACGCTGGTAATGGCACCAGGAATATCTCCATCTGGTTACTTTCCGCAATGCCGTATCTCTGTCTGTTGTTCAGGTAGGTATACAATGTGTGGTAAGAACTGAAATCTCTGGATAAACTGGGACGGAATCGTATCACCCCCATTTCCTAAATGGAAAGGTAAGAAATAGGCCATTAGCTGATGGGAAATCATTTGTCTATATAATATATAGTTTTTCTTGCAAGAATTAATGCAAGGGCTGCATTGTGTGCTCAGAGACTTACTTTATGTTAAGAGTTACATTGGCAAATTAAGCCTAACCCAAGAAATAACTGAAGAAGTAGAGACTGCAGAAAACTTTGACCTTGTGAGTATAGAATTTACATCCAAGGGGTGCCTTCATAAGCTAAACAGGGAGGATTTCAAGAATGGAAATACTGAAGGGGAAAAAATTCTTCAGAAGGCTTGGGAGAGTCTGAAAAACAAATTAATCAAAGCCCAAACACAAACAGTGCTAGAGAGAAAGAAAAACGAGAGACAGCTGAGGAGACCAGCAGAGTTTCAAAATATGCTCTCTGATAAACTGAGAAACACAAAAGGACAATTTTTTAAAAATGGAGCAAAAAGTTTATATAATGGAACTAGAACATAGCCCAAAGATGGGGTCAGGAAGCCTAAGACACAGAATGAGTTGAGGCTAGCGATGAATTTAAAAAAAATAACACAAACGCTTCTTTGAGCATGTACAGAACAAAAGTTACGGAAACGGGGGTCTGCTGGCTGGAGAAGATGGCACGGTGGTGACAGACTAGAAACTGAGGCCCTGTGATTCTAGTTTTTCCTTCGGCATGCAAGCTTCCTGTGTGACTTTGGGCCAGCCAGACACTATCAGCCAAATCAGGGGATTCCAGCTATGGGGAGAAGGTTGGATTAAATGACTTCCAATGTTCATCACATTCTATATTTGGAAGTGGAAGTTAGTTTGTTAGGATATGAGTAGCCATCCCTGAACAAAGGAAGAATTTGGGAAGAATGAAAATACCTCTCTCTTTCTTGGCCATATGCTATCCACATAAGCCCAGACGTCCTTGGGGAGAATGCATCCCTGTGACTGAAGCACTGTTGGTAAAGCCTACAAGAAAATAAAAGAGGCAAGCTTTCAGTGTTGCAATAAAGGAAGTTCCATATCTGGTAGCAAGATTAATCCAATAGATACACTTTTTATCAGCATTCCTTATGGTAAAGATAAAGGAATCACTGAGGATTTTATTCCACTTGTATGCTGGAAACAAACACCACTTTTCAAACACCACACCTTGCAACTTTCTTTTATAAAAGTAGCGTTGTAATCCATTATGTAGTTATGGATTTAAAATTTACCCATGCTGGGTAATGTTCTAATGACAGAAGTGGAATTGCACACTCCTTCTAAGGGGCACAGGAGTCAGTGTGCTAATATTATATAAGTCAGGACATCAGGAAATTGTCTGCTGCCATCAGTGCATCCCAATGAGGAATAGCACTAAAATACTTTGGCCCTTTTTGGTGGTGTGATGGACGAGAAGAGGAATCAGAAGGTAATTCCCATTTCAACTTCAAAGATAGATGCCCAAAATCACATTGCCAAAATTGACCATTCTGTGGCCAAATTTCAGCAACAGGTTAGGTCTTAAGGTGCTGAGATGCTGCAGATGGGGTGTCAGGAGGCTGTGTGCATCTCACAGGTAGCTGATTTAGTTACTCAAAGTTACCCTACCAGTGGGGTCCTTGGTGCTCTCTGAACTTGGTTGTTTTCTGCAGACATTTCATTACTCAACTAGGTAACATCTTACTCAACTAGGTAACGTCTTCAGTGCTAGACTAGCATTGATGCCCTAGCACTGATGAGGTTACCTAGTTGGGTAACAAAATATCTGCAAGAAAACACCTAAGCTCAGAGAGGCCCAGGGACCACACACAGTTCACCTCTGAGCTATAAATAGTCTCTTCTACAGGTACAAACCCTACCTGACAGAGATGAGAGCCAAAACCAGAAACAGGATACGCTTTGGCTACAAACTGCTTCACACTGAACATCTGGATAAGCCCATTCCAGATGACTGAGTAGATGGACCGCTTTGCCATCTGTCGATTTCGGTTTGCAGTGCTAGCAAAGGCAGACATAAAGAAAGAGAAAGAAATCTGCAGATCATGGTCTGTTGCACCAGCACACACTAACTACTTTGAGTCTTCCTGGTTCACGTCTTAATTAATCACTCTGGGTTTCCACTCTGTTTTAATATGCTAATATTTCTACATGATAAATTTCCAATAGAAATGACTACTGGAAGCCAAAGCAGGGGTTATCTGACATGGGTCCAGTTGAAAGGATCACTTTGGTTGTGAGATGGGCAGCATATACATGTAATAACTGAGTAAAATTAAAACTTAATACAGAAATGCACAACAGATGTACTTAAGGAATGGTCACAGAGAAAGCCAACAAACAAGAAATGAAAGATGGGTTGAATATCAAGTTGCCAACTGCTTGGTCTTGACCAAAGGGATCTAACCAGTTTCTTCCTGATTTTGCTGATACTTCTTTTTGCCCCAAAGAAATGTATTGGGCTGCTAAGGCCAAAGGATGCTGGATTTATCTCCTAGTCCAGAGTTGGCAACCTTGGCTCTTTTATAACTCGTGGACGTCAACTCCCAGAATTCCCCCATGTAACATGGGCAAAGTATGTGAGATGCAGTTTCATGGTTTTGCCTTCTAGTGATGTTATGAGCTCCAGTACTCCCTGTTAGTCACCTGAGAGGCTGGAATATTCTCATAGCATTCCTTAAGACTTCTGGCAGCTTTTATTGAAAAGGTCGAGACACTAAGTGCTTTATGTTCACTGAAGGCAAACACGTGATTTGAAAATCATATATTCCATGGGATTTGAAAATCAAAAATTGAGCTACGTAGACAGACCTGCCTTCATCCTGAGGTGTCTTGTCCATCTCCGAGCATGCGATGTTTTGACGCAAAATCTGAGAGGGATTTGCCTCCTGCTTAAAAGTCAATTTATACGTGGCTGGCTCAAATACCTGCACGTTGTCAGCAGCCAACTCTCCTGCAGAGCCGGAAAGAAAGATACTTGTAAGTGTTGTTTTCAATTACAGGAATTTCTCAACTTAACAACCACAACCGGGACAACAATTGCCATTGCTAACCAAGGCGATTGTTAAATGAGTGGTGTCCAATTTTACAAACTTGTTTTGCCATAATTCTTGAGCAAATCGCATGTTGTGAATACGTTGTGAATAAATCATATTAAGTGAATATGTCATCAGTGAAGGACTCCACCTTTCTCCCACTGACTTTGCTTGTCAGAAACCAGTTGGGAAGGTCCACAAATGGTGGTTACATGACCCCAGGATGCTGCAACCGTCGTAAATATGTGCCGGTTGCCAAGGGTGCAAATTTCGATCCCACGGCTTTGAGTATGCCACAACCACTGATAAGGGCGAGGGCCAGTCATAACTTTGAATGCTTGCAAAACAAATGATTGTAAGTCGAGGACTTCCTGGACATTTTAAATGATCCTCAGTCGATTTTTCAAAAACTCATGTTCACCACTCTGAGGTAAAAATCGAATAAACAAACAAACAAATGGCAAACCCTGAAGTTTGGGACGGATTCTGTCGCTTAGATTCCGTGATTAACACTGCCTTTGTATTTATTGTCCATTCACAAAAAAAATCTCGACATCAGTATGTCTTTAAAATGGCCGGATTCTGGTAGGGTTACTTTTTCTCCTCCAGATCATCCAATATGGCTGCCTCTGACAACGCCATCCCCTCGCGTATTCGGTTCATTCATTCTAAAACGGACAAAGACAGGCAGGGTCCCGTCCCCTGAAGGTTTTCAGGTTCCCCAACAGTGGTGGAAAAGGAATTGCTTGAAAACCAACATTCTGTTCCAGTCATTTATTTCAGAATGATGTTAACTGGAAAAACATCCCGTGGATTTTGCAGCAAAGCCTGGAGCCAAGTGTTTCTTACGGGAACGCTGAATGGTCTGAATACAAAATTCAGAAGCACCAAAGCAGTTTTGAGTCTCCCCTACTCTAAGTCTCACTTTGAATGGTGCAGGAGTATGAATGGATTTCCAGAAAACATTGCAGACCACAGGAACCATTTGCGCTTCAGTCTGAGAGGCAGACAACACAGACTCATCCCCAACAGCCTAGGCCCATCTTCAACAGTGAAGGGACCCAAGGCAGAAAACATCCTGCAGCCAAGAAGGCTCCACTCGCATTTGCACTACTCAGGTGACCCTGAGGATACAGAGGAACCTCCAAGTGGCCTCAACGACTCTCTAAAAGAATGCAAATGACCGGCTGTCTGCAAGGAATATAAATCCTTCCATTCCCCACCATCCAGTCAAAGCTGAAGAAGCTTCTGGGATGAGAAGGGAAATGTCTTCAAAAAAAAAATAAGGAAGTCTAGTTGCCTCCTGAAAAAGCACCTTATACTCTAAGCCAGTGTTTCTCAACCTTGACAATTTTAAGGCATGTGGACTTCAACTCCCAGAATTCCACAGCCAGCAATGCTGGCTGTGGAATTCTGGGAGTTGAAGTCCACATGCCTTAAAATTGTCAAGGTTGAGAAACACTGCTCTAAGCTGAAATAGAAATAAAATAGACCCAAATCCTTTAAAGCACACGAGTGCTGAGAATCACTGGAACCACTGAGATTGCTTATGTGGTTGTTTTTAACGTTTTAATGCATTTAGTTGTATAGGTTTAATATGGTTTTATAGGTTGGTTTAACTGATTTTAACTGGGAGCTGCCAAGACTTGGGGCAGCTAGATAAATGTTTTCAATAAATAAAATACTAACCAAATAAATAAATAAATAAACTTACTTATTTGGTTGCTCCCAGCTAATGATGGCACCTCAAGTAGCGATGATTCCTAAAAATAATGTACCACCAGGAGAGTTATTGAGCTTTTGATTTTTAGCCCCACCAGTTGACATCTATGAGAAAGTCAATGAAGCTTTCAGCTTTAATACTATTTACTATAGGGAGCCCTTAGTCCAGGGGTCTTCAAACTTGGCCCTTTTATGACTTGTGGACTTCAAATCAGCACAAAAAGTTGTAAATACATTAAAATAATAATAAATACTGAAACCAACTAGGAACTAAACTTCTGGTGAAATCTCTATAAATCCACCGCAACGGAAACCCCCAGGTTACATAACAATGCGGCAGAAGGCCTCCAGGGCAGGAGGATGGGTTTCTGACTGGAGCACGTCTTCACAAGGACCTCTCCTTCAGATCTTGACCATTCAATTGGGGGGGTAACCCTTGATCTCTCTCTTCCTTCAAACTCAAGGGAATTGCCTACAGCAGGGGTAGGCAACCTTGGCTCTTTTATGACTCGTGGATTTCAACTCCCAGAAGTCCTGAGCCAGCCATGCTGAGGGGAAAGGGAGAGTTTCCAAGCTGAGCCATGCTGGCTCAGGAATTCTGGGAGTTGAAGTCCACAAGTCTTAAAGTTGCCAAGGTTGAGGACCCCTGATATAGAGCAGGGGTGGGGAACCTTGGCTCTTTTATGACTCGTGGACTTCCCCAGAATTCCTGAGCCAGCCGTGCTGAGGGGAAAGGGAGAGGTTTCCAAGCTGAGCCATGCTGGCTCAGGAATTCTGGGAGTTGAAGTCCATGAGTCATAAAAGAGCCAAGGTTGCCTACCCCTGGCCTACAGCAATGCTCAAGTCGGTTGCCCTTGCCTGAACACCACCATCTACTCACAATGATTTCTTCAGATGCCACGTCTATGTCTACTTCTCTGTATATCTCTACAATTCCTTTGTGGGTGAATTTTTCAGAGCAACGCCTCGGCATTTCTCGCTCCTCTTTCTCAATCATCTCCAGTTCCTGCAAGCGACAGAATGACACAGATGTAGCTCTAAGTACCGTAGGAAGGCCATTTCACACATGACTCCCATCTCAGATGTGTATCTTTGAATGTCGAGATGGTGACAAACCAACCGTTTCTGAAATGTGACAGGCCTTACCGTTTTTGGCTTTACCCGACACAGAGAACCGGTTGTTCACATATCTGAACCCCACCACTGGTCATAAGCCACTTTTTTCAGAGCCGTTGTAACTTTGAATGGTGGCTAAATGAACGGTTGTAAGTCGAGGACTACCTGTATTGATTTTTATACTTAAGTTATTCATGTATATCCCATATTTTATTATTTTCACAAATAACTCAAGGCGGTGAAGATTTTCAACACACCTTTCTCCTTCTATGGGGAGTAAGAATCACTTGAAAGTAAGATGGGTGGCGTACAAATTTAACAAAACAAACAAACGTGGTTATCAATATTAACTTTTGCAGATGGAGGAAATAAGACTGGATTTGTACCCGCAGCAAACTCTTACCCTTCCAAATATGTTAACCAAGCTGAAAAGGACAGGGAACTCAACTTACATGTTTGTTCTTCTTGGCTCTCCACTCTGCTAACTCCTTGGAGGCCATCTCTAAAGAGCTCATCTGAACTAATCTCCTTGGGGTGATTTTTCCATGCATCAACTTGTGGAAGAGCTGGGGAAAACGCAAGCAAGAGATGTTTTGTACAAGAGCTGTAATTAAAATAGCTGGCCTAAAGCTTTCTTATTTTCCTTCTCGTGAAAGAGTGCAAGAAACCAGCAATGCCTTTGAAACAAATAGTCAATTTAGATTGCAAATCAGGATCTGTAATATAATATTCTAGCAAGCTGACCTGGTCAGCCAGTCTCTCACTGCATTCTCTAGATTTCTCCAATTCAAAATGGATAAACTTCTTTCTTTCAAATTAGTGGGCAGGCCCCCATATATGCATCTCACCATCCACTGACAGTAAGTCTTTTTCTATCCCGTGAATTGCCTTTATCTCATCCCCAGTCCACAAAACAGCCTTAAGTTGTGCTTAGCTGTAGAAGCGTTAAGGTAACATCCACGACACTGTTCAAGGGTAGTCTCCAAATAATGTCAGATTTGTTGCCTTCATCACCTATGTAACCTTCCAGGAAGGGTTGGGAGATGAGTCAATGTCAGTCTTCACAACCATTTGTTTAATGTTTGAAAGTTTTATTTATTTATTTGACTGATATGTCACCCATCTCACTCTGAAAGGCGCTGCAGTTACAACGGTGTTGACAAAAATGAATTACAAATGATCCTAACAGGATCCTTAAAGTTATACATTGAGTTCCTTGCTTCATAGTTAAGATTCTATTTAAGGTTTTGAAATGAACAATGAGGCAACTTAGCTTGCATTTTTTTTTTGTATTTCTGACCTGGTTGTCTGTTGATTTCAGATTGAACAGCAGACTGCGATACTTGATTTTGTAAAGCCGATCCACACAGCCAAAGTGCTTGAATATCTCCATCTCCACTTTCTTCGCTATTTTGGATGCTATATTTTTCTGCACATCCAAGTCAGGGGAATCATTCAGCCTGAAATAGAGAGGCAGGATATTAAGTTGGTCTAACCAGTCAATCGCTCGCAGCAAATAACATTTAGTAAGGTGACCAACGTTTTTACAATGAAAAGGAGGACACAAATAAATTGAAGAAAAAATATCCTAAATAAAAGAAACATTTTATTCATTACAACAATAATACAGACAATTTGCACGTGCAAAGTTTGCTAGCCGGGTGTTTGGGCGCGCTCAGCAGCAATTCCTATTGGCTTTCGAAAGCCAATAGCGAGAGTAGCACAGCTCATGCAAAAGTTGAAAAAAAAAACCATCAAAAAAAGGTGCCGTTTTATGAGAAAAAAAAGACCTGCAGATTAGTCTTCAAATATCGAAAAGGAGGACATGTAGGAGGACACTTTTCGAGGGAGGACAGAACTTACAAAAGGAGGACTGTCCTCCCTAAAGGCGGACGGTTGGTCACCTTACGTTTAGGCCTTTTAAAATGCTGTTCTCTTAAGACTTTTCAATTAAACGCATTATTTAAAGATACTGGAAAATACTAAGGAAGAATATTTGCTTTGGAGTTCTGGGAATCAGACAGAGGCCAACTCAAGCTACCACTCTATCCTAAAGCATGCTGGATGAATGTTGGCGGTCCTCATTCTCTTAATCTATCTCAAAAATTATCTTCATGAGGAAAGGAAGCTACCTACACTATCACATGTAAGTAAAACAAATGGGACTTCCAATTGCCACCATCACAAAGTGGGACTGTGTTAGCAAAATAGAAACATAGAAGGAATGTTTGCTAATTCAAGCATCCTTGAAGTGTCTGGTTCTCAGTAAGCTTTACCAAAATTTCAGTCGCAACTGATAGGCTTCTTTGTATTAAGACAATAATTCTTTCTTGAAGACAGTAACAGTATAATCTCCAGTGCACAATGTTAAATAAGTGAGTTCTGCAGTTTGAGCCTTGATTATTGAGTTTTGGGTCCTGCATCTGATTCCACACATCAATTAATTTTTAATTACCATTTTTTTTATCAAATTTGAATTCCAATTTGATTAATAACGGTAATTAAAAATAATTTAATTTGTCCCCCTCCTGTATACCAAGGATATCCAGCCATGCTGGCCTACCTTTTCTGGAGGGTTTCTGTCAAGGTTTCCATCACCTTCATGCGACTTTGCTCTTGAGAGAGCCACGACCGAGGTATTGGCTTGCGAGTCTTTTTCTGTGTTGCCTTCTGTTTTGTTCCGCAGCCTTTTAGAATAATAGAAAATACTTGAGACAATAGAACAGAGGGATTTGCAAAAGGAAATTTGAGGAAGGCATACTATTACTTCCTTGCTAAGAACTCCACTTTCTTGCAATTTGTATGTATGCGTTTAGTAGAATAGAAGAATGCTTCCCTAACTCCTCAAAATTAAAAAAAAAAGGCTTCATTCTCATCCTTCCAATTAATTTAATGAAATTTGCCTCAGATATCTTGTATGATGACAGGTACCAATTCAGAAACGCTAATGATCAACCCAGATTCAAAAATTAAAATCATTGCAGAATTAAATCAGAGAATTAGTGGGGAGGGGGACACAAGTAAATTGGAAATTCCAAGGTTTGCTTTCAAGGTCTGGGAACTAGGATTAATCCGGCATCTCTTTGTCTATGTGTGACATGAAGATGTGGATTCTAACTTTTCTGGCTTGGCAGCTCGCAGGCTGCCATTCGCCTCCAGTGCAGTTACTAATGCTTTTTACAAGATATCAGCCCTGAATTTAAATCACACAGAATTTTCTATTTTTCCATGTACATTTCTAACTGATTCTAGAAATAAAACAGAGGAGTTTAAAATATCCACCAAATGAAATGATATTCTTCAGAGCCTATCAGATTTCAAGATTTTACAGGCCATGATGAGCGCTCTGAATTCTTGCTGACATTGCAATAAAACATTCTAGCAAGAAGGATTTTATTCTCTTCATAGCTCTTTCTTCAGGGAAGCTATTTCACCAACAGCTGCCCATCCTATTCCTCCCACAACATCACGGTTCAGATACAAAACACACACGCCAAAATAGCTTCATGGAGATTTGAAAAGTCAAGATATACAAGAGAGGAAGGCTTCAACCATGCAGCTATAACAGCCATCTTGATTTTTTTTTTTTTTACCTCCACAAAGATGCCTCTAATTTATCCTCATAATCTGTGAAATATTATATATGCTGATGGCATTTTTTCAAGATATTAATCCTTAGCCAATCACCTAACAACTTCATATTGACTTAGGACCAGCATCTAAAAACCTCCCTCTTGCCTACTATAGAAGAATGGACGCTTAAAGTGTCAAATTTAGCAGAAATGGCTAAGATTTCTGCCTATTTGAAGGATCACTCACAAGAAAGATACATTTCGGTTTGGAGAAGATGGATAGATTATATTCAGAACAAATATGGGATTAAAAAGTTCCATTTAGCCTATGAGTAAATTTTAGAGTATTATTAGTATTAATAGTTTATTATAGTGAAATTTTTATTAGTTTTAATTATACTATTACTTTTAGTATTAGTATTGTTTAACAATATGAATATTCTATTGTTTAATAATTAGGATACTAATTTGTTTATGTTTTAATTATTATTATATTTATGTTAAAGGGGAATTAAAGCGCATTATGGACTTGGTTATTTATATAGTTGGTTAATGTTAGTTAGATTAAGATTATTATATTTGTAACCCTGTATTCAGCTCTGGGAAGTGGGGGAGGGAGAGGGGGGGATTAGGGTGGGTGGGTTTAGGGGTTTATATTGTAATTTTTATAAAACTTTTCAATAAAAAAAAAAAACCTCCCTCTCACAACAAGACAGACTTGCCCATCCTATAAATTATCCCATTACTGCATTGAGACAGATCAAACTGAGAGCTCTTACATGTTCTATTTGCTCTTTATGACCAATAAATCTCACAATTCCCAGTTGATCGTCAATGTGATACAGGGGACAGGCCCACAGCAAGCTGACATTTGTTCAAACTCTTACTCCGTCATAAAGCTTATTGCACGAGTCCCCAGGGCAAGGTTTAAAAACACCGATATGTCTGCAGACAATTCCGTTTGTGCCCTCCAGGCTCGGCGCTCAATGGGATGTTTAATTAAAAAATAATTGTAAACTAAATTAAGGAAGAAATGGGGAAGTTATAAAGGAAAGCACCAGCTTCCAGCATCATCCGTATTTCAAAAAAATGCCTCTGGGGGCCATAACATTCCTATAAAATAAAAATAAATGGGGTTATTTTGTTTGGAAATCTGCCTCCTTGCTGAGAACTACAGGAAAAATAAGCTGCGGAGCTGAATGGCATATTCTACAATATTAGTGAGAAGCATCCTTAGTTTTTCATATTTTAAAACTGGAGGCTGGTCATGACAGCTACTGGGTAACACAGCCAAAAAAATACAATTTCGAAATTTCCATTGTTGTCACCAGCCCTCGAACTGGGAATCGCGGATCATGGGGTTAACCTTAATCCACTCTATTAATTTGCTCCTGAGCAGATAAAATAAACAAATCCTCAACTATTCAACAGTCTCCTTTCTACTACAATATGAAGGAACAAAGTATATAGGGTTTCTTGCCTGAGCAGGGGGTTGGACTAGACGACCTTCAAGGTCCCTTCCAACTTTACTATTATTATTATTATTATTATTATTATTATTATTATTATTATTATTATTATTATTATTATTATTATCATCATCATCACCACCACCATCATCATCATCATCATCATCATCATCATCATCATCTATGGAGATTCTCAGTCATCCAGGTCATGACTGGACTTTGTCTTTTCTTCGAAGATGTTTCGCTTCTCATCCAAGAGGCTTCTTCAGTTCTGACTGAATGGTAGAGAATGGAAGGATTTATTTTTCTTGCATTAAGTGACTGCAAGGAATATAAATGCTTCCATTCTCCATCATTCAATCAGAACTGAAGAACCTTCTTGGATGAGAAGTGAAATGTCTTCAAGGAAAAAGAAAGAAAGTCCACTTATCTTTTGAAAAAGCACCTTTAGGAAGGATCGAACTGATATCTGAAAGCATGTCACATTTACTTTTTTATAAGATGCCCAGATCCTTTGGCTGGTTATAAATACTATAAATAAACAAACTAGCAGCAACTTACCTAAACACATGGTTCTGTTTGCTAAACAGAGCCTATCTTCTTTTTTTCTCTTTGAAGACAGCCTGGCGTCACTACCTTCACGTGTCTTGCATTACAGGAATTGTGACAATCATGCAAGGAAAACAACCGGAATTAAATTAATAGCTTCTTGCAGACTTGAATTCGAATTAAATTACCCATTGGTTAGTCGTTGTTAGTACGCAGCCCACAAGTTGCGTAGAAGAAAAAGAACGTTTACCCTACGAGTGGGCTCAGGCATCACATCAATCCGTGGATTGTTTAATTTCAAAAAATTGTAGACAAAATTAAGGAACAAAGGGGGAAAGTTATAAAGGAAAGCACCAACCCCCAAAAGCAACAGCCAATGAAAACATAAGATAAGCTAGTTGGACCTTTTTGGGGTTGAAGATGGACTCAAAATCAACTCCCAAACCTACTGCCAGCCTTCCTTATCTTGGCCATCATATTTCCTTACCTTTGACGTAGCAAACGAAGAAGAAAAATAACAACACTGAATGAAACTATGAAATGATTCACCTTCGCACTTGAAGAATCCTCCAGTTCTGTAAGTTTTCCCAAACTGGACTTTTTCGGATTAACGCTGGGACTTCCAAGAAGTTTCACTAGTGACCCAAACAGTTCCTGGAGGAAAAACTCCACACAATTACAGGTGGTCCTTGACTTAACAACCGTTTGTTTAGTGACCATTCAAAGGTACAACGGCCCTAAAAAAAGTAATTTATGATTGTTTTTCACACTTACAAGTACAGCATCCCTGCGGTCACGTGATCAAAATTCAGACCCTTGGCAACTGACTCGTACTTATGACTGTTGCAGTGTCCCGAGGTCATCCCCTTTTGCGTCCTTCTGACCAGCAAAGTCAATGGGGAAGCCAGATTCACTTAACAACCGGGTTGCTAACTTAACTGCAGTGATTCACTTAACAACTGTGGCAAGAAAGGTCGTAAAATGGGGCAGAATTCATTTAACAATTGTCTCACTTAGCAACAGAAATTTTGGACTCAATTGTGGTTGTAAGTCAAGGAGTACCTACCTGTATGGTAAAAATGTCTTATAAAAATTATTCTGATTTTAAAACAGAATAATAACAGAGTAACAGAGTTGGAGGTCATCTAGTCCAACCCCCTGCTCAGGCAGGAAACCCTATACCATTTCAGACAAATGGCTGTCCAGTTTCTTCTTAAAAACTTCCAGTGTTGGAGCATTCACNGCTTCTGGAGGCAGGTTGTTCCACTGGTTAATTGTTCTAACTGTCAGGAAGTTTCTCCTTAGTTCTAGGTTGCTTCTCTCCTTGATTAGTTTCCATCCATTGCTTCTTGTCCTGCCTTCAGGCGCTTTGGAGAATAGCTTGACTCCCTCTTCTTTGGGGCAGCCCCTGAGAGATTGGAACACTGCTATCATGTCCCCCCTCGTCCTTCTCTTCATTAAACTAGACATACCCATTCCAGCAGCCGTCCCTCATATGTTTTAGCCTCCAGTCCCCTGATCATCTTTGTTGCTCTTCTCTGCCCTCTTTCTAGAGTCTCAACATCTTTTTACAGCGTGGCGACCAAAACTGGATGCAGTATTCCAAGTGTGGTCCAAATCATTGCTGAAGATGTTGAAGAGTACTGGGCCTAAGACAGAGCCTTGGGGTACCCCACTGCATACTTCCCTCCTTGTACAGTAGATGCAGTTCCATTAAGGATTACTCACTGAGTACGGTTTGTCAGCCAGTTACAAACCCATCTGGTGGTGATGCTAACCCACCTTTTTCTATCTTATCAAGTAGTAGGTTGTGTTCTACTTTATCAAATCCCTTATTGAAGTCCAAGTAAATTATATCCACAGCATTCCTCTGGTCCACTAATTTTGACACTTCGTCAAAGAATGCAATAAGATTTGTCTAGCATGATTGGTTTTTGACAAGCCCATGTTGGCTTTTGGTTATGACTTGGTTTGCCTCTAGATGTTCACTGATTCGTTGCTTGATTGTCACATAAAGAGCAATGATATTTTACAAGGGCTATATATTAGTACTATAGATTGTAAATTTATGTTGTAGGTAAAAGAATAGAAAAAAAGCATTTTGTAAAAAAAAATCCTTTGTAAATATAGGTCTTTAGGGGATGTCAGGGGAAAAAAACTCATTAAAGACAAGAGACCATCACACCACATGATTCTCACTTTAGGATCCAGAGGTTTATTGAAATATAGCACACACAATAAGTACTTACATACCATAACCTATTGCAATGGGGACCAAATGTACAAGCAGTCAAAGGATTGACGGCTGACGACCAATTGGCCCTGGCCTCTTTTTAGTGCCACTCTTTTATACCTGAAAAACGCAAACACATGACTTCTGAGATTTCAGTCCCTAAATCGGTTCCTCATTCTTTCTTCTGGCCACATCTTTCCACATAAAACCATTAGAACACGTGTGGTTGTGAAACTTGCATGCTATTGCAAAAACAGTTCCTCAGTTCCCGTACAATCAAGTGTTCTAATTATAAAAAGAAATATGCAAGTTTGCAAAAGCACCATGTTTTTGCAAAGGCCACAGTTCTGGTTTCAAATATTTCTAAAGTAGGCATAAGGCCTTAGCTTAATCGATATATAATTAATACCATTACTGTCCATCAGGAAAGCTTCAGCAAATACAAGTGGAGGTTAATAAAATTATTTTTTTCTCATAGGGAAGAGGAAGTTTTAAATTTCTAGTCAGCAGTTCTAAAATAGTTCTACTAGATCCAGAACTAAATGCATGGGTTAGATTCCAAGTAGCTTTGGATTTTTATCAGTTTTATTGTAAAAACCTGTTTCCTGCATTATGTGACTAAAGCTTGCACATGAAAACACTCTTAATAATTTCTTCCCATTCTTTCACCTATAGCATAAATACAAAATCTATAGTACAGATACTCCTCAACTTATGCTCTTAACGGAGCCTGCCCGTTACAGTTGTAAGTTGTGACAATCGTAAAGCGGGTCATCACGTGACTGATTCTTTTTTTGCAGTTTCATGCAGTTTTTCCACCCATTGTTCACTATGGGATGTTTTTGCCATTAACGGGAAGTAAATACCAATATTGTAAATTTTGGTCACATGGCTGTGGGACACTACAATGTCCTATACATAATGACCACGGGGTTTGTTTAACAGTCACCACAAAAAAGATGTCATAAAATTGGGTTGATCATGTGATCTTCTGCTTAATGAACAGCATGACTTACAAACATAATTCTGACTCAATTACAGTCGTAAGCCAAGGTCTACCTGTAAATATTTGGCTCTTTGAATTGTTCTGGAACTCTTGCCTCCAGATGGGATCATTGTTGTCATGGTAACACCAAGACCACTGAGAACTAGTAACTCCAGAATTTGCACACTAGATAGCAGTTTGAACCTGGAACAAGACATCTGTGCTGCACATTTAGCAATTACTCCCGTGGAGAAGTTTAATCAAAGGCAGCTTCTATCTATTATCATGCTGCAAAAAAAAAAGAAAAGGAACTTACATAAAAGACCATTTTTACGCTCCGCGACTGACGCAGCAGCAAGCTTTCTTCTTCCTTAGAAAAAACAAACCAATCTTAAGTCATCTTTTTCATATGAGCTTTATCTCTTTTTTAGTGACTTGTTTACACAAAAGGATCCTCTCCTGATCTTTTCCCCTCAAATCCATCATCAAAATCAAACGCGCTTCTGACTATTCCATTGGGCACGAGGTCCAAATAAGGATGTTTTCTAGACTGCTGTTGATTTTAAATTTCCCTTCTCTGAAGGATGGACTGAAATTTGTATATAAGAAATGGCATACTGATGCTCTCCATTCTCTTTTACCAACCAAATGTAGGCTAAACTTGACCACAGAAGCAGGTGCTAGAGCATTTATGCTGATGGGTAAAATTAACATAGCTTGTTGGGTGCATGCTGATAATTGACATTTAGGATCTTAAGCGTTTACATTTTAATTGCCTTGCAAAACCTAGCTAAGCAAATAATGGCTTTAATAACTGGCACCAATAATGGATAATATAAAAGACATTGTTGACACTTAACTGTTAACCAGGGGCATCTGCAGGAGAACTCAAAGTCAAAGTGGAAGCCATGATTATGTGATCAAGGTTGCCATCTCATTTTTTTTAATATATACAGACACAAACACATGCACCCTGGTGTTAATCAAAGGTAGGAGCAATAAGGAAGGGGGAAAGCACAAAAGGAAAGTGCAAGGGTAGACCTCCCACTTATGGTAGATCTTTAGCAACTGCTCAAAGTTACAACAGCACTCACATTTATGACCATGATTACGTCATCAAAGTTTGGGTGCTTGCAGCATGTACTTATGATGGTTGCAGTGTCCCAGGGTTATAAAATCATCATTGGAGACATATATGGAGATTCTCAATCATCATCCAGGTCATGGTTGTCCCAAAGGTTCTTTTCCAAAAGGCAACTGCATTTTTTTTGGGGGGGGGGGTGTTCCTTGAAAACATTTCGCTTCTCATCCAAGGAACCGGAACTAAAGAAGCTTCTTGGATGAGAAGCGAAATGTTTTCAAGGGAAAAAAACAAGAAAATCAAGTTGCCTTTTGGAAAAGCACCTTTGCGACACCATTTGAGACCTTCCCAGCCAGCTTCCGACAAACAAAATCAAGGGGAAAAGCCAGATTCACTTATCAATTACAGAAATTTGCTTAACAAACCATGGCAACAAAGGATCATAAAATTAGCCCTGACTCATTTAACAAGTGCCTTGCTTAGCAACAGAAATTCTAGTTCCAGTTGTGGTCCTAAGTCAAGGGCTAGCTATATATTTTTAGGCTGTCTTAACTACTATTTCTATATTGAGAATCTGGTCACATTTGATCCAGCCTAGAATGGACAGGGGGCATTTTCCCAGACTGAATTGTTACCCTCCATAAAGAGAATAGCTATGATCATACTCCCACAGAAATGTTTTCTTCTGCTGGTGGACAATCCATAGTTTCTTTTTCATTGCTGAAGAAATTGACTTCTTTGTCTTCAACTGACATTGTTGCTTTTTTGATCTCAGTGTGTATGAAGGCTCCATCATCATCATCATCATCTGGATAGTTCTGGCCTGTTAAGTTGCCCTCTGGCACTAAATATTCAGCCCCATGATCTGAAAGGCCACCTCCATATAAAAAAATTCCAGGCTTTTCTTCATCGGTTACACACACCACAGCTTCGTCGTATCGAATTTCATTGTCTTTTAGCACAAAGCAGAAGCTCTCTATATTTTTATTGCTATCCCTGGTATTATTTTCCTCCTCTTCAAGGATCACCAGATCTTCATGGATCTTTTCAGTTAATGTGTTTAGATTGAGACCCATCAGTTCCTTTATTGGCAGCTTAATTTCACTCTTGTTGGAAGTCAAAGTCTGTATGCCTAACTTAAGATTGATCTCCGACAATGATGAGAGCGGATCAGATATGTGACATTTGTCCCCTTCGTGATGAGGGTTTTTATCAGTCAAGATCATTCTGCCAATTGATGTTTTGGAGAATGCGTTGCTGCTAAAAGCAGGGATCATTTCCCTATCCTGCAAAACTCCTTCATCAGAGATGGAATTTAGGCGGTAGGGTTGGGTTACATCACTAATAGCTGTTTCACTGGATCCTCCTAAGAGCTTTATCTCCACATCTTGACCATCTTCTGCTTTATAACAGGCATGTCCCTCCTCTGTTTCTTTGACCATGTGGCTCCCAGATTCCATACATTTTTCAGTTGGTTCAAACCATTTCGTATTCCATGTCTCTGCATCAGAAACCGGAACAGAAGCCTTTTGAAAGCATTCTTTCCTTTCTTCGTCTGTTTTGGCCCAACAAGGATCCATTACTGTATTTTCATGGTTTTGGTCAATAAAAGAGAATGTTGCCAACAAGCTCTGATCGCTCAAGGCCAAGAATTTTGAAGATTTGGCTCCATTTCCAGATTTTCTAATGTCACAATCGGAATTTGTTTGCCCAGGCTCCAATTCTCCAGAACATTCCCCTGCTTCTCTAGAATTATCCACCTCTGTGGTGCCTCTCTCGGCTGTGTCCTTTTTTTCCTTTTCTAGCAAGGCTCCAACATTTGGAATTTGGAAAGACTTCTTTAGCATGGGAGCACAATTTTTATCCAATATGTCATATAGTGAGACTTGTAGTTTTCTAAAAGCTGCAAACTTTTTCTGCTGTGTTTGTGGTGCCAATTGCTTTCCACGTGGAGTCGTTAAACAATAATCATGTTTTTCTTTTCTTCCACGGTTGGTATTTTTCAACAATGCAAAAGATGCCTTTATTATTGAATTCTGCTTTAGAGATTTCTTTCGGCTTCTGCAAGACGTTGATAGTGTTTCTGAGCTCAAACCAATCTGTTTTCTACTGTTTCCTTTCGTTGTTCCTGCTTTTTTGGAATGATATGTTGTAGGTTCCATTTGTAATTTCTCTGACTGATGCTTTTCGTTGTGAAAAAAAAAATGTTCCTCAGTGTATCCTTTCGTTGCAAGGCAATTGCTATTTCGTGTTCTTTTCTCTGCACAATCCTTCAAAGACTATGGATTCTGTATTGTGAAAGGAAGAAAAATCAAATGCAGATATAGCAGCCTTTCCCCCTTATTTCTTTTACGTATTTTCCCCTCTCCCCATCATCTCTACCAGCTCTGAGGATAAAATCAGAGCCATATCTTTAAATGAGGGTGCATCTTTAAATGAGGGTGCATCACAAGCACACAATTTCACTCTTTCAGACTCTTTTGATCTTCTTAAAATAAAATAAAATCTTCCCTACTTGCTCCCTCCTTTGTGCAGACTGCAGCCATACTCCGTTCAGTTCGCTACTTTGCTTCCCTCTTAAAAGAGGGGCCACCCGCAGTTTACGAGCAGAGCATATATCGCAAAAGGAAAATAAAACCAAGCAAAATATATATATACTATTTAGGGTTTAAGAAAAAGGAAAGATAAGCAAATGAAAAATTACATGACATTTTAAAACTGACAACTGGTGAATTGTTCTAACTGCCAGGAAGTTTCTCCTTAGTTCTAGTTTGCTTTTGCTTTTTTGTCAGTTTTAAAATGTCATGGAGTCTGAAAGAGTGAAATTGTGTGCTTGTGATGCACCCTCATTTAAAGATGGCTGGCTCAGGAATTCTGGGAGTTGAAGTCCACCAGTTATAAAAGAGCCAAGGTTGCCTACCCCTGACCTAAAATGTCATTTTGCTGTTTTCCTAATCATAAATTTTGCTTATCAGGGCTTTCTTTGATTGGTAAGATGTCAGGGCCCAGTGAGCGATAGATAGGAAAGCCGGGATGGAAAAGTTCACTTAATTCACTTACTTGATTAAAACTGAGTATTTTTTTTATTTATTCCTCCACTGAAAATACCAAGGAAAGGAAAAACAATGTATTCTTAAAATTTACAGTCCAGTTTACAGTCCAGAGTCCAGGCACAACTTGCGGAGTTTGCTCAGCGTGGTAAAAGTGGACTTCTCACCTACCTGGGAGATCCGGGGCTTAGCCCGAATTTCAAGCAATTATTTGCTTGTGCCACCAACCTTTCCTGCATGAACCGCGGAGCGGAACTGATCTATATATAGGAAGATTTAAAAAAGAAAAAAAGAGCCAGCCCCAAGCATTGAGCATTAAGTTGTTTCCAACGTTGGTTGCAAAAGTTTAGGGCAAAGGTTTAAAATCGTATCACGGTCAGTTCTAAGCCCTGGGCCAGGTCGGGAGTCCTGGCATGCGTGTCTTTTTGCACGGGTTTGGACCGATGCCCCTTTTTTTCCTCGGGGTCGCCACTACTACCGCTCGGGCTGAGGCTGGCCGCAGCGCAGCCCGGGGAGCCCGGCGAACGTGCCTCCTCGCTGCGCTCCCGTCGAAGCCAAGACCAGCAGCCGAGCAGCGGGAGGACAGGGCGCAACGAGGCGACCCAAAGCCCCCTCCCCAACGGCCGTCCGCTCCAGCATCGAACAATCCACGCGCCTCCTTGCAAAGATGTTTTGATCCTACCTGGGAACGCCCCGCTTGCTTCCCTAGGCCCCGCCCCCGCAGGGTCCGCCTATCGAGGTGGGCGGGGCTCCATCAGCACGCTGGTGGGCGGGACCTGCCCGATGAGCCAATAGGGCGGAGGGGGCGGGGCTGGAGAGTTTCTGGACCGCCTCGCCGAGCACGTGGAGAGGGAAGGGTCGGACTGCGATGTCCGTCAGAGTTGGAAGCTGGGACTACTCGGTCCGGGCAGGGGATGACGGGCGTTGTAGTTCAACACAACTGAAGGACACCGGGAAGGCTGGACACCGGTTCGCGCCAGCCCTGAAACGGTTAAGGGGCAACGAAGCCAGGAATGGGGACGGCTTGGATCTCCTAGTAGAGCCGCCTGGTTGTTTTCTCCATCGGGGTCTTCCAACTTGGCCCTTTGATGACTTGTGGACTTCAACTCCCAGAATTCCTCAGCCAGCAAAGCTGGCTGGGGAATTCTGGGAGTTGAAGTCCACTCCTCTTAAAGTCTATATCAGGGGTCTTCCAACTTGGCCCTTTGATGACTTGTGGACTTCAACTCTCAGAATTCCTCAGCCAGCCATGCTGGCTGGGGAATTCTGGAGTTGAAGTCCACAAAGTCATCAAAGGGCCAAGTTTGAAGACCCCTGACCAAGGCCTTTAAGATCTGTGGACTTCAATTCCCAGAATTCCCCAGCCAGCTTTGCTGGCTAAGGAATTCTGGGAGTTGAAGTCCACAAGTCATCAAAGGGCCAAGTTGGAAGAGCCCTGCTTTACATTATGGTTTGAATTTTGTGTGATGGGGAGTGGGGGTGTACCTCAGTTTGTAGGAAAATAATCACAGAGATGGGGGGGGCTGTAAAAGTCAGACCATCATCATCAGATGACAGCCGAGAGTGGAAGGAAGCCTCTCCCCCTTTGCAGCCCAGATCTGGAAGCCCCCGATTCTAATAAAAGTGGCCTTCCAGAGAATATTTGGGCAGTTGTCTGAATGACGCAAAGGGAGGCAAGAGGAAGATGGCCCGCTGCTTTAAGGGGTGGCCGAAACAGGGTGAGACCGAGAAGCAAGTTGGAAAGGAGCTTCAAAGCACTGGGAGATAATGGAAATAGATTGGCGCTGCTTAAATGGTCTGGATACCCCCATTCGAAGCCTTCCCGTACATCGTGTATGACTGACTTCTCCCCGTTAGAGGCTGGCCTGAATTAATTGTTCAACAGCCTTTGGTGTCACAGCCTGGCGAGCACCAACATGAATAATCAGAGAACAGAGTAATTCACACCATAGCTCAGGCAAAGAAGTCTGAGAACTCTGACATGAAATAAGCAGGCAGAAGATTAAACACTGATCTAACAATGGTTAACTTTGATGCAGAGATTGGCTGTTTACAACCTTGTCTTCAGCAATCTTAAACCAGTTATAACTGTTCAATAAAGCATTTTTTTTAAAAAGAATCCTGATTTAGCAGGACTATTTGCAGTGGCCCAGTTTCTGAGGCATGATGAGACCCTTTCTTTTAAAGGGACAGCTTCTGAATTGGATTAAGACTTCTTGATGTCTTCTCTCCTGAAAAAAACAGGGTGAAGGGTATTTAGCTGCATGTACCCCTATAGAATGAAACTACAAAGTGACAATTGAGCTACCAATTTTTGGCTGAGTTCCTGTCATCTTGCAGTGAAGGAACAAGAAGGGACATGTTCCCAGAGAATGGAAATACTTCCGTCTACAAGCCTGGTTCCCCAAGATAGCTATAGTTCTCTGACTTTGGCTAATTAGAGTTTATTAGCAAAAAAAAAAAAAAAGATTCTGGCCTATATCTTAAATTCCTGTTCTGAGGTTGGCTCTTGTGAAGGAATGTTAAGTTTCAAGAAAGCAGAGGCTTCCAAGAATCAATACAGCTCAGACAGCTGGATACAATAGTTGTTTACACGTCACATCAAGCCACAAAACAGGTAACCACATTTTAGCTTAGTTTGTTGTGCAACTTGGCCCATGGGGTCAATGCCGGATTTAGACTTGATGTGGCCCTAAGCCAGGGTTCTTCAAAGTTGGCAACTTTAAGACTTGTGGACTTCAACTCCCAGAATTCCTCAGCTAGCCCTGGCTGGCTGAGGAGTTCTGGGAGTTGAAGTCCACAGGCTGAGGAATTCTGGGAGTTGAAGTCCACAAGTCTTAAAGTTGCCAACTTTGAAGAGCCCTGCCCTAAGCTGTATAAAGCTTGAAGGCCTCTTTTAAAAAATTGCACTGGAAGGTCTCACAAAGGTGTGTACCAAAACAGAATCTTTGGTCACAAAAAAATTGAAAACATATATGTGTTTGAATTACATATAAGGCCATTTTAAAAACTACACACAAACATTTACTAGGCAAGATTTTAAAAACTACAGTGCACACAAAAGCCACATAAAATGCTTAAAAAAAAACACCTTAAATTTTGGGAGGTCCTATGGATTGTGAGGTGTACACTGTGGCTTGTTTAATTTATGCCTCAATCCAACAATGCATGTGGTTGATTCATAGCTCGCTTCATATCACATTTTTACATCAAATCAGTCCAATAACTAATGCCCAGATCTTGAAGTGAAAGTTCAGCCATTTAAAGCAGGATGTGTTGGGATTAACACCTCAAGCTGATAAATTCCTTTGTTCAAGCACAGCATTTATGTGACTCTTGTCATTATGGAACCGTTACCGTATCTTGAAAAAAGAGGTTCTGATGGCATCTAATATTTGCATATTACTCCTCAAGTAAAGAGATTCAGGCAGCACCAGATACCTGCATTCAAACTGCCTTCCGAAGGACAGGTAATAGCAAACCAAAAATGGATTACATGAATTCCTAACAAAAAGGCTTTGCAGAGTCAGAAGCTTGGGGATTAAGGAAATTGATTGATTTTGGTGCTTCCTAAAGCAGTGTTTCTCAACCTTGACAATTTTAAGGCATGTGGACTTCAACTCCCAGAATTCCACAGCCAGATTGCTGGCTGTGGAATTCTGGGAGTTGAAGTCCACATGCCTTAAAATTGTCAAGGTTGAGAAACACTGTCCTAAAAGCAAGATCAAAGGTTTGGAGTGGATCATTTTCTCTGAAATGCATGTTCACCATTGGGTCTAACACAGAAAAAAAAAATAAAAACCCTTAAGTCATATATTTTCTAGAAGGAGGCAGCAAACCTTTACGTTCTTTCAGTCTCTGGACTTCTGCCCTAGCCCGAGAGCTGGAATAAATTCACTAAGAAGCAAGGAGGAGACTTTACAGTAAGAAGTTTATTGCACTATGTTTTGAGTGCTAAACCAGAAATTGTGCCTATTAAGCTCGGTTCACATTGAAGCTCCAGCATTGCTATTCTATGACAGAATGTGTAGCCCTGTATACCGAACTGCTCCCCCACCCACCCCCACCCCCAATCAGTTCTGTTAGGTTTGAAATACAAGCTAATATACTGTAATACAATACAGTGAAACTGAAAGGGGAAAACAAAACAATACATAGGGAAAAAGAAAAGAAATCCAATTTATTTTACAGGTTTAGGGCAGAACTTTAGGAAATTTTAAAAAATCTGGCTTCGACACATTATGCTGCAGCATTTTTCGGTCAAAATAACACATATATTTTTTTGAGTTCATAAGATCTGATTACAAGGAGCTGCGTTGTTATGCACATGTGTGACAGCCGGAGCAGGAAATTAGGAAAGACAGTTCTATTTGTTTTCTTCATAGAATTATGCTTCCAGGTAAACATGATCTTTCTTAAATGTAAGACATGCCACTCAGAACATTTGTATGTTTTACAACAATGTGAAAAAACAACGTATCAAGGAATCTGACATTTGGGACTTTATTTATAGATTTACTAACTGAAATCAGTCAAGACTGCAATCTTACAAACATTCAGGGGTGTCAGTTTCCCTAAATTTAAAGAAGTTCTCAATCAACATGTACAGGATTGCAATCCAGGTCACCCACTTTGAGATTTGAGTGGCATATCATCACAATCAGTTTTTCACACAAGTTTGTCAGGAAGCTTTAATGATTTTTAGACTCAAAATATTTAAAAGGACTACTATATATATATATATCAAGTGATTCAGCACAATATACCATGAGATACCCTGTTGGAGAGCTGGAAGGCCTTGTCTGTATTCACTGACAGAGCAGCTGGAGGAACTCACTGGAGCCTGGTGCTGCACAAAGACTGAAGAATATAAATTAAAAAAATCTTCAGCAAACACATTTTTAAAAGCAGAACTGAGCTGGAAGACAAACAGCTCAGTTGAACTGAAGCAATTTGGCAGAGAAGTAACTTAAAATGAATTAACTGACAAACAAAACCTCCCGCCTTTCCTAATCAAAATCAGTTTCCCGATATTTTACACAAAGACAACATAAACCATATGAGGCATTGACAGTGTGTGATCCCCAAGTCTCCCTTAAGAACCTGGCGGAAAGTTAAAAACAAGGCAATCAGTGGTTAAGGTGAACTCTATGAGAGGCTAAAGCTGGAAAAATGCCCACAGGCACTAGGAGCTCAAGATGCCAACGGATGGGAAAGCAGCACGAGAAGACAAGAGACTTGATTCAACTGCTAAGATCTCTCCAAGTAGGAAATGGACCACCTCTTCATCCATCCTGGATGATAGTTGGCATTTTAAATGTTTTCACCAAAAACATTCGTGGTCTGTCTCTTTGCTGGAAGATTGTTTTTTTTGTTTCCCCCCCCCCCTGCTTAAATTGCAGGAAGTTAACTTCTAACTCAAAACATTTAAGATAACATGTAACTGTAGACAAATGTTGAGCAATACATCTCAGCACTGAAGACAACATCGGAAATACCCACCATCGTGTAATTTGGACATCTGCATAATAAGAGCATGAAACGCCACAGTTAAACATATCACAACCACCAGCGTTATGAAATGAGCCCATGCCCTGGCCTTCTTCCTGGTGCCTCTTCAGGTGTAAACTGAAAGATGCTTGTAGATACCACCTGGTTAAGGGCTTTAACCCAGAATATCAGATTTACCGATGCTGCCTCTCCCTCCCTGGTACAAACGACCAGTTACCAGATAACCTAGACACTTACATATATCACACTATTTCTAAAAGCACCCCACAGGGTTTAAGGCTGCTGCTCACTCACATGGACCATACGAAACTCCAATTCTATCTTCCAGGTTTCACCAAAATGAAAGAGAATCCACAATCTAAAACTAAAAAGTAATAATAATTTCAGGCTAGGACCTCATTTAGGGCTCCCCGTCCTACTCCACCATTACAATTTCTGCACATACTCTGGTGTTCCTCTACACATAAAATCAATCTGGTTTTCTTCCACCAAAAAAAGATTAAAAATACAGAAAAAAACAAGGAAACTCCCATCGCTTGGCAGATGATCAGACTATAACATGAGAAGACAATCCTGCGCTGAAATGTTTCGTTTTGATTTTATTTTTTTTTTATCACAATCATTATCATTAGGAGAAAGGCGGAGGAGCCCTGACTCCACGACGGCCAGGATGTCGCTCAATGCAAGAATTACGATTCCAGATTCCGCAAGTCCAGAAAGACAGCCATGATAGCGTCAAAGACATCACAAAGGGACTTGGCTTACTGCACGATGCAGTGCCCGTTGGCATCTCTAAAGCGTAACCTCATCTTCGGTCGGTATTTCTCAAGATAGAGCAGCTGTTTGGAATTGAAGGCTCCTCTCCTCTTCCTGAAATACAAGAACATTTCCGGCGCGTTAGTATGTAAATGCTGAGCCGTTTTCTAAAACAGAACAGCCCCAGGGGGTAGACAATTTTCTATCCAGCCCTTCCAGTCTACCCCAAGGACAGCAAGACACGAGACAAAGCAAGTTAGTGGCACGTGTGCTCACAAGGGCAAGTGGATCCACAGATTTACTTGATTGCTACCTGCATTAATTTAACAACAGGACAGCCCCAGCTCTCGCCCAGAAAAAAAACTGAAACAGAAAGCAAGCAGGAGGAGACGGAATACCCCAGAAGATCAACCCCACTCACTGTCTTATAAACTGCACAGCGTCTTCATACTTCATTCCACATTCAATGAGTGCAAGGGCAACCAGAACTGGAGCTCTAGAAGGGCATGAAATATTAAGACAGATTTAAAACTGGTCCAGCAAACATTCAGAAATAAATCCAGTTAGCATCGCCGTTGGCCCAAGAGAGTTTCGGCCTAGCAGCAACAGAACACCTGCTCTGATCTCGATTCAAGCTCAAGTCAATGGCCTTCTGGGTGACGACAGCCACAGTTTGTAAATTTTGTTGAAACAGCTCATTACAAATAAATAAGACGTGGGGAAGAATATAAAGATACTTTTGCTTTGTGATTAGTTAGGAAGAATTTTTAATGAGCTGATTTAACACTGCAACCCACTGCAACCTAACAGTTGCAGACACCCTGGGCTTAGCTTATCCATCCTTTATATTACCAAGCACTCAGAAAGATGTTATTGGTTAAGATATTGATATCTTAAGATTGCGATATCACAGGCTATTAGCATAAAAAGGAAGTCTAACACCAAATCAGGCAACTCTCCACCAACAGCCCGAGGCTCAACACACTAATGCAGACTAAAACTCCCAATGCATATAATAATATCTGCAAATGTTTCACATTCGAAACATCCCAAGCTCAAAATAGATATTTCAAGTTTGAAACAGGCTGGTCTGACTATATTGAAAAGAGTGTTTCAAGTTCTGGACACCCGCAGGAACTTCAGACCAGCCTTGTTTCATATTTGAAATGCTGCTACACCTCTAATAACCATGCACACACTAGGGCAACTTATTGGGAGCAGATAGGTTATCTAGAGGGGTAGCTAAACTAAGCTAAATTATTTTCAAGCTGAACCCTGAGAATTATCAGAACCCTGAGGCGTATCAGAGGCCTGTACTTTAGCACTGGCAGATTGATGCTCATGCTTTAGAATGTCATAAAGATGAGTGTTTTGAAAGAATAAACAGGAAACAAAGACTGTACATGGTTAAAGATTAGCTTAATGAAGAAAAAATAATGTACTTGTGCCTCACCAGGGCTCTCTTTCTAAGGGAAAATCTCTTTGCAAGAAGCATATTGCTGTACCAATATTTTTATGAGCAACTGCTCAGAGGGAGGGTAGAAATCTATGGAGTGGACTAGTCACTTTCCCGCAGACAAACAAATGCCTATTTACAGGCAGCTGCCTTCACTCAAAAGAAACTGGGCCACATTCATCCAGTGACACAAGGGATAAGCAAACTTTGACAGCATACCTGACGTAAGTGGGCAGCAATATTACCTGTCAAAACCACAATGAGCCTAAAATGGCTGTGACAAAGCAAGACTCCCTGTCCTAGAAATCCACACAAATAAATCTCAACTTTGCTAAGCTAAGCACAGCCTCACCCAATTTGCCTTTTTCCTCTATCCCACTCACCTTCCCCCCCCTCAAAAAAACCCCCAGTATTACAGTTAGTTCTCCTGCTCTAACTTAAGACAAGTTTTACCTTCCCAATCCTGCCACGCAGTGCACAGCAACACAGCAGCCTGGTTCCTCACGGAATTTGGTTTTCAAGAGGTTGAACCACTCCTCCACAATTTCACCAGGGGGCGGGGCTCCGTCATCGAACGGCCAGTCCTTGGGAAGAGAAGAGGAATATCCAGTTTGGTCTGATGGTCAAGGTGCCTGGCTACCTCACAAGTTCTAGACCAGGGGTAGGCAACCGTGGCTCTTTTATGACTCGTGGGCTTCAACTCCCAGAATTCCTGAGCCAGCCATGCTGAGGGGGAAAAAGGGAGAGGTTTCCAAGCTGAACCAAGCTGGCTCAGGAATCCTGGGAGTTGAAGTCCACGAGTCATAAAAGAGCCCAGGTTGCCTACCCCTGTTCTAGTCCAATCTTAGACACGAAAGCCGTCTGGGTGACTCTGGGCCAATCCCCAGAAGACGTGTCTACGGAGATTCTCAGTCCTCCACATCATGGTTGTCTCAAAGGTGCTTTTTCAGAAGACAACTGGAAGATTTCACACCATTTGCACACTGACTCAAGTGACTCTGAGGGCAACAGCTCTCGGAAATTCGGAGATTCTAATGACCAGATGACTGCAAAGGAATATATGTACTTCCATCCCCAACCACCACCACCACCCACTCAGTACTGAAGAAGTTTCTTGGATGAGAAGCAAAATGGAAAAAAAAACCAAAGTCCAGTTGCCTTTTGAAAAAGCACCTTTGAAACCCCAGAAGAGTCCAACTTTAGGCATGAAATCCTGCTGGGCAACTTTGAGCCAGTCCCTCTCTCTCAGCCCAATTCACTTCAGAGTGGTGCTGCTGTGGAAAAAAATAAGAGGAAAGAGTATTGTGTGTTTTCACTGCCTTAAGGCTGGAAACAAACAAACAAACAAACAAACAAACAAACAAACGTGAGGTCCATCATTCTAGGCCAGGGGTAGGCAACCTTGGCTCAGGAATTCTGGGAGTTGAAGTCCACGAGTCATAAAAGAGCCAAGGTTGCCTACCCCTGTTCTAGGCTGAATAGAAGCGGGATGCCACCCATTTCTTCCAAGCAGGCAGAACAGAGTAAACACACACACCCCTTTCTTCAAGGCTTCCACCAAATTCCATTAAACTGATGGGAACAACTTAAAACAGGAGGCACGAGGCACACACACTCTGAAGAGGCAACAATCAGGCTCCTAATTCAGATCTGTGTAACATGAGGCCCCAGAAAATATGGATGCAATCCCAGTGAATGCAAATACTGCTACTAAATTTGTTTTTATATCCCAGATACAAAAAAAGTATTAAATATATGAGTGGAGTTTAATCTCACACAGAGACAGAGAATTATGTTTAGTTAAATGTAATGCTTATTAAATGTAATTGAAATAAAATTTAGTTTTGAATTGGAGGAAGGTCCAGAAAAATCTTTAGATATACTTTCATCTTCTAAGGCATATATTAGTGTCATTTTAATAATGTGAAGAGAAAAAAAATGCTTTGGGGGAAGCAAAAGTTTGCTTGGCCACTGCACCATTCTGGAGAAAGATTAAGGCAGTTATTCCCACATCCTTCATATTCAGTACAATCCCACTTTGAAGTAGGAATCGTAGGACATGTTTCTGAGAATCTATGTAATAGTCAAATGTCAATTGAGGCTAGGAGCAAAACAACTCACTTACAAAACTGAAATACTCAAGTGCCTGTTTTTGTTTTTGTTTTTTCTGGAAAGAAGTAGTAGCCGGTCTTGAAGTGAAGGAATAAATAAACACAAGTTTTCTCAGAAGATTTGCCGTGAAAGTTGACATCCCCAAATGTCCAATGGAAAAACAATTCAAAATTTGAACCCTTCCCCAAATTTATAGTTTAGCAAAGCGTGCGAGTGTATATGTTCGTATTATTAAATTAAAATGGAATTTTCTTACGTCCAAGATATGGCTGGGCAGGCAGGTTTGTCCCAGTCTTACAACCTAAGATATGACATAGGAGAGGAAAGGGATGCAGAAGTAAATTGGGATGTGCTTAGGCTGAATTACCCCAAGAGTAGGATTCCAGGAAACCATTGAGTAGGGAGCTGGTGAGAACAAGATGGCCTCAAGAGTTCTAAAATACAGTGAAGCAATGGAGAAAGGAGAAAGTCCCAAGAGAGATAACTTTCAACCCATGTAGTTGAAGGAATGAAAGTTGCAGACAGGAAAGTATTGAGATGTGAAAAAAGGAAAAATAATGAAGATCTTTGAAGAGAAGGGCAAGGTCTCTAAGTTGGCTTGCTGGAATGAACAGCAAGCCAACTTAGAGATCTAGAGGAAAGGCAATTAAAACTAAACGGCTTTTGGAAATGGAATATTAGAAATGGAAAAGAATGCGCAGAACCAGAAGGCTGAAGGAGAGGCTAGAGATAAAGGGGACATTCACCAGAGTTTTTGTCACTGGAAAAGAGAGAAAGGACTATGGTCTCCAACCCCCAGTCCGTGGACCGGCATCGGTCCATGGCATGCCAGGAAACTGAGCCGCGCAAACAAGCAAAACCCCATCCGCGGGATGCAGGCAGTACATGCCCCCTCCGGTCCACAGAAAAACCTCTCTCCAAGGAACCGGTCGGTCCCTGGTGCTCAAAAGGTTGGGGACCTCTGGTATATAGATCCACACAACCTGCATCCTGAACAGACATCCATGAGGATGGAAACTAATCAAGGAGAGAAGCAACCTAGAACTAAGGAGAAACTTCCTGACAGTGAGAACAATTAACCAGTGGAACAACCTGCCTCCAGAAGTGGTGAATGCTCCAACAGTGGAAATTTTTAAGAAGAGACTAGAGAGCCATCTGTCCGAAATGGTGTAGGGTTTCCTGCCTGAGCAGGGGGTTGGACTAGATGACCTCCAAGGTCCCTTCCAACTTTATTATTATTATTATTATTATTATTATTATTATTATTATTATTATTATTATTATTATTATTATTATTATTATTATTATTATTTAAGATATCAAAGGAAGAAGCAACAGGCTCAATGCAGGCATCCTTGCTGAAATACATCCTATAGAATTTGTTTCATATCGTGTTATAAGCACTCATGAGAACGTGTTATCGGCAAGAAGCTACCGGAAGTTAATTAAAGCACCTCAATGAATCAGCCTCTGTTTAGAACTCAAAAGCCCTTTTATTTCACAGGTTCATAGCTAGAGAGGACCTTTCCCGCAGCGCCTTATCAGAATGGATGCCCTGCACTAGAGGGGCTTCCCACTCACAGAAAGAGGCACAAGTGCTGCGGTTCAGGGCAGAACCACTGAAAAGTCATGAGACAGGAAGAACTGAGATGTCTTTTAAGCAGCAACGGAAGCTGACTAAGTTGCAAGACTCATAAAATGCACCCTTTGATTCTGAAGGAGGCCCAAAAGGACAAGAGCTGCATTCATTGCTACTAGGGATATATTTATAACTTGCTAAATTTGTTTCATGTTTGTTTTTCTTCCCAAGTAGCCCATGAACTGGCTGTTATTATTCCCTGTTTTACATGTTAGGGAACAGATTCTAAGCCAGGAAGAACGGTTTTTAGACATATTTATATGCTGGATTTATATCCTTCAGGAACGCAAAGGGCCATATATGGCGTTCCTCCTTCCCATTTTCCCCACCACAGGTTGGACAGAGAGAGTAAGTTGGCTCCAAGGACATCAAAGGAGCTTCCAGAAAAGACCAACACTTTTACCACTCTATCACATTAGGTCCTTCAGGGCCACAACGTTTTTACAAATACAAACCTGCAAATTGGTACCTATCTTTCAGTCAAATAATTAGGCTCCCGTACTGCTCAAAGCTTGCTCTCTGAGCCTGCTAAATATAATTTACAAACATAGTCAACCAACCCACAACCACTAGAGTCAAGATATGTTTTGTTCCAGACACACTGACTTTTCTGCGACACCTTCTAATGAAACCGTTCTTAGAAAAGAATTTTTGTTATCGTTAACCAGGCCTGCTTTTCAAGCACGAGCTATTCCTGGAAGCCAACACATGAACTTGTGATGTTTCAACAACTGCCATGGATTAATCTGAATAAAATCCCATGACCATCCCCCTCTTGTCTTTTCCTTGATGGAATGCCTTCCTTATGAGGTCTTGTTTACCAACATTATAAAAGAGGGCACTGGAATTAAATGTAATCTGCCAAGGCAAAATCAGTGGAATCTTGGATCCGTCTTGGTTCTCAAAACAGTCTCCAAGATTACAAGAGTATCTTTGAATTGTAATTTTTAAATTGCTTTAAATTGCCCCGTAATTAAGAAAGTGGGAGGTAACAGCAAGGCCCAAGGTCATCTGGTGCTTTGGAAGGATTTCTGCTTGAATTTCCCTGGCCTACATGTACTCTGTAGAATTCATTGAATACACTCCCCTCCCCACCTTAATCTGGTAACTATTCAGCTCTATTTCTGAAAGGTGGTAAAATATGTGAAGTCTCTTTTAGGACCAAAGAAATGACCCAACTAGGAGGAGAGGGAAGAGAGAATTAAATCAAAACTCTCTTAGTGTTCATAGCATGATTTTTCAGGATGCTGGTAATATAAGCCAGACGGATGCATTTAGTACCGTATTTCCCCAAATATAAGCCCTAACCAGAAAATAAGCCCTAATGCGTCTTTTGGAGCAAAAATTAATATAAGTCTCGGTCTTATTTTTCAGGGAAACACGGTAGCCACTGTTGCAAAATATTAGGAAACTTTCAGTTCTATAAGGCATTGCCAAAGATGCTACATGAAAGTCTAGAGTACATTTTCCATTAAACTTGAACAAATCACACCTATTACCTGTGTAATATTATCTGTACTCAACCCATGTTTATACTTGGTCCAGTGACGTACAGACTGAGATTGTTAAGGAATAAATGCAAATAAGAAATAAAATAGAGGTCCTGAAGCTCAATCATTCCCACTTAGTCCCTGCTGCCAGTGGGAGGAGTTAACCAAAGCAGTGAATTTCCTCAGAGTTTCTTCAGTGTTTTTTTCCAATTGGTTTCCCATGGTTTTCCCATGATTTGCTATTCTCTCTCTCTCTATCTTCTGAGAGAGAGAGAAAGAGAGAGAGAGAGAGAGAGAGACTTAGATCTGTTGAAATGAGAGAGTTCTACTCCAATTTGTTGTTGACAAAATACTATTTTGCTTATTCATTGTTCCATTTCATAGTTTATGTATTACCAGTTTACATTTGTTTGTGAGAGAGAGATTAACAAGCAGTAAGAAGATGAAACAAAATATTATATGACATTTAGGGATGTTATCACATCAGTGCTTAAGAATAATCCAAACCCCAATTCCCCACATGCATGAGGAAAGGCTTAGTCATCCTTCTCTGGGTCTCTGCTGCTTTCTAGCATTAGCACATAAGTCAGCTCTGGCATTTACTGATTATGAGCAAGCATCAGAGTAAGAACCCACCCTTCCTCTTCTTGGTTTCTCATCCCCAGGATATTACTATGAGACAAGCAAGACAGTTTATAATCAGATGATGATAGCCTGCCATGGCAGCTGTGGCTGGGGTGTCAGCCCTACAAGGTAAACTAAGAAACTATGTGTGTAAAACTACTCTTATTAAGATTGGCTATAATAACAGATCGGAACAGGTAGAGGTTCCTTCTGAACCTCTGAATGAGCTTCTCCTATTCTCTTTTATCTTCACAGGAATTTAGGAGGTGTCCGAGATGCTTTCAGATCTCTCCCCCCACCCCCACCACCCAAAAAATCTGGACTTCTGTGATGTTTATCTGCCTATTGCCTCAAAAATGGATCTGTTATGGTCATCCTCTATATTCCTTCACTAAGCCATAGTTTGCTTTAGCAGTCAGCAGCTGGTTAAACAAATTACATTCTGCTTTAATATAGTATATGACTTGAGCCACTTTCTCATTCATGTCTTTGGGCTGGTTTGCATCGTACAATACATCAAAATATGCTCAGCAGCTAAAAAGCAACATGCTGGTATACACTACTCAGATCATAATCACGGGTCCCTCAGAAAACAGGCAGTTAACCGCCTGTAATTATTTCCTCTGTGACTTCTCTAGCTAAGAACTTAGTTCAATATATCTGCCGAAGGGACCAATTTGAAATCTTTGTCTGTTCTGATGTGAACAAGAAGCTACTTATACTTCTTCCTCTAAATGAGTAACTGTCAAACCTTGACTGGTCATAGACTTAAAGAGAGAAAAATGCAAGCTGCTTTAGAGCCCAGATTCCAAACCAATTTTACACAGCAGCAGGGACGTTCCACAGCATTAAAAAGACATTTAGCAACGACACTGAAATATTGCCATATTGTCAGTCCCATTCTGTTTTGACTTTCTTTTCCAAAGATCGAAAAAATACTCACCAGAACTTGTATTCCTTCTTTTTCAACAGGTGCTTTATCATAGGTAGCATCGCAAACTCGAACCAAGGTTGTCACGCCGTATTTCTTCAGCTCCTTTTGTGAACAAACAGGAAACGTGTCCAATTTATTTCCCAGAGTAAGGGGCAAAAAAGTGTCATTTCTGGAGACATGCAGCTTGATTAATAACTGTTAACTTACAGCAACCTATCAAAAGAAAGTACTTTTGCTGTAACCTAAGATGGCTGCCCTGGTGCCTCTGTGTCAACAATGCATAAAAAAGAATTTTTATGCATTATAAAGCAGTACTTAAAAACTGTGAACTCTTTGGAATTTTCAATATTTCTGCATAAATACAGGTAGTTCTCAAGTTATGACTGTAATGGAGCCTGCCAATCATGGTCATAAAGCAGGTCAGGTCACTTGAATGACCTGGTTTTATAGCCTTTTTGCGGCAGTCATTAAATCAACATCAGGGTCATAAAGCAGCCACAGCAATTGTTTGCTTATGGGCATGGCTTTGCAAAAAATTGGAAATAAATGCTGGGTTTGGGCAAGACCATTGCAAAATGCAGTCACGTGACCATAGGACACTGCAAAGACCTCTAAATGTAGTCCAGTTGCCAAGCGCCCCAAATGGAATCACATGGGGTGGTGGTGACCATGGCAACTGGCAATCCAAGGTCATCAGGACCCTCCAGGTAGATCCGTTGGAGCCTCAACCAGTCAGTCTGGGACTCCTTGTATGACCTACATCGTCTTGTGATTCTAAAACTAGATAAAGAGTTGCCAATTAAACAAGTGAGTAAAAACCATTGTTCGTTTATTTATTACTAGCTGTACCCGGCCACGCGTTGCTGTGGCTCAGACAGGTTAAATGTTTTTACCTGTCACAGGTGTGACATCTATATAATAGTAGGTATATAAAAACACGCGCGTATTCGAATGCAACGTTGTGTCAAAATTTCAAAGCAATCGGTGAAGAACCTTTGGAGATTTAAGATTTTGAACAAACGAACATTTACATTTTTATTTAGATAGATTGAGGAAAATAATCCAAAGCTATGTACTTGCATGTGGCAAAAGTATGTGAAGTAGGAATTCAAATTCATGTAAAGAAGAAATTATAATTCCTTTGATTGAAACACCTGATTCTAATCAGGTATAATGTTTTTAACGTATTTAATTTGCCTGGAGAACAGGTAAGGTTTAAGGTCATATCTATGATGAAATATTGAAAACTCAAAAAAGATTCACATCTGTTAAGCACCAGTGTAAATATTTCTAGTTTTCCTACAACACGGGCAACAGGCTTTTGGACCTCAGGAATGTAGTATCCCTTCATTTTTGCCTGTTAGTAGAAATAGTCAAGTAAAGTTAACTCTGAAAATAGAAGAAACCATCAATCTGGTAGTAAAACAAGTTTTAAAATTCATATATTCTGGAATTCATCCTCCATCAATAAAAACTAAGATGTACTACCAAGGTGGGGGGAAAAGGCGGGGAGAAAGTAATGTGGAATACACATTTTGCTCCATATAATTCTTCCCCATATATACAAATTTTGGTCTGAACATTTCCTGGGTAAAAATAATCCTACAGATACCTGCACTATATCTGGGACTATAGCGGAGAAACTGGCTTTTAGATAATTTTCAGAATTCATGCAGAAGCAACGCATCAGCTTTTCATCTGGAGTAAACTCTTCACAGACTGCAAAAACTGTTTAAATAAGTAACAGCCAAAAATACAAATTCTCTTAAGAGAAGCCCACAGGTTACAGTGACTTTATCAAAACAACTGCTTTGCTCTAACATTATATAGACAAGGAAATAGACAAGCAAGCTTTATCCACAGCCTGAAACAGAATATTTAAGAATGACTTAAATAAATGATTAGATCGATTAATCTCATTCACATGGAAATGGGCGGCTGTCTTGTTTGGACAGCCATCAAGCTTTACTTGTCTGAAATACTGCCTTGTTTTCTTATGGTAATCTATAGCAATAATTACTAGAGTAAGCAAATTATTTAATTTTAGTTGCAAATCCTATTTAAGAAATAAAGGAAAACTAGCATTCTGCAAAGCAAGACATTCGTTCTGCATTCCCAACAATGCTTCTGGACCCCATTAGCAAAAAGGGATTCTTGGGGGAGGTGTCAATCTATTCAATCCTGATTCCTGGTGATTACACAAACAAATCTATGCCATTTTCTTGGCCGCATTTTCAGAAGTGACTTCTTAAGGCTGAGAAAGTGACAGGCCCAGACTCATCCAGCTGGCTTTTGTGCCTAAGGCAGAACTAGAACTATGGAATTTAACTAACACTAAAGCTGCTCAAGGCCTTTTTAGAACAATAAAATGTCAGTGGGTCAAGGCTGCTTAGTACTGTGTGCATTCTAACATGTGATTGTTTTGCAACCATTTTGTGAAATGTCCATTGCACATTTTTAACCTGCAAATCTGTCGACCAGCTCAGAGAATTTGTCAGACCCCGAGCTTCGGTATCTGACACAGAGACTTTGGGAGAAAATGGGAAAACGTATTAGTCAGTTTTGCAAAGCGGGACTGAATTTAGGTGTTAAACCCACCAAAGACAAGGAAAAAAAACCTTATTTGTATTATTCATCATACTTCTCTATTATGTAAGCTATCAATCGCTGACAATTATGCAGGATCAATAATGGTCTCTTCTCAGCAAGTCAAGGGAATGACACAGTTCCTTTATTTTAAAAGCTGAAATAGACTTTTTTTTTTTAAATCACTGAATAGTTAAAAGTGACTAACCCAGATACGGCGACGTCCAGCTCCTCCTCACTTAACGACCTAAATTGGGACTGGCAATTTCATCACTAAGCGACGCAGTCATTGAGCAAAACATCATTTGACCACTCTGCTGAGCAGCACAGCTGCTCCTGAGCGAATCTCACGTGGTTAAGGGAGGACTCAATGAGATCCAAGCCATCGATGGAAGAAAGAGACTGCCTCTACTTCAATGCACCTCCATCTACCTACCTCTGCCCTTTTGGCTGCCGACTTAATTGCCGCCACCAAATGCCACCAAGCTGGCACTACAAGCTGGGAATCTTTCCAGAAAACAGGACCCAGCCAGGAATGGAACATGGTGCAGCACACACACCCATCCTCCCACAGCTCTCATCCCACCAGTGCACGGCCAGGATGCATAGCTCAGCAGAGGGGAGGCAGGTGAAGACCATGAAGGTCAGCAAAGGGGGGGGGGGTAGCAGTTGTAAAAGTAGATGGGCCCGAAGTTTGTTCATGTGACTCTGGGGGCACTGCAATGGCAGGAACTCTTGTTATCAGTATATTGGTTTCATCATAACTATTATCTGCTCCATATAGTTTCTATGAAAGAATGTCCTTTTTTTGGTAGGAACCCATGGGGAGAGTACTTTTAAAAGAATGAATTCTTCTCAATCATCTGTGAACCAACGGCAAAGGGATTTTTATGAATGGGCTACATGCAATTACTTTTGTGTTCTTTTGATGTGCCTTTTTCTTCCTCCTTTCCATTTCCCCATCTCTCAATACTTTCCCTAATGCTTCAGACTTTACACATCATAGATGGATACCCCTCTTACCTCTGTGAATTTGGTGAGGGTTGCATTGGTTGGGTTGTGGGTAATCAGGAAGCGCATAGTCTCGTAGGTAATCTCCACTGGAGCAGGACGGTTCATAATGGCGAAGGGAGGAAAGTGTATGAGGGCTAACAAAAATTAAAAATTAAAAATCAAATTGTGCAACGTTTCACAGCAGAAAACATTAAAAGACCACTAAAGTGGGGAATTGGTGAGAGCTTTCCTTATTTCCTTGGTCTTGTTCTTCAGAATAATTTTTCACTTTTCAGAAATTCTGGTTTTCTTGAGCATCTGCTGGAATTCAGCCTCAATCACTGCAGGTGGCACTCCTTCAGATTTTGCAGGTTTATACTACATGCAAAAAATAGGCAGCCTTGACTACATTTAGGCACTGGTGAGGCACAAAAAAAATGGTAAGGACAAGTCTTCTCTCCAACTCAGTTCAGCCAGGTTTTGCTTCTCTAGTGTCACTAAGAGAAAGAGGTTTCCAATGTGCAGAAGATAACCCCATATATTTGAGGGTTATGTCTCAGTGTCTTGAGTCTTCAAGGCCAGATTGAGTTACCCCACGTGGGACCCCAGCCTCCAGCTCACTTCTCAGCCAGGGTGCTGTGCTGGGCCCGGCAGAAATCTGCCCTGACACTCAGAATCGCCATAAATGTGTGGCTTGGCTTCAAATGGAAAACCTAAAAGACAAGCAAGAAAGTATCTAGGCTTACAGAGAGGTATTCATAGATTTTTAAGGAATGCATGTATGAAAGAGGCAACTCTCATAATACCTAGCATGTATACCCCCCTTCTACAGATGACACACTGTACTAATTCTTCTTGTATGCAGATTTAGAATTAATTCTGACTTCCACTGAAGCTTAATGCACTGGTTAAAAATTGTTACCTTTCAGAGGCTGCTTATGGAAGATTTAGTGTTAAGATATGAGAGTTGAGGGCTTCATTAAGTGCTCTGTTTGCCTCAAGCATAGGTACACCAGTCATGTCAGGAGGAAGCTGAAAATTAAGATCAGTTCAGCTCACATTTTCACAAGAAAGAGTGTTCCATGACGCACAATATTAAACAAATACCAGGAAATTCTAACCTGCCTCATTTCAGTGTTGATTTTTACCAAGGTTGTGACGTACATTACCGAAGACAATATACTAAGGAAGGGACTACATGCTTCAGTAGCCTGTTTATACATTCCCAGGTAAATACTTTAATCACTTCAGTAGCCTGTTTACACATTCCCAGGTAAGCACCCTCAACCCAATCTGAACTGCTTATGGAGAGGGCTTTTTAATCAAGGCAAAAAGTTAGCCGTGTCCTGAAAATGCTGAAAACGCCTAAATTTTATGGATTGTGTGTGAAAATAATTTAGCATTACACTGTCTGCCACAGTCTATTATGCTCACCTACTGGGGAAATACAGCCAAGTGAGTTTCACAATTCTATCCCCACCACATATTACGGAGAAGGTGGCACCAATAGGAGCACAGGGCTTTTCAGAATCAAAGACTACTTCGAAGGAAGGAAAGAGGTGCAGGAACCATGTGCCACAGAAACATTCCCTCACATTTTCCAGTTTCATTACTACTACTAAGATTTAAAGCTCTAAATCAGTGTTTCTCAACCTTGACAATTTTAAGGCATGTGGACTTCAACTCCCAGAATTCCACAGCCAGCATTGCTGGCTGTGGAATTCTGGGAGTTGGAAGTCCACATGCCTTAAAATTGTCAAGGTTGAGAAACACTGCTTTAAATCATTAGATGTATGGGACCACAGCTCAGGTTCCCAAGTAAACATGGTCTTCAATTTTTGTGCCAGCTGCAGAGTATAGCTGATGAAGTTCAATACTGTACATAGAAAATCCCAGACTGGCAAAGATAAGCTGTAAAAGGACACAACTTAATAAAATGTAGAAACGGTTGGCAGGGTGAGGGGGGCATTTTGAGGCATAAAGACTGATTTGCAATGCTGTTGTTCAATTTTATCTCTGCCTATTGGTGCATGTAAAGCAGAGGTCCCCAACCTTTTGGGCATCAGGGACCGGCTCCGTGGAGAGAGGTTTTTCCATGGACCGGAGGGAGCGTGGTTTTGTGTGCTGCCTGCATCCCGCAGATGGGGCTTTGCTTGTTTGTGCGGACTGGTTGCTGGCATGCTGCGGCCCGGTACTGGTCCACGGACCCGAGGTTGGGGACCTGTGATGTAAAGCATTCAGCTCCGCAAAGAATCTCAAATGGTCCAATAGCCAGGGAAGGTTTATGAAAGGAGGTGAAGCTATTTTCTAGGCAACCAGCTTGAAACAACACTGAATGCAGAGAAACTATCAACTGACACTAGGGAATCAATTAACAATATAGTTACAAGTGAGAAGAGATGTATAAAACAGCTACAAGCAGTAGCTGTTTTATAGATCTCTTCTCACTTGCTGTAGCTCTCCTTAACAATCCCAAAGGGATTAGACTTCTAATGGGTAGTTTATATAATAGAATGTTAACCTCTTCTACTTTTCATTTTTCCAACTGCCTTAAGACAGCCTGCAACTATTGAGTGGTAAAAAAAGACCACGATTCAAACCATAGTAACAGAGGAGGTCAATGATGAGGAAACACCTATTCACAAACAATAGAAATGTATTTGTTTTATATGTAGCATTGTAACTATAGAAAAGTATCACAGGCTAGCAAAGGAAAACCATCATTTCAAAAACGTCAAAAACTGAGATGGTATTACTATTTGCAAACCTGCAAACCAAAATATAAACTTTATATGACAGGGGTCTACAACCTTGACAACTTTAAGACTTGTGAACTTCAGCTCCCAGAATTCCTCAGCCAACTGTAGAAAAATAACTAAAATGACTATTATATGATTTTTCAAGGCCATCTTTGAGACATGGATCACAAATTTTAAAAAGTACTGTTGGAAGTCCAAGGTTCTTCTATATTACTTATTTTAATTTATGAGGATTGCTCATAAATTATCTATCAAAGTATAATAGAATATATACAAGAAAATATATTAAATAAATATAGAAGAAAACCATATGCATAGAGGTCTCTTTTTTGATCTTTTAAAATATCCTGATTTCTTTTAATTCTGATTCTTCTTTACCTTTTTTATTTAAAACATTTGCATTTTATTCTTCTCATAAGAAGAGTCATAAAGCAATTTACTTTTATAATATGGTCTCTGCCCACTCACTCGTAAACTTGATCATTAAGACTTTTATTAAACTCCAGCATGGCCATAATAATAAAAAAAAATGGCACGAAAGCAGAAAGTGATATTTCCTCTTTTCTTGCTTGTGTATTAAAAGCAGCAAACTTAACACTGTTGTCAAGAAGCAGTTACAAGTAGTCCTCAGTTTACAACCAGTCAATAACTATACAGATTTTTTTATGGCCACCAAATAGGTGCTTTATGACCCATAAAGCATTCTCCCAAGCATCATAAATGGTCATGCTGCCCCCCCCGTGACCATATGACATGTCAGGCACATGGCAATCAGTCCCCTTTATAACTGATTGTGACATTCTGTGGTCACGTGACTGCCGTTCAAACGCTTTTTTGCCAGTTTTCAGCAAAAACACCCATTCAAAGTGATTCATTCACACAACCACCATGTTCGCTTAACAAACAGAAAATATGAAGCTGAAAGGAAAAAAAATCTCAGAGTTTTCCCAAAAATATAATTTGGTTTTCATTGTAGTAAGAATGGATATAGCAGTTTTGGAAGTAACTTAGGAGTAAGTATATTTGGAATTAGATTAGGCAATAGATTAGGAACAAAACCAGTGTATAGGGACAACATGACCTAGGGACAGGAACATGGTTTAAACATTATCTAAGCTTAGCTCATTACACAGCCTTCCACAAAACTGGAGAGTCTCCAGCTGCACTGAAACTGCAACTCACAATCTCCAAACAGCATGAGCAACAGCCATGCTAATGGGAACTGTAGCCCTAACACACACTAGATAAAAGAAGCCAAGTTGATTAAACACATAATCCAGCAAAGTCCTGGGACAAATACTAAGTTTCACTGCCAACAAAACAGAAAATTTAAAAGGTACCTTGACAATGTTGTCCATTTAATTCAGATGCACTTACCGTATTTTTCGCTCTATAAGACGCACTTTTCCCCCCC